>NW_028247730.1:0-540549 GCF_964263255.1 Lissotriton vulgaris | reverse complement strand
TTAATGTGGCACAGAAACTATATAAGTAGGTGCAGGGAGGGTTTATTGGGTTTCATAAATCTGATAGAGTCCTAAGTCACACATGTACCATGTGGTGCAAAACTAACGCAGGGCTCTCATATATAAGCCACTTAATACCCTGTCACTCCCCTTGCACTCCTCCATTGACCCATTCAGCACCATGTACTAATCCATTCACTGTGCCAAAATTCCCCCAGGCACTCTCCTTGCAGTACTCAAATCATTCAGTCAGTACGCAAGTACTCCTGCAATGAGCCAGGCCTAGACACATACACTGTTACAAACCCCTGTCCACTACGCATGCAGTCATCTAACCACCTACACACTTGTCTTTCATACCTTCAACTGCCCAGGTAGTACCTATACACTCCAGCAATCACCCTGGCCCTCCCCATGCACTCCTCCAGTCAGCCATCCAGCAGCATGTACTAATCCAAACATTGCACCAAAACCCAAACACACATAAATTCACCTAGGCACTCTCCTTGCAGTACTCTAATCATTCAGTCACTACCGAAGTACTCACGCTATGACCCAGGCCTTAACACATGTACTGCAGCAAACCCCTTTCCACTACGCATGCAGTCCTCTAACCACTTATACACTTGTCTTTCACACCTTCAATTACCCAGGCAGAATCCATACACTTCGGCAAATACCCTGTCACTCCCCTTGCACTCCTACAGTGACCCATTGAGCACCATGTACTAATCCAAACACTGCACCAAACCCCAACCACTTATAAATTCACCCAGGCACTCTCCTTGCAGTACTCTAATCATTCTTTCAGTACCCAAGTACTCATGCAGTGACCCAGGCCTTAACATATGCACTGGTACAAACCCCTCTCCAATAGGCATGCAGTACTGTAACCACCTACAAACTTGCCTTTCACACCTTCAATTCCTCAGGTAGTACCCATACACTCCAGCAAACACCCTATCACTCCCCATGCATTCCCACAGTCAACCACCCAGCACCATGTACTACTCCCGATTGGAGGAGTGCATGGAGAGTGACAGGGTGATTGCTGGAGTGCATAGGTACTGCCTGGGTAATTGAAGGTGTGAAAGGGGTGTGGCCTCAGACCACCTCTTCGCATCACAGCCCTGTGGCATTAACTGGAGATACCTGATGGGCTAGTTGGATGCCAGGGACCCTCAGGTTTGAAGGGGACTTTATCCCCCAACTTAAAACACGACACAGGGCGCGTTTACACAGTGGTGAAGGGAGGGGGTGGGGCCTGAGGTGACATGTGTGCAAACATGCCCTGTGGTGCATTTTAAGTTGGGTAATTTATTCCCCTTAAATCTCGAGGGCCCCTGGGTTCCAACTAGGCCACCAGGTACCTCCAGTAAGCACCACAGGACTGGGCTGCAGAGAGATGGTCCAAGTACGTCCCTTTTTACACCTCTCTGAAACTCAGCTCTGTGGCCCTTGCTGGAGGTACCTAGTGGGCTAGTTGGACCCCAGGGACCCTCAGGATTCAAGGAGACTTAATCCTCCAACTTAAAATGTGCCATGGGGTGCGTTTGCACAGTGGTGAAGGGAGGGGGCGGGCCGGAGGTGACATGTGTGCAAACACGCCCTGTGGTGCGTTTAATGTTGGGGAATGAATTGACTTTCAATCCTGAGGGCCCTCGGGGCCAACTAGCCCACCAGGGGCTTCCAGTAAGCGCCACTGTGCTGCGTTCAGAGAGGTGGCCCAGGCCATGCCACCTTTTACACCTTTCTGCAACGCAGCTCTGTGGCATTTACTGGAGATACCTGGTGGATTAGATGGACCCCACGGACCCTCAGGATTCAACAGGACATAATCCCCCAACTTACAACATGCCAGGGGGCGTGTTTGCAGTGTGGTGGAGAAAGGGGGCATGGCCTTTGTCTACCTCTCACCAATCCCACTGCGTGGGGCTTACTGGAGGTAAATGGTAGGCTAGTTGGCCCCTAAAGGACCCCGAGCAGTGATGGGGATTTCTATCCCCATCCAATAGCTTGCCAGAGAGCGTGTTTGTACAGTGGTGGGCAAAGTGGGAGTGGCCTGGTACAAGTACTGCTGTGTGGGACTGACTGGAGGTAAGGGTTTGGGAAGTTGGCCCTCAAGGATGTCCTTTGGGGGTCAACTACCCCTCGTGTTACCTACAGTAAGTCCCACACAGTGGGTTTGCTAATACGTCTTCGGTGGCCATGGCCCCCTGTCTCTACCACTCTGCAAACATACCTCGTGGCAGACTACGGGATGGGGAATGAAGACCAATTTAGTGCTGAGGTACTTTGGGGGCCAAGAATCCCTCCTGATACTTCCTGTAAGTCCTACGCAGCAGAATTCCTGAGCATTGGTTGGACGCCCAGCACCCTTTCTCCACAACTCTGCAAATGTGACTACTAGTTGAAGTTCCATATTTCTGCTCTTCTGACTTAGAGGTAATTTTAATCCCCGTGCCCTATTATGTACTAGTGGCTTACAGAGGAGGTGATTCTAATCACAGGGGTACCCCAACACATAGCGTTCCCTAGTGTATGTAGGGATTTTCACTGTATTCTAAGTGTCTTTTATCATAGCACTGGCTCTAGGCTTGGTTGGTCAGAGTCAGTTACCGCCAGTACCCGTGCTTCTTCCGGCACTTTTCTTCGTCTTTGTGGACATCTGTTGCTTCTCTCTGTGTGAGCCCAGAGCCAGCGGCAGTGCGACGTGGTGCAGTGGCCGCGGAAGGGAGGAGCCACAAGCCAGGGGACTGTTGGGCTCTGTGCCTAGAGCCTGTGCCTAGAGCCTGTGGAATCAAAGGAGCCCCGGCACCCTGCTTCTGCTTTTGCTACCTCCGCGCAACCAGCATTCCCGGAGGACCGGCGCTCAGGATGAGGTGACCCATAATGGCTTAACAAGTCAACTGGAGTGAGGGTGGGAACCCGGAGCAGCATGCCAAAGTAAAGTTGTAGATTGGTAGATATTCATAAAGAGATATTTTCTCTCTCAAGTTCCGTATAACTATTCTTGCCATCTACAATGTCACTTTGCTGCTAATGTTGACAAACGTCCTCAACCTTCAAACCTATCTCTGAACTTTGAAGGATTCAAAGGACTCAAAGGACTGAAAGGACTGGTAAAACCGCCCCTGTTTCACCCCCGATCAGCCGGACCCGAGTGTACAGTTCTACAGGGGGCCAAACGGGAATACAGGGCTATGGACTACGGGACCTACGGGAGCAAGTCTTGTGGTAAGAAGCGTGCGGCGTGAGGTGCAACCGTGGGGGCCACCCGGCAGTCAGTGAGTCAACCGTACATTCTCAATACAGGCTTGCAACTGCTTCACAACACTGTAATTTCGCCTTGCACGCCCTGACTGGAGCCAGGGTGGACGTGCGCAAGCATGCAAGCAACTACATGCGAGCGCAGCTGCCGTTAGAGGCAGCTGCCAAGTAAGAGCCGGGGAGCAGTGAGCCTGGCAGCACTGACTAGGCTCAACACTGCCTGAGGCCCGCCCCGTGTGCCCCGCTTGCTATGTAAATGTAAATGTAAATGTATTTGAGCTTATATAGCGCACAGCTACCCGCAGTGGGTTTCCCGGTGCTTGCTTAGGGAACCCGTCCTGGTATTCCCCTGTGAGATAACCCCGGCAGGGTATCCACAAGGTGAAAGCCAGGCATCCCGCCGCGAGGGGCCGTTGTGGAGATTAAGCAAGCTATTGCCCAGAGTCGCAGAGTGCAAACCCGTGAGTTGAGAAGGCACCGGAGCGAGAATTATTGAGTCCGTGGAGTTTTTAGCCCAAGACCCGCCGAGGCGGGGAATTGAACCCTGGTCCAGGGCCGATCTCAGCTTCCGGGTCTGCCGCCTCTAACCCCTGAGCCACACTTCTCCGCTATCTACTTTGTTCTTCTCACCTGCTGCTTGCTGCTTGCCATCTCGCTATCTGCTGCCTACTAGCAGGCCCCTCACCAAAGGGCTCCCTACAAAAACTTCGCAAAACCCCGCAAAAAGCCTTCTCTGAAGTACCTAAAGCATGAAAAAAACGCCTTTTAAGCCTTTAAAGCCTCTTCAAGCAGAGAGCACAAGTGCAACAGTGCTCAGAGATTTCCATCAACCCCCGACAACTGCGGGTGACTATTACATCCAATCAGCATTCAACATTCAACACTATTATTATCGTTATCAGCTCTAAAAAATCTCACAACTGCTCACAACTGCTTCCACAACCTGAGCGCTATTGACTGCTCAGACACTTCGCCATCTTGCTACTCTACTACAATGCGCACTAGGAGCAGCTCTCAACCTTCAAGTAGTCACCGCCCTCATAAGTCCGCCAAGCGTCAAAAGACAAAACTGCTTTACACACAAGAATCTGGCAGGGGCCCTCAAACTCCCCCCTGCAAACTGCACCCAAAGCAAGCAGAAGCGGCGGTCGCGAGCCCTCTAAATCCCTCGCAGGGGTATTCCAAGGACGACAATATGGTCATCAATCATTCACAACCCACTTGCCCAACACACCCACCAAAAACAAAAAGCAGTTGCACCGCTGACATTAGAGAGCATTTTTTCCAGATCAGTACAGTAAATTTAATCAAACTGCCCCACTTCAACATGGCATGTATGGGAAATCCCCTCAACAACCGTTAGCACCATTAGCACCATCAGTCCCCCCCATTCTGATGACGCTTTACCCGGAAATGATCATTCAATGCAAGACCACAGCCTCTGCCACTGCTCTGGAAAAATCACTAATAAGGCATCCCTCCTCCGAGGTGATACCCTTTCCGCTATGTTCAGAGCACCAATCACCTCGGTTAAGCACCAACAATAAACAGCTCGAAAACCAATGTTCTTTGGTAGTGCCTGCTCCGCTCGCCCTGCCACCCTTTGAAAGCCAAACCTCTGTTTTCCCATCAGAGAAAGAACTCCTAACTCCCGAGCTGGAAAATAGAGATTGCAAACATAAGGTCAAAAAAACGGCAGGTAGCAACGATGACTCCATAATCTGGGTCTCGACAACGCATTGACCCAAATCTTTAAAACTTTTGCCAATGAAATCTGACTCAGCGCACGAAGAGGCGATAAACTCATCGCGGGGCTCGCTCCACGATCCCCCCCACAAACACAGTTTCGACCCTCCGTCACAAACATCCACCTCTTTTCTTAGAGGGACACCAGCCTCCGTTTGCTCCAGAATTAATGGCTCGCTCGAGGAGGGGTTCAAAGCAAGCCCACTAAAAGGGATGTCAGTAACTAGGTGAATGCAGTAATTTACACTGTATTTTTAACATTTAACACTGTGTCCTTTGATTAGATACAGTAACTATTTTTGTTGCATAATGTGGGGGTAAAGTTTAGTCAGGACACTTATTATTTTGGACTTATTATTTTGGATTTATGCTCTCTGTAAAGGATTCTGTTAGTTAAGATAGTGGGCTATCGATTGTGAGGGAGGATGGTGGATTGTGGGAGTGCAAGTCTCTCGATAGCATAGCAAAAGCAATCGTATTTCCGGTGCTGGGAAAGTTACCACGTGTTACTGGCTTGATAAGAGCGCTAATGAGTGCAGCTGATAATTTTGACTAACGGCTAGGAAGACGGAGGAAGTAGCGTATTCACGATGAACAACACGAGGATGGTGAACACTTTGCACATAAGGTAAAAAAACAGGATAGGTAGATACTGAAGATGTGAATCGGAAAGTGAAGGGGTTGGAGGTAAAAGAGAGTATTAAGAGTGGGGCTAACTGAATGTTTACAAAGAGACCTTTGTTCATTCATTTTCTAGTGCTCTTAGGGTGAGAATCGGACTCGAGGGACACGGGGGAGATGTACGGGTAAAATTTAGTAGCAGTTTAATTTAGTTTCACTGTGTTTTAGCACATGAAGCAGGGTATGCACTTTTATAATTGATGTTGGACCACTAAACGCTTGATATTGTTTACATTGAAACATGTGGCTAAGCTGATTTTGTATTTGTTTCAGTAATCCCTGACGAAGAACCGAGAGGGTTCGAAATGTATTGGATAATTACATAGTGTGTTAACTTCAAACCTGTGATTGACCTGCACGTACCATTGTATAAAGCCTGGAGTGGCGAGCAGTTGGTATCAGAAGAATTTAATAAAGATTACATATCTAATCACACTGTCTCCGCTTTGATGAAGATAAATTGTGAATGAAATTAACATTGGAACCAAAAAGTTTATGGATACAAGAACTTATAATTGAATACCTGGATTAATGGAACAAATTGGCGGGAACGATTCCCACTTTTTGCAGTGCGACAGTGTAGAGCGCGAGAGTAGCGCTCGTTTAGAATACTTAGTAACTAGCAGCAGCCACAACACCAGCACCAAAGATCTTAGTCTTATTTTAAGCCCAAGCAATCACTTCCAAAAAGAACATATCAATGCATCGATCAACCTATCCTTGGCTCATAATTATTCCACTGTAAAAAACTCACTTGCAAAGGATCTCGATCAAGTAGCCACTCAACCTGACCCTGGAATGCTTGAAATTGAAGCTCTCTTGGCTGTTACCAACAGAGCATTGAGCTCTATGACTTGTGCTGCCCACATGCACGCTGATAAACTTGACACCCAGATAGCCATCCTACAACTGGTGGCTGACTCCATAGTGGGAATTGACTCAAAACTCGACCAACTAAATCGCTAATACGAAGAGTTCAAAATAATGTGGCCCACAATCTCGCCCCTGACGCGAATCTAAATTTGGAACCAACTGCAAATGCAAATGCATATCTAAATCACGCCCAAAGTGGATGTATTTGCGAGCCTCTACAGAACAAACTTGAAGCACTTCCTTCAATTTCAATTTCAAATCTTTATTCGACATTTGTCATAAAAGCATCCTTCCTAACCCTATTACAATAAATACTACGGCTAAAAATAGTTCTAAAATACATATTAAACATTGACAGTCGAATATTATACATAAAAAATACAAAAAGATTTTCAAATATTCCTAAAAATTAGTTTCTTTTGGAAACAATTCATACAATGGATTGATTAAATTAAAGCAACCCTATTTCATGTTATTGTTACGTTTGACTTTAAAGTGCGCGTGCGAATTGCCCATGCCCAAGCAAGAAATTTAGCTACAGCAACTACAAATGGTGTGGAACAATCAGATTCTAGTATTCTAAGGGCTGTCGATTGACTACGGGTGCCAATATTTAAGCACACTGGCTTTAGCCATTTGCGCCTAGGGCTGGCATATAATGGGCAGCAGAACAACAAATGGGAGATGTGCTCTATTTGATCTTTACAATGATAGCAATGTTCATCCCACATTGGAGACCAGTGTTTTTTAAAGGCGTTCACTGGCAAGGTTCCTATACGAAATTGAAAGTATAGTTTCCTATCATGTGGTCGTTCTATTATATCCCAATATGTTTCGCATGATGGATACATTTTAATATCACAAAAGCGAGTTGTCAGTTTTGATTGGGAACCTTTACAGAACATTGTTACATACACCATCTCCCAATATAATTCTTTCAATTTTGCTTTCGAGGGAAAGCTAGCCACATCATGATTGCCCCAAAGGTGTTCCAGCTTTAAAAATACCAGAAGCCCCCGTAGTTCTTTTAGCCATTCAATACAATGAAAACGATCGAACTCAACAACATCCGCCAGAGCTGCAGCATAATGGCTCAGCTCTGGGGTCACCATCAAGCGTCTCCAGTACAGGAGTGGCCGTAGTCTAGCTATGTCCTCGATGTTTTTTCTGCCAAGGTCCAGTTTCAAAGGAGTTGTGGGTGTACTTTGGGGGACCATAACAAGCCCTCGTAAAAATCTGTTTTCTGCACGTCCCAACTCTCCAAGATTTGAAAACCCCCATAATTCAGATCCATATAAGCAGGCGCCTAATACTTTCATATTGTATATTTCGAGTGCACAATTAACCAGCTTTGTTAGCGATTTACGATGTTTTAAAGCAACTGCGCCTGCAAGCTGGTTAAACTTCAATAATGTCTTGTTAATATGCGATTTCCACTTCATGTTTGTTTCCCTGAAGGGTGATGCCTAGGTAAGTAAAAGCATCCACTTTCTCTAAAGGTGTACCTTTGTATTTGATTACACCTTTGAAAGAGGACTGATAGTTTAGGCACATGAATTGGGTTTTGGTAGTATTCAGTTCAAGGCCCCTACTATCACAGAATTCACCGAAGGCATCAACCACTTTTTGGAGACCGCTCGGGGTGCGTGAAAGTAAAAGCGTGTCGTCCGCAAACATTAGGACAGGGACGTGGGAGCCTGCTATAATTGGGGCATCGCTTGGGGATTTCATTAGGTGGGAAACAATTCCATTTATGTAAATTGAAAATAGTGTTGCCGCTAGGACGCACCCTTGCCTTACTCCTCGTTCTACTGGGAAAGGGTCTGTGACTTCTCCTTGCTTGCCCCATCTGATTTTAGCGAAGTTATTTTCGTGGAGGCGAACTAGGAGAGTGAGGAGTTCCTGGCTTAATCCTACATCAGCCAGGGTCTGCCACAGTTTTTCTCTAGGGACTAAATCGAAAGCTGCTTTTAAGTCCACAAAGACAGCATACAACGAACCCTTTTTAAGTGTGACATTTCTCCAATAGATGGTTATGAAGTAGAGAACTTGGTCAACATTACTAGTCAGTGGACGAAACCCTGCCTGGTAGGGAGACAATATATTCTTTTCGTCAATCCATTGTTGCAACTTATTCTGGACTAAGCGCCCCATCAGTTTTTGTGCTGTATCTATAAGACTGATGGGTCTGTAGTTTTGGGCTAATGTTTTGTCTCCTTTTTTAAATATGGGGATTATTTCTGCTCCCTTCCATGAATCGGGCACTTCCCCTCCCATCGCCACAGCATTTGCCAACATTTTAAAGTAAGAGCACCAGGAATTCCGGTCCGATAAAAATACGTCGGCCGGGATACCATCCATGCCTGGAGCTTTTCCCCCCGCTATGCAATCCAGTGCTTTGCTCACATCCTTCTCATTAAATATTTGGTGTTTAAAAAATATGGATGGGGGAGGTTGATCAGAAGTGTGGGCAGGATTACGGGCATACTGTCGTTTAAAAAACTCAGTCCATTTATTTATGGCAACATTATTTTGAGGCTGGGCAGCTATCCCTCCCCTCTCCCATTTTACTATGGCCCAAAAACGCTTAGAATCCTTTGCTGCACATGCCTCCTTCAATTCCAGCCAGCCTTCTTCATCCCAGCGTTTCCTGGCCTGTTTTTGGGTTTGTCTATAAACGTCTCTCGCCCTCCTGATTGCTATTACATTGCCTGCTTTCAATTCCAAGCTCAGATTGAGTCGTGCCACCCTACAACTCTTATCATACCAGCCTTGCCTTGGTTGAATTTTTTTCGCTTTACAGGGATCTGCTCTTTTAGTGAAGAAGCTTTGTATTTTAGAAAAGAGGTTTTCGTGGGCCTCCATCATGTAGTCTTGGAAGCTAGACATCCCTTGGTGGGACTTTATGTTATTTACTTCATCGACTACTAGTTTTTTGAGTACCTCTAGTTTTGCTGCGTCCTCTATTAGCATTCTCCATTTGAGGTGGCGTAGGTTATTCGAGCATGCAACATCCTGCGTCACCATTCCATTGTTATTAGTGTGCACTATAGACTCATAATGGGAATAAAAGGTCAATCGCAAGGGGTTGTGGTCACTTTCTAATCTTTCTTCTACAACCATGTCTAGCATTTTACTCCAGATCCTTACATCTAATAGTATATAATCAATTCTGCTAGTTGATCGGCCGTTGTCAAACGTATTATTCCCTCTTAAGTCTGAAGGCGAGCGCCCATTTACCGCTCTCAGGCCTCTAGCTAGACAGAGACTTTTTAGCTGGATTGCCACACTACTCCATTTTTTAATCGCCGGCAACTCCAACTGGGGTATTCCCCACTTGGCGTCCTCCTCCTCAGATAAGATCCTATCCTCATCACCCAAGGGCTCAAAGGTGGCATTGAAATCCCCGCCCACTATTATTTGACTTTGTGGTGTTAACATTTCAATATTCTGCTTTAAAGTTGTTACAACATCTGAGGATTTGCCACTAGCCACTCCCCTGGCATAAACATTGAACAGGATAAGCTCTTGACCATTTTCACATCTAATGTTAAGTGCCATAATATCATTAGATGGTATGGATAGTTGTTTTATAGTACAGTTCAAAGACTGGCGTATCCAGATTAGCAAGCCTCCAGAGGGACGTCCTAAGCGATTTCTGGTTGCTGGGATATAAAAATTTAAATACCCCTCTCGAAAGGTTGGAGTAAGAGACCACGTTTCTTGCAGCATAATGATATCATGTTGGTTAATAAAGTCAACCCATTCCAGTGTAGTTACTTTGCTTGCTATGCCTGCAATATTCCAAGATACAAGGGACAATAGTGTGGTTTCTAGTTGTTGCAATAGCTGGCCACTTTCATCATTGTTAGCAGGTGCTTTACTTTCTGCTGATGCTATTTTTCCCTCCCTTAATGTAACCTTGGTCCCTTTCACCTCTCTAATACAGATAGTACCCTCTGTAACTATCTTTGGCTCTTCGGGTGCAGGGTTATTAAATACCATGGGATCTGATTTCTGCACTTCCTGATATAATGTCTTCATTAATAGAAGACTTGAGGCTGCAAGCCGAAACCAGAACAAAGAATCATGATATCCCGCCTATCCACCTTCGAGCCTCGGAAACTCACAGACCATCTGAACCACGCTCTAATAGCTTATCCCGTCTCAACACGATCCATATCAGTTCAAATTTGGACCATTTTTCACTCAAACCAACACCCAATATCCCCCCTGAGCAACATTTATCCGCGTCTCTGGGCTCAGTCGGTAACACCTCTTTACAAACATCGAGTGCTCCACAACCGACCACGCAACCCAATACCTCAGTGTCTCTCCCTACCTCACTAAGTCCCCATATGCCTGCCACTAAGACCGATAACGATTTAAAAGCAGGCACCCACCTGTCCAGAAAGAACAAGAAAAAGCTGAAGAAATAAATAAAGCAAATAGAAAGGGGAATGTACTAACACAATGGCTTGGCAAAAATGTAAGCAGGCAGACCACCGATCTGACCAATAAGGTCAAAAAACTACCACCCCTCACAAAGAAAAACACTGAAACCCTGGAAACTATGCCGAAGTACGTGCAGCCACCAGTGGATCACAAGCCTCCCGGCAATTGCTCAAAGCAAAATCATGATCTCGCTAACCCTTCCGATAACAGCCCCTTGTTCCCAGCGGCCAAAACACACACACCGATCCCCAAGGAGCAGAGCCCAAAAGCAAGAACACCGGAGGGAGGCATCCAACTGACACGAACAGAAGAGGAAGGAAAACAGTCCAAAGCAAACACAAACACAGACAGTACTGTCAGCATGGCGCCCTTCCATCAAAAACCTCCAACGCGTGGTGATCCCTCAAAAACAGTCTGCCCACTAACGATTAAACCAAGCACCCAAGCCAACTCTGAGTCCTTGGGTAATGACCTCGCTGGACCTAGTACCAACCCGGTTCAACTGGACCAAGACCCTTGCCCCGGACAACAACAGCACATAAAAATACTGCTCTACCCCGAGTATGAGTCTCAGGGTCAATGGGACATTTTAAACAGAGGTAACAACCTAAGGCTATGTCAGAAAATGTGAGCTCAACAGATATTGAGATGGTGGCCTTCATAGACCCCGCATCTGGACAAACAAATGAGTCTACATTAGTAACCTTTTCCAATCCGGAACGGGGGGAAACGTTGATGAAAAGAAAAAAACAACTGTCCGAATGGGGCATCCAGGCTAACACTTACACCCCCACCAATTACCCGATTTTCCTCAAAAACCCTCTGTCGTGGAAAGGACTGCTACTATCAGACCAGATCAAAAACAGGACAAACATCCAATCGAGCCATTGACAATGCTCCGGGGATTCCAACAGAAGCCAAAAACAGCTTTATGGATCGAGCACCCCCTACAAGTATTTGCCTCCACAGCAGGCGGCCCACGTAAATGCATACTAAAACCTCACAAATCGGAAGACTGGTCCAGGCTCTCCCAGGTGTTAGAGTAAAGCGCCGGCATCCGCGCACAGCCACAAACCAATCCACGAGACAGCCCATCATTTAAACATCTGCTCTTGCAACATCCGGGGCCTAACAAAGGAAAAGGCGGAGCGATTAACCTTAGGAACGCTGAAAACTCATGAAATCTTTGCCCTACAAGAGACCTGGGCCTTGGAAAACACCATCTGGGAAGACTTTACGATAATAGAATCAATCGCCATCCCGTCCAAGGTAGGGGGCCACTCATCTGGAGAGTGCTGATAGCAATGAAGAACTCTCTGACTACAAAGATAGAAACCCTGTATAGGGGGGGTGGTGATCACGTCTTCATTAGCATTGAGATAAAGAGCCAAGCAAAGGGGAAACCAAAACAAAAAATGATCCTTGGATGTGCTTATTTACATCCAACAAAAGCAAGACGAGAGCTCACTCTGAGTATTATACTCCCAATAATGCATAATCTTGAAACTCTGTACCTCACTGATCTGTGGCTGATAACGGGCGACTTCACTGTAAACCTAATGTAAAACGACCGAGCCCAATCTTCCCAAATAACATCTCTCAACGCAATGTGGGCAATCCCGGAGACAAAATCCCAGTACCACCGAAAGGATGTGAAAGGAATACAATTGGCAACAAAACTGAACCATCTTGGTCTGCGTACTCTCAATGGAAGGATCGCTACTTATCGACCGGCGGCATACTCACATACATCATTCCTCCAAATGGCCACCCTAGACTATATATGGATATCATTAACGGCCTTCCACCTGGTACGCCAATTCCTGGTAACGCCCTCTCCAGATAGTGATCACGCCATTCTAACAAGCAGCATTGGCTTTGGCCCCCCTCAACGTCCGATCATAAATCCGATAGGGGCAGCTTCTAGCCTACAGAGTGTGAAGAAACTCTGATGGTCAGAAAGAAACCAGGACGCAATCGAAGCGGAAGTGGACAAGCTTATGACTAGAGGACTCTTGGCTGATATTAGCCATGTGACGGCCCCCACTTGGGAAACTACACTGACCAACTTCAGAGACCACTTCACCTCAAAACCTTTAAACATCTGCTCAAAGGACATCCCGACCTCAACAACTCTGTCAGTGCAACAACAACACACAACCACTGCCAAAAGTAAATTAAATAAGCTCCAACGAACAATTGCTTACAATGAAAGTAATCACAACCTTCTGAAGGAGGACATAAATGCTGCACGAAAAGCTTACAGGAAGGCTCGCTTTACTCAAAAGAAATTGGAAGAAGAACAGCATTGGGCAATAGCCTTTGAGATTATAAAGTCTAAAGATCAAAGGAAATTCTGGAACTGGGTTAATAAGGCTCGTCATATAACTAAACCTCCTACCGCAACTAACATCCCCCCGCGGAGTGGGAGTCCTATGTCAAAGCTCTTCATTCTGCACCAGATGGTCAGAGTGCTAACAGCCCAGCCATCTTTGATCAACTAACTAATCAGGACGGAACAACACTCCTCATCAATACACTAACGGACGATATAACCAGAATAATAAAGAAAATGCGCTCGGGCGGCGCCCCTGGTCCGAACGGAATCCCGACCCAAGTTTTCAAAGCCTCTGCCAGGAAATGGGCCCAGATTTTGACACCCCTCTACGAGGCCGCAATCTTGGGTGGCCCCATCCCAGAGTCTTGGCAAGGATCACTCCTCATTCCCTTCCACATAAAAGGCTCGCGTTCCAACCCCGATAACTATCGGATGATAGCCCTTTTAGACGTGGAGGGAAAGGCATATGTTAGCATCCTATTAACAGCACTCACCGAATGGGCGGAAAATATCAACTTGGTCCCTTTCACCCAAATTGGTTTCCAAAGAGGGTGCCACATCGAGGACATCCTGATATGTATTGCCCATCTGATGGAATACACCCTAGCCTCAAAAGGAAAGGCTCTACATCTTGGGTTCATTGACTTTCGCAAAGCTTTCGACAGCGTAAGTCGGCCAAAACTATGGGAAAAACTTGCAAGATGGGGCATTCCTCAGTCATTGTTGAAAGCATTAATCGCCTTACACACTGACACATGGGTAAAAGTGCGAGTAACATCAAGCTGGTCGACCTCCAATAAAATCTATACCACCAGAGGTTTAAAACAAGGGTGCACCCTTGCACCAATGCTATTCAACCTGTACCTCGTGGATCTCCCAGAATGATTGTCACACATCTGTGCTTTCCCTCCAGGAATAGAGTTAAGAAAGATCCAAACTCTCCAATATGCTGATGACACCATCCTGCTAGACCAAACCCAAGTGGGTCTTCAAAGACTGTTCGATTCCATTTCCCAGTATTGCATCATGAACATGCTCGAGATAAATGTGTCAAAAACCAAAGCAATGACAATATCCTCCGGAAAAACTAAAAAAATCACGTGGCTCGTCGAAGGGAAGAGATTGGAAACCATTTCCGCCTATAAGTATCTGGGAGTGTGGATCGATCACAAAGGGAGAACCTCTACGCATATAACTGAAATGCAGGCTGTTGCTCGCTCCCTGGAAGGGGCCTTTATAAGAACAAAAAGCGCTTTGCACTCCCAGGACCTAGTACCATTAATAAAACTGATTTCAGCAAAATTTCTTCCCACAATCTCCTTCGGTGCAATAACATTTAAGGACAAAATGAATAATTGGTTGGACAGAGCTCAATCGCCGTGCTATCGCAGGGTCTTCCGACTGCCAACTTCAACTGCCCACGCCCAAATCTGGAAAGAATTTTTGTTGTCCTCCCAGAGATGGGTAATGAGCGCACGCTATATCAGCTATTGCCTAAAGTCTAAGCATGCTAGCCCTTACACCTTAAAGAGCTGTTTATGGTCAGTCTTCAGAAACCACAAAACATCCTGGAGTAAATATCTGACATCATGCCTTGAATCCCTCCAAGCAAAGGACATATGGTTATCCTCCGTCCCTAAGGACGTGAAAACAAAACTCCTAACCAAACAAGCAAAAATTCTATCAAGCGATTCTGACGAGCAACGTGTTGCCCAGCTCTCCCATGGTCCTTGGGTCTCCAAATTATACGCCCCGAAAACTCTTCCGTCTTATCTCGCATCTTCTATGAAAGTCCACACAAAACGTCAACTAATGCGACTCCGATTCGGCCTAATTCCGCTGATGGCCTACAAGTTTGGCCAAGGATACAAGAAAGAAGTATCATCACAATGTCGCTTTTGCAAGCTGGACGATGAAAACCTTACTCATATCTTGTGCATATGTCGAAAGCTCCAAGCTCAAAGAAACTTTTGGCTGCGTCCAATGTGGCTGCTTCTTAACATCAGGACTTGCCAAGAAGCATTAGACGCTTGCATAAGGGGCGACTCCCCGTAGTTGGCGGCGCGTTTTGATAAGTTTATCTCAGAAATTAACTCCCCTAACTTTGTCTTTTGACCTAGTCTGCGTCTGCTTCCCCTCCAGTGACATTATCATCTGTCCTCTTAATTTTCAATTCTTCTGTGTTCGTAATTGATCTGTGCACCTTCTCTCCTTTTTTACTATGCAATGGTCATTTCTGTGAGTGCACTTTGCAATGATTTTAATTAATTGTGCAAATAAAAACTTTCTTTCTTTCTCTCTGTATTTTTTTTGTTTCTTTCCATACATTTTTTCTTCTTTCTTCACATTTCCTACCTCTGTAGGCATAGTTAAAAACAAGCAATTAAAAAAGCTTTGAAATTCAATGAAAAAAACATAGGTTTCAGGCAAGTTATAGTGAGAAATTAGCATTTAAAAAAACGTAGTAATTCATTGAAAAAACCACAGGTTTCACGCACGTTATAGTTAGAAATTAGCATTTTAAAAACCTTAGAAAATCACTGAAAAAACCATAGGTTTCAGGGATGTTATAGTTAGTTGGACATTTCAAAACCAGTGAAATTCCCCCGTTATTGTTAGTTCAGCTAACTATAACTCGCGTGCCCACAATGCACTGCTGATGACGTCACATATTACATCACTCATGACATGGTCAGTGACATCACTCATGCCCACTTCCTTCTGACTTGATCACCCAACCGCAGTTCATCTGAACTACTGGTCCCAGAATGCAGCGATATCCAGGTAGGTGCTACTGGGGGAAAATTTCACTCTCAGTAGAATATATACTATAAAACCCCGGAAACCTATCTTTTTTTCAGTGAATATATATATACATATATCACCTACTGGCGGTCGCCAATAGGTAGGTATAGTTAGGACCTATTATGCATAGGAAATCTGCAACATTCTATTGGCAATAACTTTGGCACTGATTGATGAATCTTCTCAAAATTTTCCAAACTTTTGGCCAAGCTCATTTCCGCTGGGGGTGATTGGTCAGGAGGGGGCCGAGAAAAAAGGGGGTCCCAAAACATGTTTTCCCATGCAATTTTCCATAGGACCTTTAGCCAATGCTACAGCCCGAACGGCTGAACGGAATTACATCAAATTTGGCAAAGAGGTTAGTCCTCAGTTCAGACTCATGCCTTTTGCTTATTTGGTGTAAATCTGTTCAGTAGTTTCTGAGAAAATGACATTTGAAAGTACATATATATCTATGGGTGCGGTGGATCCACGGATTCTGCGCGGATTGCCATCATACCCTAACCGCACCCTCCCAATCACGCGCTGAATGCTAATTGGCTGTCCAGTGGTTGTCAACATTCAAAACTAGAAACTGTTGGCAGTCATTTTATGCCTCGGTAGAAGCGAGGCTGAAGAAGTCTGTGAAATATGTGTGCAAAATACAGAAAGGGGGCAGGGTAGACACACCCAATAATCAGCGCATTTTGCTGCAGAAAAATAAAACGAAGCGCGGACACCGGTGGTTTAAAGGTTATTACCCCCGGGGGGCCAAATCCCAGGGGCATTTTTTTAAAAGTAGAGTAGGGGGTCCCAATTCCCCACACACTGCCATGGGGACCGCCACCCCCTGGGACTGTATCTTAATATATGAGGGGAGGGCTAAAGGGGCCCCCCCACAGCCCTGGTGACCGCCACCCCACTGGGGCTTCAAAACATTAATTGAGGGGGGATATAAGGCCCCTCTAGCCCCAGGGACCACCACCCCCCAAGGCTTATTTAATGTGTGGGAGGGGGGCCACGCGTCCCCCCTCCTGGAGCCCAAAATGGCCCTGGGGACCACCACCCCACTGGGCTGGCTCTGGCAATATTCCCGGGTGCCCACCCCAGGACACTGTTGTTTGCAATGGCAGAGTGGGAGCATCGCGGCTCTCACCTCGTCATTGCAAACTGCTTTCTTATTTGGAAGAGAGAGCAGGTTAACCTGTTCTCTCTTCCAAATAGGAAAGCAGATTGGTTTTCCTCAGGGAGAGCAGCATGTTAGCTTCTCTTCCTGAGGAAAAGCAATGCCAGCTCCCGAAGGACGCAAGAAGCCGGCTGGGACCGTGGGGGCATTGGGGCTCCCCCCAAGGTCTCCAACATATTACATAAGCTGCGGGGGATGGGGTCCCCAGGGATAATAAAAATTACCGATAGGGGCTAATTTTTTTTACAGAAAAATTAGGAGTCGCGCATCCAGCGCGGCGCTCAGTGCGGTCCCTGGTGTGCACGCGTTGGATGCACAGTGTCTAACCCGTAGGGTCCGTGACTCCAGCGCGTGTGGTGCACGACTTGTACGTGATGGCTGCACGACTCCTATCGCGTTTGGTGCGCGGCTCCAAGCCAAAAACAAATAATATTTTTCAGATATACATCTAGCTTATGTGTTTAGTTGTTAGGTGGCTCTAAAAAGAGCCCTTATGTTTATTGAGAGATTTTTGTGCCTACAAGTAAGTACCGATGCAGAGTCTAAAGTTCATGAGGAAGACTCTGTTCCCTTCATCTGTAAAATGTACACCATCTCTCCTGCATATTGAAACGTACATTGTTGTGGTATATGGACTCCATTCTATAGTCTCGGAGAAAAGCAGAAAAATATTTATTCACATGTTTCCTAGCTTTCTCAATTTGTGGACAAAATTGATTGGACAAGTTCCATTTCTGCATTTGGCATATGTTAGAATAGACAAAGGCAGTTTGGGGGAAAAGTGACATCAATTCTTCAAAGGTGTCCTTCATGAGCATTCCCAGACCTATCCCAGTCAAAGTGCCTAGGCCATTGCCATCACAGTGCACAATTATGAGGTCAGGGTGTTGGAGCTGCAAACAGTATTTCAGCAATGGAATCAATTGGTGCCACTTTAACCCTCTCTGTCCAATCTATTTAATGTCTACATTTGGTAAACCTAGGTCTTTGTGATTTCCTTTATGTTCTGCATACCTTAGGCTCCAGGAAATATAACTGTGTCCCACAATCCACACTCTATGCATCTTGAAAGGAGGTCTAGATGCAGTTAGATGGTCTCTGAAAATGAAATGGCAGTTTGAAAACTAAGATTTTTCTAAAATGGTGACTAAGATGCAGTGTTGATGAACTTTTGACCTGTCTGCTCAGTTAAGTGAATGGGGGTAGGGTTGAAACATATGTCATTTGGAAAGGATTGAAACGTCTAACCAATAGAAATGTGTGTTTGCTTTTGAACTAATGTGTGATGCAATGTGATTTGAAGGTGTATATGTGTTCAAAATGAGAGGACAACTCTGCCATTCTTTGGTTCTGGTGAGAGGTGTTGAAAACAGATATTCTGAGTGAGAAAATCTGCTGTGTGACTGACATACTTCTTATTCTACAAAACAATTGGAAAGGTGAGTTATTAATTTGGAAGGGAATGCATATGGTGCATTTTGATTTTAATCAGAGTAATGAGTTTGTCCTGCTAAAGTACATGGAATACTTTTTTTCTCTAGAATTCTATTGTGAGTGTGTGTGCATTTAGAAAGCATTCTGAGATAAGAATGTGTTTATTTTATGTGTTTGCACACAGATAACTATGCTGTTCTCATGTTTTGGTAGAATTAGAAACCAGTTATTTGTTATGTATTTCCACAATGAGTGACGTTTCTACATTAAAATGCAGTACTCATTCTACACTATGAAATGTGTTTTGGTAAAATAGAAGGGATAGTGTTGTTTGTCTAGAATCACACAGTGAGTCTTGTGTGCATTTGGGAATCATTCTGATAGAAGCACTCTATAGTAATGTGTAGTAGAAAATGTTGTGCAAAGTGTAGATTAGTAAATGTGTTTTGGTAAAATGCAAGGGATAGAGTTGCTTGTGTAGAATCACACAGTACATAAACACCACTACACTATGCTAAAACATTACCCCAGTATGAATCCCTATACTACCTAAAAACAATTTTACTACTCTAAAGCTTAAATCACAACAGGACCCGTTATACTACCCAAACATGACTATACTATCCTAGTACTGTATTTATAAGAAATATTGTTATTTGTCTAGAATCACACAGTGAGTTTGTGCATTTAGGAATCACTCTGAGAGAAGCATTTTGGTAGTTCGTGTGTTTTCCGACATGTAATTGGTTAAAAACATATTGTGTTCTCACATTTTGATAGAATTAGAAAATAGTCAATGGTTATGTGTTTCCAAAATGAGTTTAGTATTAATATTAAAATGCAGTTCTGAAATATATGGAATGCATGCTAGATGTTTTAGCAGACAAATAAGTACATGCAGTGTTGCAGTGACACTACCCACCGTATGATTTCCTACACTACCCAAACACCACTGCACTACAGTATACCCTTAATCTACCTCCAGCATGACCACCTATACTACCTATGCACTATGTTACTACCCTAAACCTTAAATCTACCCCAGCACAACCTCCTACACTACCCAAACAGCACTTTATTTTCTAGAAAACTACCCTACCACAACCCCCTACACTACTCAAACACCACTGCACTACCTTAAACCCTAAAACGCTATCCCTAGCATGATCCCCTACGGTATATAAACACCACTGCACTATGCTAGAACACTACCCCAGTATGACTCCTTATACTACCTAAACACGATTTTACTACTGTAAAGCTTACATCTATCACAGTAGGACCCCTTACACTATCAAAACACCACTATACTACCCTAGTACTGTATTTATAAGAAATATTGTTATTTGCCTATGATCACACAGTAAGTCTGTGCATTTAGGAGTCATTCTGAGTAATGCATTTTGGTTGTTCATGTGTTTTCCGACATGTAATTGGTTAAAAACATTTTGTGATCTCACATTTTGGTAGAATTAGAAAATAGTAATTGGTTATGTGTTTCCAAAATGAGTTCAGTATTAATAGTAAAATGCAGTTCTGAAATATATGGAATGCATTCTAGATATTTTTGCAGACAAATAAGTACATGTAGTCTTGCAGTGACACTACCCCAGTATGATTTCCTACACTACCCAAACTCCACTGCACTACTGTACACCCTTAATCGACCTCCAGCATGACCACACACACTATACTAGTACTGTATTTATAAGAAATATTGTTATTTGTCTAGAATCACACACACTATACTAGTACTGTATTTATAAGAAATATTGTTATTTGTCTAGAATCACACAGTGAGTCTGTGCATTTAGGAATCACTCTGAGAGAAGAATTTTGGTAGCTGATGTGTTTTCTGACATGTAATTGGTTAAAAACGTACTGTGTTCTCACATTTTGGTAGAACTAGAAAATAGTCATTGGTTATATGTTTCCAAAATGAGTTTAGTATTAATAGTAAAATGCAGTTCTGAAATATATGGAATGCATGCTTGATGTTTTTGCAATACATCTAATTTTACAGTGACACTACCCCTAGTTTGATTTCCTACACGACCCAAACACTTCTGCACTTTTGTAAACCCTTAATCTACCTCCAGCATGACCACCTACACTACCTACTCACCATTTTACTACCCAAAACCTTAAATCTACCCCAGCACAACCTCCTACACTACCCAAAAAGCACTTTATTTCCTAGAACACTACCCTACCATGACCCCCTACACTACACAAACACCACTGCACTACCTTAAACCCTAAAACGCTATCCCTAGCATGATCCCCTACGGTACATAAACACCACAGCACTATGCTGGAACACTACCCCAGTATGACTCCAAATACAACCTTAACACTATTTCACTACTCTAAAGCATATATCTATCACAGCAGTACCGTTTACACTACCCAAACACCACTATACTACCCTTGTACTGTATTTATAAGAAATATTGTTGTTTATCTAGAATCACACATTGAGTCTGTGCATTTAGGAATCACTCTGAGAGAAGCATTTTGGTACTTCATGTGTTTCCTGACATGTAATTGATTAAAAATGTATTGTGTTCTCATATGTTGGTAGAATTCGAAAATAGTCAATGGTTATTTGTTTCCAAAAGTAGTTTAGTATTAATAGTAAAATGCAGCTATGAAATATATGGAATGCATGCTAGATGTTTTTGCTGACAAATAAGTGCATGTAGTCTTGCAGTGACACTAGCCCAGTATGATTTCCTACACTACCCAAACACCACTGCACTACTGTAAACCCATAATCTACCTCCAGCATGACCACCTACACTACCTATTCACTTCTGTATTACCCTAAACCTTAAATCTACCCCAGCACAACCTCCTACAGTACCCAAACCCTACCATCACCCCCACACTACACAAACACCACTGCACTACCTTAAACCCTAAAACGCTATCCCTAGCATGATACCCTATGGTACATAAACACCACAGCACTATGTTAGAACACTACCCCAGTATGACTCACTGTACTACCTAAACACCATTTCACTACTCTAAAGCTTAAATCTATCACAGCAGGACCCCTTACACTACCTAAACACCAGTATACTATCCTACTACTGTATTTATAAGAAATATTGTTATTTGTCTAGAATCACACAGTGAGTCTGTGCATTTAGGAATCACTCTGAGAGAAGCATTTTGGTAGTTCATGTGTTTGCCAACGTATAATTGGTTAAAAACGTATTGTGTTCCCACATTTTGGTAGAATTAGAAAATAGTAATTGGTTTTGTGTTTCAAAAATTAGTTTAGTATTAATAGTAAAATGCAGTTCTGAAAAATATTGAATGCATGCTTGATGTTTTTGCAGACAAATAAGTACATGAAGTCTTGCAGTGATACTACCTTCAGCATGACCACCTACACTACCTATTCACCACTTTACTACTCTAAACCTTAAATCTACGCCAGCACAACCTCCTATACTACCCAAACCCCAGTGTAATACCTTAGAACACTATCCCAGCATGAACTCCTACACTACCCAAACACCATTGCACTGCCCTAAACCTTAAAAGTACCCTATGAGAACCTTCTACACTTCCCAAACACCACTGTACTTTCTTAGAACATTGCTCCAGCACGACCCTCTACACTAGACAAACACCACTGTATCACCTTAAAAGAGTAATTCAGCACAATCTCCTACACTACATAAACACAAATGCACCACCGTAAACCCTAAATCTACGCCCAGCACGACCCCTACACTACCCATTCACTACTGCACTAAACTAAATGGTAACACACTACCCCAGCATAACCCCCTACACTACCCAGACACCATTGCACTAAACCTTAAATCTACCACAGCACGACCTCTTACACTACCCAAACACCACTATATTACCTTAGAACCCTATCCCAGCACGTCCTCCTACACTACCCAAACAGCATTGAACTACCCTAAACCTTAAACCTATTCCAGCACAACCCTTTACACTACCCAAACACCACTCTATTTATATGAAATAGTGTTATTTGTCTAGAATCACACTGAGTCAGTTTTATTTTATTTATTTTATTTATTGAATGGATTTTTATAAAGCGCGGACTTTACCCATAGCAAAACCATAGTGACTGTTTATGTACCATGTAGTAATCTATTTACCAAATTAAAAGTGAACCAATTATGAATTCACTCAGTGTATTTTCTTATTGTATCATGATCATTTAGTAAATATGCATGTAGTCATACAGTGCTTCAGGTTCTACTGTTATGGAGTGTTTCAAACTGCTATGCATTATGTATTTTTTGCTCTTATCAGCTTCACAGTTGTGCTTTAAGCTTACAATTTTTTAGTCAGAATTTATATGAAATGTGTTTGTTCAGTAATAACAATGTATAATTTTTAAGTTGTTAATAAATACTTATTTATGTTAATTTTTTACAGATACTGTTTATCATCCTTAAAATAAAGTTATCATGCGGAGAAACAAAGGAGAAAAAAAGGTCAGAAAAAGGATACTTACTTGAAAAAATGCAACCATTGCAAGTATTGGAAGACCAACATAATGTGGCTAAAAAGACAAAAATTTCTGGTATGACCACAAAGGATTTCATAAAAAATACTACTAGATTTAGAAAAAAAATGCAAATGTGCAAAGCAGTGAATATGTTGCAAGCATAAAAAAAGTAAAAAGAATAGGAAAGGAAAAAAGGCAATGTATAAACAAAGGATACAGCTTATAGTAAAAGAAGAAAAAATCAATATAAAGAATTGCGCAAAAAATATTTTACAACAGAGTTGTCCATAATTTATTGAAAGATACAAATAAATATAGAAGGAGAACAGTATTTTATAAAAAGAAGAAGCATGTTGAATCCATTGTTGAAAAGGCTTTTGAAACTCATTATTTTAGTAATAAACAGAATTTGATCACTAGATAAACCAATCCATTTAATGAAGGACAAAAGTAAGAGGAAAAGAGTAATTAACGCAAGTCAAGTCAAGTCAAGTCAAAAGATTTATATAGCGCGCTAAATACCCGGAGGGTCTCAAGGCGCTTGAAGGAGGGTGGGGAGTTATTTGTCGAATATCCAAGTTTTAAGTTGCTTTCTGAATGCTAGATGGTTCTGAGTGAGACGAAGGTGAGTGGGGAGTGAGTTCCAGGTTTTAGCTGCGAGGTAGGAAAAGGATCTACCTCCCATGGTGGTTTTATTGATGTGAGGTACGATAGCAAGGGATGGTTGGAGGATCGTAGCTGATGGGAGGGGGTGTAGAAGGAAAGACGTGTGTTGAGGCATTCGGGTCCAATTTCATAAAGTGCTTTGTGTGCGTGGGTTAGGAGTCGGAAAGTGATCCTCTTATTGACGGGGAGCCAGTGGAGGTTTTTCAGGTGACTAGAGATGTGGTCTTTACGCAGGATGTCTAGTATGAGTCTGGCTGATGCGTTCTGGATGCGTTGGAGTTTATTCTAGAGTTTTGCGGTGAGACCGGCGTATAGGGTGTTTCCGTAGTCCAGGCGGCTTGTAACCAGTGCATGGGTGACCGTTTTTCTGGTTTCGGTGGGGATCCAGCGAAATGTTTTTTTGAGCATGCGAAGAATGTTGAAGCAAAATGATGAAACGGCGTTTACTTGTCTGTTCATAGAGTGAGGAGTCCAGGATGACGCCCAGTTTTCGTGCGTGGTCCGTCGAGATGGGTGCTTTTCCAAGGGCCTCTGGCCACCAAGAGTCGTCCCAGGCGGAAGGGGAAGTACTTAAGATAAGGACTTCTGTTTTGTCTGAGTTCAGTTTCAGACGGCTGTGCTTCATCCACTCGGCTACTTCTTTCATTCCTTCATGTAGGTTAGTTTTGGCGGTGTTAGGGTCTTTGGTGAGTGATAGGATCAGTTGAGTGTCGTCCGCGTAGGAGATGATGTTGAGGTTGTGTTGGCGTGCGATGGCCGCGAAGGTGGCTCATGTATGCGTTGAAGAGGGCGGGACTGAGTGAGGACCCTTGGGGTACGCCGCAGATGACTTCAGTGGCCTCTGAGTTGAATGGTGGGAGGCGGACTCTCTGGGTTCTTCCGGTGAGGAACGAGGTGATCCATTCCAGTGCTTTTCCTTGTATTCCGATGTTTCTGAGGCGCTGTAGAAGGGTGCTATGGCAGACTGTGTAGAAGGCTGCGGAGAGGTCGAGGAGGATGAGGGCGACTGTGTCTCCATTGTCCAGGAGAGTTCGAATGCCGTCTGTTGCTGCGATGAGGGCGGTCTCCGTGCTGTGTTTGGCTTGGAGGCCGGACTGTGAGGAGTCGAGGGATTTGTTTGTTTCGAGGAAGACGGCGAGCTGGTTGTTGACAGCTTTATCGATGACTTTGGCTGGGAATGGAAGGAGCGAGATGGGGCGGTAGTTTTTGAGTTCGGTGGGGTCAGCTGTGGGTTTTTTCAGAAGGGCGCTAAGTTCTGCGTGTTTCCAGCTTTCCGGGAAGGTGGCGGAGTTGAGGGAGCAGTTGATGACGTCTCGAAGGTGTGGTGCTATGATGGAGTCTGCTTTGTTGAAGATGTGGTGAGGGCAGGGGTCTGTGGGGGATCCTGAGTGGATGGAGTTCATCAGGCGGATGGTGTCCTCAGTGGAGATTGGGTTCCAGTCATTAAGGATATTCAAGGGGGGTGAAGGTCCTGCAGAAGGTTGGGTGGGTTGGTCTCCGGGTTGGTTGTCGAAGCTGCTGTGGGTGTCTGCGATTTTGTTGTGGAAGAACGAAGCTAGGGAGTCGCAGAGGGCTTGAGAGGGGGTGATGTCGTTGGAGTTGGCTGAGGGGTTGGTAAATTCTTTGACGATGTTGAATAGTTCCTTGCTGTTGTGGGCGTTGTAGTCTAGTCGGTCTTTGAGTGCGGCTTTCTTGGCAGATCGGATTAGTTGGTGGTGTATGCGGGTGGCGTTCTTGAAGGCGTCCCTGGTGCTGGTGTTTGGGTCTTTTTTCCAGGCCTTCTCGAGGGAGCGACAGAGTTTCTTGGATTTCTTAAGATCATCATTGAACCAGGATGCGTTTTTGCTGCCTAGTTTGATTTGACGTTTTTTCAGCGGTGCTAGGATGTCGGCGCTGTTGGATAGCCATTGAGAGAGGTTAATGGCTGCTTGGTCGGGGTTTGAGGAGTGGGCAGGGGGGTTTTGGAGAAGCGATGAGGAGATCTGTCGATGGTGATTTTGTTCCAGTTTCTTCGCATAGTAGGTTGAGGATGGTTGTGAGTTGTGGTCTTTTTGTAGATAAAGTGAACGCAGCTGTGGTCCGTCCAATGGAGAGTAGTGGTGTGACTGAAGGAGACATGTTTGCTGGAGGTGAATATAGGGTCGAGTGTGTGCCCAGCGATGTGGGTGGGCGTAGTGACAAGTTGTTTGAGTCCGAGGTTGGTGAGATTGTCCAGAAGGGAGGTGGAGTTGCTGTCATTGCTCTTTTCTAGGTGAAAGTTGAGGTCTCCTAGCAGAATGTATTCCTCGGAAGGGAGGGCGTGTGGGGTGATAAAGTCAGTGATAACGTCGCTGAATTGTGCACGGGGTACTGGAGGTCGGTAGAGGAGTGTGCCTCTGAGTGTTGTTTTGGGGTTGGTGTGGATCTGGAAGTGAAGGTGTGCGGCGCTTTTAAGGTTGACGTCTGAGCTGGTTGAGATGTGGATGGAGTTCTTATGGACGATAGCGATGCCTCCTCCTGTTTGGTCGGTGCGGTCCTTACGGATGATCTTGTATCCTTCTGGGATGGCTATGGTGATGTCTGGAGCTGATGAGGTGTTCATCCATGTTTCTGTTAGGAAGGCGACGTCGGGAGAAATGGTGTCTAGTAGGTTGCAGAGGTCGATGGCATGTCTGTGGACTGAGCGGGTGTTGAGCAGGATGCATTTTAGGTGGTTGGAGTCAGATCTCGGATGTAAATGTAAATGTAAATGTAAATGTAAATGTGGCGTATTTGTATAGCGCGAACAGTGACCCGGAGGCATCCCGGCGCTTGTACTCCTACCACAAGGGAACCCCTCCTGGCTTTTCCTTGTGGGGTCGTGGATGAGGAGTTTTTCTTGGTGCCGTCGAACTTGCAGGAGTAGCAAGTGAAGGGTCCATGGGTGTGTCCAGGAGCGGTTGGGCGCAGTTGGAGAGTCGGCCAGGGTTAAGGGCTAGGAGGGTGAAGGCGTCGTAAGTAATGCGGGAGGGCTGGGCATTGCGTGGACCAGGGGGTCTGGCGCTGGGCGCGGTCCAGGCGCGGACGGGCGTAGAAGGGCTTACCTTTGGCGCACCTTCGGCGCGGCCGTAGCGCGTGGACGCTGCGCGTGTGGACATCTGACATAAATGGACAGTGGAGGGGGCGGAGCGTGGGAGGGGCAGCAGGGAGGCGTTACAACAGTGCTGTGTAAAGCGCACAAAAAACGATACTAGGGAGCGTTTCAGCAGATAATGAGGAGGAGCGTGGTGGAGCGACCGTTCTGAAGCTAGTCCAGGTGGTCACAGTTTAGCCGGGGGAGAGGAAGGCTCGGTAAACGTGGGTGGGAGGGGCAGCAGGGAGGCGGTAGTGTGGATGAGGGGTGGGCCAGGGGATATCAACAACAAAATGGAGGGTCAAAGGGAATGGCAGACAGGGGCAGCAGAAACCCAAATGCGTCGAGTGAGCAGTACAATCCAAACAAATGCACAGACCCAAGCAAAATGATCGAGTGAGCAGTAAAAACAAATGCACAGACACAAGCAAAAATTATCCCAACAGCCTGAGCGAGGTCGCGTTAAATATGGCAAATAGTTACAGTGGCGCTATGCGTGTAAAGCGCTACAATACAAAGGTTACAACAGTGCTGTGTTTAAAGCCGGAGGACGGGTTGAATGCCCAAAATGCGGAAATATAAATGTGGATGACTTGCACATGTTTGTGGAGTGTTTAAACATCAGGGAATTTTGGGAGATGGTAAGCAACTGTCTATCACAATCAATCGGCCACACGATAGAGGTAAGCCATGAACTAATTATTACCGGGAGACTTGACCTATTTGATAACAGAATAAATGATAAAGTAAAGATAGTTTTTTATGGGGTGCTGCTAGCCCGTAGGGAAATCTGTAAAGTCTGGGTAGAAGCTAAGACACAGACACTCATAGATTGGTTAAATAGCATGAGATATTTTGCGACACTAGACTCTAAAGGTCTGATAAATAAGAAACAGAGATTTTGGTTACTCTTTTTGGAACATTTTGGATAAAAGGCAGACTTGTGTCTGGGTACAGGATAAGAGACTAGTACATAATGGAAAATTCCTATGATTAAGGCCTCAGCCTATCTCGCAGGCCGGTGGAATAGGTCCGTCCTTCGTGAAGGCGGAGTGGAAGAATCGGGTTGCGGCCTCCGGTGTGGCTGTGTTATAATACACACATGGTGGTATAGGAGATTGTGGCCCAGTCCGGGCTGGAGAGCTGCACATACTCGAGTCCACAGCCAGCATATTGAGATAAAAGCCCAGGGCGGAGACTACTGAACAAGGGTGGCGAAAAGGCTAATGAGGAATAAAGAAAAAAAAAAAAACAAAAAAAAAAAAACAGTGCTGTGTAAAGCGCACAAAAAACGATACCAGGGAGCGTTTCAGCAGATAATGAGGAGGAGCGTGGTGGAGCGACCGTTCTATTTTTTTAGGGGAATGGAAACACTCTTCAAGTTCTGAGCCTTTTTTAAATGAAGAGAGTTATTTACAGAGCAATAATTTGTTGCATGCAGTTGACACCAGTGGTCGAGCTTATGAGGTTAAAAATGATTGTCCAATTGAGAAAGAGCAAATGGTTCCTAGAAATGCAGAACAAGTGATAGCTGATGAGGTTTTAGGTAGACGTCCTAAAGCCCCAATGCACACTTAGGATTGTAGTAGTATTTGTAGTGTACAACAAGAATCTATTGATAAATTATGCAATTTCTTACAAGCGTATTGTAAAAAAAGTGTTAAACAAAAGATGGAGGTGTTGCAAGGACTAGACCCTTGCAGAGTTAGAATACATAATGGTTTGCAAAGTCATTCTCTGGCTTGTCTTTCTGGGAAAGTATGTCAAAGTGTTTTTCACCATTTCAGGATGTTGGCAGTACATCATACTCAAATGCGGAAGTTAGTGAGAAGATTGTATTATATGCAAAACGTCCAGCACTAAAGTCAAATGAGTTGAACACTGTTCTTTTACGAGGGTCAGTATCAGATGTGAAAAAGGTTTGTGATGTTATTAAGTTTTGGTACTTTGGTCCTGAAGAAGTGAGTGAAGAAACTCTGACATTAATAGAAGAAAATGTAGAGAATGTTGAACATAGTTGTACAAAACATTTTGAAAATGAAATTACAAAGTTTAAGGTGATTTCAGGTGAAAGGCCAAATTTTTCTTGTATTTGTTGTCGCCGAACTCACTACAAAACTCAGACTAGGAGTTTTGATTTGTATTTAAAAAGTGTAAAAGAAAATAATGATAAGTGGAAAGAATTAGCAACTTATTTGTTGGTAGGGAATTGTTTTGATTTGGGTTATGATCAGTGTATTTGTAAATATTGTTATACCAAATTAGATGAGAATAAAATGCCTGCTAGAGCTGTTCATAATAAGCTAAAGTTGGTTGCTATTCCTCCAGATCTGATAGATTTAAACACCTATGAGTCTATTCTCATTCAATGTGTGCACCAGTTTCAGGCTAATGTTTGTATGGACCCTAAAACAGGTAACTTGCCTCCTTCAGATTTACAAAGCGGATTAAAAGGAAGAGTTGTGTATTTACTGTTAGATTTAAAGACAAATATTTAAACTATTGGAGTAGAGAGTGTAGAAAGTGAACCACTAGTTAATCTTGTTAATGGTGAGCCGACTAAGAATAAGAAAATCTGGCAGGAGTTAGTGGATGTTAGGAAACTGCAAAAGGCAACATTGTATTTGATAAAGAACAATACATACTATAAGAATGTTTATATGGGAGAAGAAGAAATAGTTTTAGCAGTAGATACTGAAACGTCAAGTGGACAAATTGAAAAAGTGAATATGTTAAGATGTGAATAAATCTATTAACATTACAGTGTTCATCCACTTAATTCAAAAGAAGTGATGGGGTACAATTTATTTATTTTGTTCCAAATGAAAAAGCAAAAGGAACTCCCATGAGTGTATGGGAAGAGAGCTTGGAAGCTCGCTGTTTTCCACAGTTGTTCCCAACTGGAAAAGGAGGACGATATGATGAACGTCCTGTTCAGATTCCTGCATCTAAATATCGGACAACAAGATTATATGCAGAAGATCCAAGATTTCGACAATGTATCCCTTATAAATGTCATCTTTTGCTTGAAAGTGACTTGTCTGGACTTTCATATGCAGTGAATCATATTCTAAAATCTGGAATACATATGCAAAATGTATCTGCAAAAGATTTTATGGATAAAGCACACCAGAGAGATGATCATCTAGAATCTCAACTCAATAATTTGATGGCATGTCAGCGTGGCACTAATGAATATTGGTACCGTCGTCATGGAGAACTGAAATGTATGACACTGAACTTTAGAACTCCATTATGGTTCCTTACCCTAAGCTGTGCTGAGTACGCTTGGATGATTTACTAGAATTTCTTCGAGAGGCAAATTCTAATATAAAAATATTGACTACAAGACACCTGGAGAATTGTGCTCTTTGGATCCTGTTATTGTATGCAGGTATTTCAATCATAGATTTGAGGCTATGATGTCTTTTATCTGCAATAAATAAAATTCTCCTCTTGGAGAAGTGGTGGATTTGATTGGGAGAAAGGAGTATCTAGCAAGAGGTGCTCCTCATATACATATGCTGTTATGGATTGAACAATATGCAACATGCGCTGTACCCAAAATCACAGAAAAAAAAAACTTAAGAGTACAAGTGTTACGATTCCACAGCCACCAATGTGGAAAATACTGTCGACAAAAGTACAAATCTAAGGACAAGTTCTACACCAAATGTCGTTTTAGATTTCCACGTCCTGTAATATCCAAAGGAAGAGTGAACAATTTTATGTCATCTTTGCAACATAGTATCACAAGAAAGTATCCAAAAAATACCTACAACGTAAGAAGAAATGAAGAGTCAAAGTACATTAATGACTACAACTCAGTTATTTTGTCTATGTGGAATGCTAACATGGATATTCAATATGTTGCAGACAATTCCATTGCTGTTGCTCGATATGTAACATATTAACAAAATCAGAAAAGACAGAATTGAAAGAAATGTATGAAGAGATTTCTCATGAGAAGACTCTAAGTAAGAAATTATACAGTTTGAAGATGTTATTGCATCGAGAAATCGGAACATGTGAATGCTCAGATCGGTTATCATTTACAAGTCTATACTCCAAATCTAGAAGAATCATTTATGTGAGTCTAGGTCTTGAAGCAATGCGAAATCGAATACTGAAATCTGTACAAGAAATTAAATATCTAGCAGGAAAAGAGCCAGAAAGTACAGATATTTTGAAAACGAATATGTTGGTCACATGTTACCCAGACAGAAGTCATCATCTTGAGAACATGTGTCTCTATAAAGTGCTGCGAAACTACACTTTTAAACAGAATACTACAGAGAACATCAATTATGGAAAATATGGAGACATTGGTTCCGAAGGATGTTTGGTGAAACAAACGAAAGGAAATTCGCTTAATCACAGAAAGCTGAGTTGCAACACTGCTGATGAAAGGGAATTTTACTATTTAACCCTTTTACAACTATTTAAACCATGGCGTTCAGAACTGGAATTACTTGGAGATTTCCAGAGCTATGAAGATTCCTTTAATGCTTGTAAAGATAGCATACACTGCAGTGCTTTTGCAAATTATGCGAAAATGTTGAACCATGAAATTGATCAAGAAGCTACAATTGCAGCTGAGATTGCGAGAGACAGTTCTCAAGACAGTCAAAGTTCTCCTGCGCTGAGTCAAGATCCACTAGGACAACCAATTGTTGAAAATGAAGTAGCAATCGCCATGAATGAGGTGGAAACAGCAATGCATGAAGCTCAAGAAGATGTAACAAACTTATTAAAGTTGGAAGAACAACTAAATGTTGAGCAAAAACAAATATATGAGCAAGTGAGACAACAAATTGACCATGGATTACTTCATGAAAAGAAAGAGTGCTCATGCACGTCATTTCAACCTATCCGAATGTACGTGAGTGGACAACCTGGACTAGGAAAAAGTTTTTTAATTAAAGTAATTACAAGTTATCTACAGAAAACAACTGAGTCGCATTTGTCTTGAGTTGTCACTGCTCCAACTGGGTTGGCAGCACACAACATTAAAGGAATTACTTTACATTGCTTACTAATGCTACCAGTAGAGCATGAAAACAAATTGGAATACCATAAGCTATCTGGAGAAGCTTGTTGTGAAGTTTCAAGAGTCTTGAAGAAAATGAAACTTCTCATTATTGATGCGGCAAGCATGGTATCAAACTTAATGCTTGCCTTTGTGCATTTAAGAATGCAGCTAATTCTTAAAACAGAGTTTGACGAGTTATTTGGAGGAAAACACGTCATAGTTTTTGGAGATCTACTCCAACTGACTCCTGTAAAAGGACAACCAGTATTTAAAACACTTGAGCATGAAGACACCAGAAAGTCTCTGGGAAGTGTTGGAAACATGAACATTTGGTCATATTTTGAATACAAAGAACTCATTACAAATATGCGACAGGCAAATGATGTTGATTATGGAACTATTCTTCAAGATATAAGAATTGGACTACTGACTGAACATGGCAAACAAGCTTTGGAGAGTCGATTACTTTAAAATTTGTTTCCAAATAAAGATATAGTTCCCGGGAAAAAATACATGGAAATTGCAGAAAAGAAATCTGTAATCTGCCTAATGCCAACCCTGCATGAGTGTTCTATATATTCAATGAACAACTTTTGAAACTGGAAAATCAAGAAATAATAAAAATGGAAGCAATTGATAAAATAGAGCATGAAGGAATCACTATTATTTTGACTGAAAAATTGAAGACAAAATTGGATTCTTTAGAAAAATCAATATCTAAAACTGCTGGTTTAAAAAAGAATCTATATGCATGTAGAAACTGTCGGATAATTTTAAGTCGTAATTTGGATGTAGAAAAATGTTTAGTTAAAGGAGCAATGGGCAAAGTTGTGGAATTTGTTAATTATCAAAAAAAAGATGGTATTAAATTCTTAAAAATAAAAAATTATCAAATTGAAGAATTTAAACAAATTGGTCGTAGTTCAGTTCGTTTTTTGTTTCTTAAAGATTTATATGTCTGTCGAAAACAGTTTCCAGTTTCTCTGGCATATGCAGTGACTATTCATAAATCTCAAGCTTTAAGTGTTGGCAATGCTTTGGTGAGCTTTGGAAGTACCGTGTTTAAAGAGGGTATGGCATATGTTGCTTTGTCGCGAGTCAGAACACTATCTGTTTTGTTTTTGATTGATTTTTATGATACAAAGGTTACTGCAGATGCCAATGTGTCAAAGAGCATATTAAGTTAAGAAGAACATATGCTCCTAATTTAGGTCAATATCCTGTATTTGAAAAGCGTGTGGTTGGTCGAAAAAGAAGGTATGAGAATATCTGTACTGAAGGTGTAGAGAAGGGAAAAACAAGACAATGTTGTGATTGCAAGCAAAAAGAAAAAGGACACTGTTGAAGAGATTGTTGGTTATCAGTTTGAAACTAGTTCTGGTGTTAACTGCTATGCTAATGTAGTGGTCAATGTTGGGTTTTTTCTTGAAGGTTTGCAACAGCAAATTATGGGGAATCGGGAAAAAATATTTTTTTCCTTGTTGCATTCTGTTTATGTAAAATTGAGAACTGATAAAAGTAAAATACAAAGCGTTTCTGATGTTCGTAATCTTTTGGATGTATGTTCTGGTTCTACACAATTTACACAAAATAGCCAACAAGTTGCTCAGGAATCTTTCATGTATATGCTTACTGTTTTGGAAAATGAAGGTGTAGACATAGAGAGTATTTTTGGCCTTTGTTATAAATGAGACATCAATGTGAAAATTGTATAATACATGTAGCACTAATGTAGACACTGAAAGATTTTTATATTTGACATTACCGGACTGTAAATCAGTGCCTTTCAATAAATTAGTTAAAGCTGCAAATTTAAACATGGAGTGTACCCAATGCAAATCAGGAATGTTATCAACATGATTTATACAAAGAGATGGACAATATATAATTTCAATGATGCAACGTTGTAAAGGGTGACAGAAGAAAATTGGACACTTTATTAATACATTTTATAGCAACACACTATCAATATCAGGAAGGACTTGTATAGCAGTAGCAATTATTTTCCATGATGGTCCTTCAACAACATCTGGACATTACACTATTACACTATTACACTATTTAATATCTACATGTCCACATTGGAGGAGGTTATCACCCCATTCGGAGTGAGTGTCGTCAGCTATGCTGACGACACACAATTAGTGGTGTCTCTGTCCCATCCCAAACAGCAGAAAGCTGATCTCTTCAACTGCCTTACGCAGGTCCATCATTGGATGAACAGATCAGCCCTAAAGCTAAACGGGACAAAAACTGAAGTCCTTTTACTTGGCCCAAAAGCAACCTCACTCCCCCTGGACATGTGGCCAGCATGTCTAGGTCCCCCCCCAGACCCAAAGACTGAGGTGAAAAGTCTGGGTGTATGGATAGATTCTGAACTCTCATTCACCTCGCAAGCAAAGAAGGTCGTAGGGACCTGCTTTGGTCTTCTAAAGTCCTTGAGGAAAGTCTTGCCCTTTCTCCCCCCTAAATCTCAGAAATTACTAGTCCAAGGTCTCATAATATCAAGACTAGATTATAGTAACGTGATTTATCTGGGCGCTCCCGAAGCAACTCTGAATAAACTGCAGAGAATTCAGAACACTGCTGCCCGGATTATCACAAACACCCCGGCCAGATCATCGGCCAAACCCGCTCTCAAACTCCTTCATTGGCTCCCCATAAGGGAGAGAGTCAAATTCAAAGCCTTGTGTCTTGTCCACAAAACCTTGCACAACCAAGGCCCCCCAGTCCTTAGCAATTTTATTACCCCTTACAGAGCCACTAGATCCCTCCGTTCTAACGCAGAAAACCTTATCAATACCCCAAGATTTAGGAAAGTCCGCTCTGGAGGAAGACGCTTCTCGGTACAAGCTGCCCGTCTTTGGAATTCTCTTCCTCATGACCTACGTCTTGAACCACAATATCTGCGGTTCAGGAAACTGTTAAAGACACATCTTTTTCCCTAGTTTTTATGCCCTTCTTTCTTGCGCCTAGCCCCCGGTCCTCAGATTTACTGTTTTTTAGGGTTTTTCAGCGCTGGGATACCTCCGGGTGACTGCGCGCTTTATAAAAATAAATAATAATAATAATAATAATAATAATAATAATAATAACTGCCTATTTAAAAATTGAGAAAGGCTGGAGCCTTTGTAATGATGCTGAGTTGATTTTCAAACAACGTTTGCCTTCTGAATTACCAAATTCGTACCTAATATTTTTAAAGCCAAAGTTTTAGTAAGATAATTCAGCCTCTGAGGAAATTATTATTGAGATTTAATAGGATTACCATTGGACAATTTACATAAAAATGACTGCAAAAATACAATTTGGCCTCAAGGAAAGGTATTTCTTTGAATTATGGACTTTTTGTTGCACATTGTCTCGGTATATAATTTTAACTGACATCATTTATAGTGTTTACAAATTTAAGGTATAACATTTTCTTAGCAGTAATCATTTTATATATGTGTGATTTGTATTGTCTAGTATTTTACTATAGATGAATTATTGTTTCTTTAAACAATCTAATTGATTGTGTTTTTTGCCCGCTGTTATGTGATGAGTACGATTGAAATCACTATTTCTAGTGAAATTCAATATATTCTGAGAACAGCAAAAATGGCAAAGAATCTACTTTGTAAATTTTTAAATTATGATGTGATTTTAAAAATGTATTATTACATGTTATACCATTTTTATCTTTTCTTTTACTGATCCTAATTTTAAGATATCAAATTTACCACCATGTAGATTATAAAAAACAAGTGAATAAAATGTGTACCGTTTTTATGTTTATTACTGTTCAGGTAAGTTTAAGTAAGTCTTAAAAAAGCACAATGGACTGTGGTTCCACACAGTTGAAGAAAAGGAACATGATGGACTAGATGTCTGCAAAAAAATTCCAATACCGACAGGTATAAAATAGGGGACAGCTTCAGAACACCTGTCTGCAAGATATATGGTATAGTAAAGAATTGACTGATTTGGTTGTTTTGCAGGTCTTGATAATTTCAGAATTAAAAGAAATTAAACTCTTTAACTTAACCCCTTCGATGCTCATGACGAGCTCAGCTCGTCATGCAGTACACTGGTCGTGTGCTTATGACGAGCTGAGCTCGTCATGAACAATGGGAAAGAAGGATCTGCAGCACAGATAGGGAATTACTGCAGCAGTGATAGTGTTAAACCGCATCAGTCAGTGTTTTTGCACATGTCATATTCAGTTGCATCTCTTCCCTTCAGTAATATATAAGCATGTCCTATCAGTTCCCTAAAACGTATGTAGTTGTAAATGTATCTTGTTCTCTGGTATCAGTACAGACATTTACTCCTATAATGACAATTGGCCTAGCCATTAACGCAGCATATATTGAAGGAGAAAAATGCCTTTACTGATTGTTTTTGTGCAGGAAGATGTCCTTTCTACACAAAAACAATCTTCGCATGACACGGACATCTTTGGGGGCCTGTGTCACCACATGACTGCAGTTTAAGCAGCTGTGAAAAAGGGAAGCACAGAGCTGCAACATATTTATATACATATATTGCATCCTTGTGCTTCGGAGGTACCACTGCATGCTGTAGTTAAACAGTTCACAGTGTCATGCTGCAGCAATTCCTTATAATTCTGCACTTATGCATTCACCACACATCAGAAGTGTATTTTAGTGTCAATGTAGTGTCAATTATGCACTACACATACATTCATCTGAACTTTCACACACTAGCATACTAGTTTAGCTCTTTCTTTAACCAGAGTAGTTAGTTCTGAAAATAAGTTTTTATTTTTTTTGGTTGTTTTTTCTTTTTTCTTTTTTGAACGATTTTGTATTTTTTTTGTTTTTTTAAAACAGGGGGGGAAAAAGGGGAACTGAGAAAAGAGAACTAAAAACTGGGAGGAGAGGAGAAAAGAAAACTAACACTGGTGGTGGTCAACGGCTCAACACATCAGATCCACCGACTGCTCCCCATACACAATCAGCCGTCCGCATTTTATGCACGTCATTCTTAGTTTCCCAAATTTGGGACGGATGTCAGGCTCTGATCTAGAGCTTGCTGGTGTTGCTCTACTGGTATTCGGGACTGCCGATGAATCAGAAGGAGTCTCCCTCAATCTTCTTAACTCTTCCCTGGCAAAGTTTTTTGGATGTTTGGTTTGCAAGTGCTTGCGCATACTTGCAGTTCCGCAAGAGTTTTTCTTTGTGGGGTCTCCCCTTGAAAGCATAGCCTTGCAAATGCGACAGGTGACTTTTGTCGCATTTACCTTCTTGTATCCAGGAAGATATGTAAAAAATTTCCAAACAATATTGCTGTATCTTTCTTTTGGGGGAGCTTCTGCGACAAATTCCTGCTCTGAAGAAGTTCTGAATCAGAGGATGCTGGTTGATTGGCAGGCATAGTTGAATCAGTTGTATGTGTTCTCCAACAAGAAAGGAACAGAAGATTTTCTGAGGAGCTCTTTCCCTAGGAAAAATTCTAAGAAGAGTGATTGAAATCGGTGGGGTCCTTCAATAGTTTCTATAGGAAGTGTAATTAACCAAATCAAATCTCTTTCTTTGAGGTCACATGGGGTGAGTGTAGGATGAGTGTAGGATTCGCGCACTCAGCACGCACCCTGCTCGTACCGTACTCGCAACAAGCACGCCTTCGCAAAATTGCATTAAAAAGTGATGTACTTTTTAAGAAAGTTAAAGAATATTCAAATAATGTCTTGTCTTAATATTTATAATAAATATATATAAATACGTTTTTCAACATTAAAAAAACCACGGGAGTCGCGCACCCACCACGTCCGATATGCATATGTCCATCACGACGCGTAATACGTACTTCTCGCGTATGCGCCAGAAGTCGCGCACAAGTCGAGTAGCAACAGCGTTGGAAAAGTCGTATCTGTCGCACACCCTACGCAATCCTAGACAGCGACCCTAAAATGGCGGACACGTAGGGTGCGCTTTGGGTACGCGACTCCAAGAAAAAGGAAAAAAAAATATTAATAATTTAAGTATATCATAAACAATATAAATAAATAAAAATAATATATTTTTATGTGAAACAAATAATTAAAAAATGTGTGAAATGTAATTTAAAAAATAACGTATCTAAAAATAAAAAGATTTAAAAAAATGTAGTTAAAAATATTTTAAAAAACAACAAGAAATATATTTAAAAATGATCATTTAAAAAACCTTTGAAATTCATAATATGTTATAGTTAGGAATTAGCATTTAAAAAACCTTAAAATTCACTGAAATAACCATAGGTTTTAGGGGTGTTATAGTTAGCTAGACGTATAAAACCATTGAAATTCACCCATTATAGTTAGTTGTACTAACTATAACTCACGCGACTGCAATCCAATTGTGATGATGTCACATATTACATCATTCATGATATGGTCAGTGACATCACTGATGACATCACTGATGACATCATCCATGTGACTAACTGATATACCTCATCATATAGTAGCATAACCTTTCAACACTCAATATAATGGATGGAGTATCATGTTTGAAACCATTGACACAGTAATACAAGTTTCTAAAAACTCACGTAGTAATTCCTACAGTTACACACAACTAAACACATATAGATTCAATCATACATGCTCACCAAGATTAATAGAATACAATTAAATATACATATACACCTACATCAACATTATACACCTGCACACATCCTATTCACTTATGCAGAAATTCTACTCACTTATGCAAACAATTTATAATATTTCTATTTACTAAGCTACACACTTACACAAACACCACTTTCTTTATTTAAATAGATTGTAAGTCATACTTAGTGTGTTATAACATCACTATTACAAGTATACAGTTATCCATACATCACTAATACAATCACTGAGTTTTATGTATACTTATTTAAATACAACAACTGTCACATACACTGCCTTTTATATTTCTAGTTTGTTGGACATGTATCATTGAGAAATATATTGACTCATCGCCACACCCATAAAGAGATTCAGTCACCCAAACACCTGTTTCCACATACAGTCTTAACCTCATATACCTACTAAATCAACTATTTACACATCTTTGGACAGTCAAACACCTCCCACCCAACCACATACATACAGTCACTATCCCATACAAATACTCCCTTAACTAGTTAATAATTAATATAGACTTTCACAGAGCTAGTAACCAACTTATGTAGTAGTTTACACAACAAGAGATAGAGTGATACAGGTATTCACACAGTTTAATCACTATCCCATATATTTAGTGAGACACTTTAAATTAGTCATTTAGACAGTCAATCACAGTGCTACTGAATCCTTCATCCAGACACTTATTCATCCACATATTCTTCAATGCAGATTGGTATATATATATAATACATATTTAAATAACAAACCAAACCACATTCACTGGATTTTGCATTTGATTTTTTTTGACAAATACATAAATCGGTTGGTATGAGTCGTTCCGATACAATAAAAATTATCACAAAATAGATCATAACATATTAAAATATTAGACAGGTTAAAACAAAACATTTTAGACCAAACGAAATTTACAAAGTATATTATGAGCAATCCAGAAAAAGAAAGGAGAAAAAGAAAAAAGAAAAAAGCAATATATGAAACATGACACATTGGTCTATTGAGAAATAAAAATTAAGGCATTTAACTTGATTCTACCAGCAGGCCCTAAAAAGGAAGATGCAACCCTATTTTATCACTCAAGATAGTGTGTGACTAAGCCCCATATTTGTTCTCCTAGTTTCTTTTTCCGCGTACTCTTGAGCGCATACAGACTATGTTCTCTATTGTGAATTGCAAAGAATCTAGAGCGTCATTCCTAAAAATGAGGGTGGTTCCTGTTGTAGCCAGTACGAAGCAATACACAGTCTATAAACAGCAGTCACTACTAATATTAGTTTAGTGTGCTGCTTCACGGTTCCAATATCCATTGATCCCATTTCTACCCCCAAAAGAATCTGTGTTGCAGATAGTTGGATTAGATTACCTACAATTTCCGATAAACATCTTTCTACTGCGATAAGAGGGGCGCCAACGATGGGCACGCAAAAAAGATATGTACATCATTTGCAGAAATGTGACCACAACGAAAACATTTCCCTATTGCGTCCCCAGGCCATTTAGACACCTGATCAGGTGTATAATAAAAATTAAAAAGTGATTTGAAGTGTTGAGCAGAAAGTTTTGCAGACAGGAATAAGTCTTTCGCCATACCCAAATAAGTTTCAATTTGAATATCTTGTCTGTCTAATTTAGTACCCCATTTAAGATTCTGCTGCTCAATATCATTAGCTTTTGTATTTAACATCAAATTATATAAAATGCCAATCTTTGCCCCTCTTATATTAGCCTCTATCAGGGGATTTGATTGAAAAGACCGCAGTTCTCTAGAAACTCCCTGATCTGCAGATATTTAGATAAAGTCTCTCTGGGGAGCTGATGTTGTGTCCGTAATTGTTCAAAAGATTTAAAAGAACCGTCTGAATACATATCTCCCACCACTCTTATTCCTCTCGCCCTCCAATTATAGACCACTCTATCCCATAGATCAACAGGTAGAAATATTGGCGATACCAACGCTGTGTAATATGACATTTTCTCAAAACCAAACACATCCCTAACTGCTCGCCAAACCTTATACGCCGCTTCTAAAGTCTTAAACCACGTTCTCTTGTAATAGCTCCATTCCAAATACAGGAATAGGCAATTTTTTGCTTTTACACCAAGTAGCATTTGATATATCGAGGGGCGCTCTGCCAACTGCTCAGGTGCTACCCCTATCAGCAAAATACATATCCCTTGTAGCCTACATGCATAATAGTATAATAGAAAATCTGGTACCGAGAATCCTCCTAGCTCTTTTGGCAAAATCATAAAATGCCTAGCCCGTAATGCTTTTCTCCCTGACCACATGAAACTCATACAGGTTGCTTGTAGTTGTGCCAAGCTAGCTTTAGGGACCTCCAAGGTTATACAGTGGAAAAAATATAAGATTTGTGGAAGTATCATCATTTTTAATAGATTACATCGCCCCACTAGGGAGAGGTGTAAACATTCGGCACATTCTAATTGTTTCTTTGCAGTAACCAAAAGCTGATCCCAGTTTGCTTTGACCAGAGTGGTTGTACATGTTCGTAACCTAACCCCCAGGTATACGACTTCTTGACAGAGCCTTGGATCAGTATAATTCGGAATATTTGTACTTAGTAGCTGAGTCTTAGCAGAATTCAGCTTATAACCAGATGACCTACCAAAAACTGTGGCCAGTTGTTCGATTGCCAGCATTGCTTTAGCTGGATTTGGCATGACCAGAGCCACGTCGTCTGCATATGCTAATACCTTAAATTGATAGGACTGTATGAGTAAAGGAGGTATATACATGCTAGATTGTAACATCTTTAAAAATGGTTCGATATATAAAGAAAAGAAAAGAGGAGAGCAAGGGCAACGTTGCCTAGTACCTCTATTAATTTCTACTTCAGCCGACTCGAGTCCCATAGTATTAATATGAGCAACAGGTCGGTAATACAATGTCTGCAATGATTTTATGAACTGTGGTCCAAAGCCTCGACTCCTCGTTACATCCCATAAAAAGCGCCATGTAACGAGGTCAAAAGCCTTCTCGGCATCTAGCAGGATTAAACTAAATGGTTTCCGAGTGACTTTCACATAGTCAAGAAAGGTAATCACTCGATTGACATGGTTTGTTGTGCCGCGTTGAGGGATAAACCCATGCTGTGTTATTGATACTAATCCTGAAATGACTACAGAGAGTCTGTTGGCTAAGATCTTTGAATATATTTTCCCATCTGCATTTAAAAGCGAGATAGGCCTATATGATCCAGGAATATTCGCCGTCATGCCCTTTTTGTGAAACACTACTATAGACGCCTCGTTCCATGTTTTAGGGGCTGCGCCCTTCTGCGCCTCTAACATTGTTAACAAAAGATCAGTTTTTAAAACAGGGAAGAAGGTTTTATATATTTCCAGCGGCAGCTTATCTGGCCCTGCCGCCTTCCCTAACGCTAACCCATTTACTGCCTTTTCAAGTTCTCCTAATGAAATAGGAGCCTCCATTAATTCCATCTCATCCACCGAGAGATCTTGGTTACAATATTGAGTGATCAGAGTGGCAGCCGCTACCTCATCATGTGCATCATTTTGATATAAGATCTCATAAAACTGTCTAAATACCTCCAAAATGCCCTGATCATCCTTAACAGAATCGCCATTCAGATCTAGTACTTCGTCTATACGCTGGCATTCTCCCTTGATCTCACTTTTTGGGCGAGGCATCTGCCACTTGCCTCGCCATACTCATAATGAATTTGCTTCTTAATAAAAAACTTTTTTGCAGCCTCTTTAGCCCAAGTCAAATTTAAGCTTGCCTTTAGCCGTGCCACTGCTGTAATCTGATCCGTTGGGTCTGTCCCAGCCTGTATACTTTGCATGAGAACGTCCTCAGCTATAATCAAGTCCTGATATAATTTTTTAGTATTGGCTGCCTGCTTTTTTGATTATATAAACCGAAGCTCAGTGCCTCTCCACGAAAGGCAGCTTTGAAACAGTCCCACACTCCTCCCATACTGCTACTCCCTCGATTAATATTAAAAAATAATATTAACCATTGTTTCATATGATCAATGAATTGCTGTTCTACTAATAGTTTATGATCAAAAGAGAAGGCTCTTGGCCGGATAGTTGACATTATACTTGCAATAGAAAGAACTACTGGCCCATGGTCCGAGGTGATTCTAGGATATACTTGTATCGTTGCCTGATTTAACAATGATTGAGTAGTAAAAAAATATTCTAAACGGACAAGCGTCCGGTGAGGAAAAGAAAAAAAAGGATATCCAGGTGCACCCCCCCCTTAGAAAAGCCCATGCGTCCACTAACCCATGATCACCCGTTAATGCCTGTAATGCTTTAAACACATGTGGCTTCCTGCCAATGTATCTTGACTGTTCGTTGTTTAGAATATTCGGTGCTATGTTTATATTAAAGTCTCCACATAGAATCAATGGTGTGGGCCACGTTGCTAATTCAACATTCAGATACTCCAGAGTCATTGCTTTGTCTAAATTTGCACCATATACTACACAAATCATAAATTTAATATGACCCACAAGACATTCTGCAATTGCCCATCGGCTACACCTCTTGCAGTACCGGAATATTTAGTACAAGTAATTAAATTAAATCCTAGTTCTTCTGATAATTGTCTCTTTGACCATACTATATGAGTCTCTTGCAGACATACTATATCACATTGAAGAGCTCATAATTCCTGTGCCACCCGTCGTCGTTTCTCCAATGAGTTCAACCACATTCACTGGAGGATGTCATCATTGATGTCATCAGTGATGTCATTTGAAATGGCATCAGTGATGTCATCAGTGATGTCACTGACCAGGTCATGAATATGTAATATGAGACATCATCACCACATCACCAGTGGATTGCGGGTGCGCGAGTTAAAGTTAGTACAACTAACTATAACGGGTGGATTTCAATGGTTTTATATGAGTGAAATGTCTAGCTAACTGTAATACCCCTAAAACCTATCATTTTTTCAGTGAATTTCTAACGGTTTTTAAATGCTAATTCCTAAGTATAACATATTAAAAACCTATGGTTTTTTGTGAATATATATACATGCGAGACCCCTCTCCATCTGGGCGGCGACACGGCAGGAAGCAGTGGTTCTGTGACCCGGAACCGTTTTTTGACACTCCGGTAGGAGGAAGCTGTGTATGCCCCTGCGAGAAAGCACACGTCTGCCGAGGAGGAGCGGAGCCATCGACACCGGAGGAAAATCGTGGTGTTCGGCAGCCCATTTCCTGGTAAGACAGCAGCGACAATCGCAGTGGAGAGTGTGCCGTGTGGGGTGCGCGTTGATCCATAACAGCGCTCCCCGTTAGTTTAGTTTCTCAGCGGAAGTGCCTGACATCGACTAGCCACACAACGCAATGTCCGCCGCTGTGTTGCGGAACAGAGAGCAGGCTGCGGAGTCAGTATTTGAGAGCCCGGCAGGGGGAGATTCATCTACACCCGTCCAACAGCCGGATGGGGTAAATACGAATCCAACTATCAGAGACACCTTCCGCAAACTGGAAAAACTTTCAAAGAAGGAGCAGGCTAAGTGGTGGGAGAATAAATCCCTCACGAGATACCTAGAGGTTGGGCGGGTCTCTAGGGGCCTTCGAATTACATTAGCCCCAAGTTACGATAACCCAGACCCACACATGCTCGAGGAATGGGCTACTGCCAACCTGGAATCGTCAGCAAGGTTAATGAGAATCCTTGTAAAGTATGCGGAAAGTGACAGACTAAAGCTCCAAACAGTAATTGAACAGATAGAGGCGGAGCTGGCTAAAACTGAAACAAATGATGAAATGAAGAAAATGAGGGAAGAAATGGAAAATCGGTTAGCGAAGGAAGAGGATATTATTAAAAAGCGCAAGGCTTTTAAATTCGAGAGGGACAGGCTTGATTATGTGAATGGACATATTTTTACATTTGCACGCAAATTCGATGGAATTAAGGCTAAATTTGGCACTACAGGACGCAAGGCAAGAGAAACAACGTCCGTATCTGTCTCCTCCACGGACCTGAGTTCAGCTGCAGAAAGTGAGGCAGAGGAAGGCACCTCCAAAAAACAGGGACAAGGATTGGGGTTTACAAAACTTACCCCAGCACAGGAGGTGAGTTGCCTGTGCGAGAACAGGAGGGATACTCTGCGCTCAAGTTCACAACCAAAGGCCTCACCAGGAAACAGAGGGCAAACAGGAAACGGGCAGAACGCAGGAAATGTAACAAAAACAGGAGGAGAAAAGAAAGCAAACAGGGGGAGGTGGAACAAGAAAAGAGGACAAACAACGGCGCCCCCTCAGTGATTAACCTTACTGACCTAGTCCTGACTACAAAGGAAACTTCCATCCTGTCTTTGGGACTTTCATACTGTCCCCCCCAGGGACTTCAATTATGTTGACACTCGGATGGATGTCTTCAGATATGTCAGGAAGTTGAAGCTCAATAAATTCCATCGACAACACCCATACAAAAAACCCAAAAAAACATTACCAGCCAGTCCCTCACTGCTAACTGCTGGTGAAGGTATGGAGATGCAAGAAATATGGGAATTGCAATGTGAAAGTACGGAAACACCAGCAACTACTGACGAAGCCGTTGGCAGGGGCGTTAGTACAACTCCATTCAAACCAAAATCCACCTTCCTCCCAATATCTACCCATGACAACCTGGATGTGTACCACGAGCTCGTCATTGGTGACTTAAAAAAACTTTATACTGCCTCGAACAATAAAGAAAGAGTCATCAATAGAAACAATCAATGCTATTATAACTTGGTCAAAAAGCTGAATAACGATGACAAAGTTATAATCAAGCCGGCCGACAAGGGTGGAAATATCGTCCTTTGGAAACGTGAGGAGTACATCAAGGAGGCGGAACTCCAATTGGGCGATATGGATTGCTATAAAAAGAGCAATTTATCTACTGTTAAAGCTGCCTGGGCCGACCAAAATTCAAAGTTAATGGCTTGGCGAAGCAGTGGTCTAATTTCATTTGATGAATACAAATATCTAAAGAAAGACTATCCAGTCATCCCCAGCTTCTACCTTCTACCTAAGGTGCACAAGGACGCCCTTGTGCCCCCTGGCAGGCCCATAATATCGGCCATAGACAGCTCCACGGAATGTATTTCCCGCTATATAGACTACTTCCTACAGGAATGGGTAAAGAGCTTAGGTTCATATGTTAAAGACACAACTGACTTTTTGTGCAAACTGGCCTCAATTACCTGGGATGATGAACTATTGCTTATTACCATGGATGTAACTTCATTGTACACATCTATTCGACACCGTGATGGTATTAAAGCGGTTGAGTATTACCTTGGTAAACGCCCCATTGAATGCTTACAGCATAACAAAATGATTGTTGGTATGTTGAAAATTTGTTTGGAACAAAACTTTTTCATCTTCAATAACCAAATATACCAACAAATGAGGGGAGTTGCCATGGGGGCCTGCTTCTCCCCTAGCTTTGCTTGCCTGCATATGGGGCTATGGGAGGAGCAGGTCCTAATGGGTGACCACATGGAAATCATGCAAAGCAAGGTTATGCTCTACCTAAGGTACATTGATGACCTGTTTTTTATTTGGAGAGGGTCGCAGGAAGAGGCTATTGATTTTGTGAAACAACTAAATATGAATAATTTGAACCTCGAATTCACATCACACATTGATAAGGAGAAGGTTACTTTCCTAGATGTGGAGGTATATATCAGGGATGGAACTCTGCAAACTAGGCTACACAGAAAAATAACTGCTGGAAATACAGTTCTACACGCCAGCAGTCAGCATCCCCAACACCTGATTCGCAGCATCCCCTACGGGGAGATGCTGAGATTGCGGAGAATCTGCAGCTCCGACTTGGAGGGTGACCTGGCACAACAAGCCAGTAAAGCGAGATTCCTGCAAAGAGGTTATAGCAGTACCCTAATAGAAGGAGCCATTAGGCGTACTAGGAAAATCACAAGGGAGGATGCACTAATGCCTAAAACTAAACCCAGTGCAGAAGGTAATAACAATGAGCAAATTCAATCTAGAGCCATTGTAACCTACAGTAACCAGCATTCCCAAATTAGGAAGATTCTGAACAAGAACTGGAATCTGGTCAAAGGTGACCCTATATTAGGTGACCTGGTACCAGATAAACCCAGCATAACTTTTCGCAAATCCCCTAGCCTCGCTAGTGCCCTAGTCAGCAACATGTTAGAACCCACAAAATCCTGGATGGATCACATCACTGGTTTCAAAAAGTGTCTTACTTGTAAGGCTTGCCGCCACGGGGTTAATAAAACTCAGGTCCCACGCCCTTTCTCAGACAAACCCTTCATTATTAACAAGAGACTAACATGTAGGACGGAATACGTTGTATATGTCCTTCAATGCCCTTGTGGACTGCAATATGTTGGGAGCACACGCCCACCTGCCCACAAGCGCATCCTACAACACTTGAGGGCAATTTCCGGAAAGGACCAGGCCTACCCAGTGGCTAGACACTTTGAAACCACGCATAATAGTGACCCCAGCAGCTTACAATACTTTCTTGTGGATTCGGTTTTGCCTCTGAAAAGAGGGGGTGACCGGGACGCTAAACTGCGCCTGCTGGAAACCAGATTCATTCTAGAATTCAATACCAAGAACCCGGGAGGTCTTAATAATAGCGAGGACCTTTATACCTGCCTCTAGCTATAGAATACACCTATTGAAAATTATTTCTGATGTAAATAGTACGGGCCGCGAACTGGGCCGCAAACTGGTAGCGAAACGGGAATTCGCCATTATGTGCTTCATTTTAATTAAATTACTAGGTATAAATGGGTGCGGGAGACGTATCCTAATCCCTTATGTTTTCTGAGGGTGGCTGAGGAGGCTCATATATGTTGATACATGTCTTCCAGCGGCTGTGCGTGAGCTTTTTTTTTTTTGCTGCGTGACGTCTGTTAACGTTCGATTCGATGGAAATCAGGAAGTGTTGACCGCCAATTTGTCAGTGCGATAAAATATTTTGTTATAAATGAATCCTTATTGATAAACATTGTCTGCGCCATCTTGCCTTTTTTCCAATGCCACAATTTTGTCGTGCACGGCAGCCATTTTAGATGCCAGGCCGGTCCCAGGCTATCACCTAGCCCTGCGGATGTAGTTTATGGCCCCAGCTGTAGAGAATCCAGACATGCCAACCCTCCCGATTCAGGCGTGAGACTACTGATTTCAGTGCTAGTCTCCTGCCTCCCGATTTCTGCAAGCAAAAACCCGGGGGCATATTACCAACAACTAGCGATAATTTTTGTCTCTAACTTGTTTAGAGACAAAAATTATCGCCGCACATTGTTATCGCAGATAAACCTTGCTATTAGCAAGGTTTATCGCAAATGCGATAAAAAACGGCCGCAATGCATGAATATCGCTGAAAAGTCAGCGATATTCATGCATTATCGAGCAAATGCTCTTAGCCATGTTATCCACCTCCCATTGGATAACATGGCTAAGAACTGCTCAGGGCAGGTGTTAGCTTTTTGAGATATTCGCGCTTAGCGCAAATATCTCCAAAAGTTGGTAATAGGAGATAGCGATGTTAGGGACTGTTTCCAGTCGCTAACATCTTGGCACGCCCACTTTGCATGTCATTAGTGATAAATATCACTGACATGCAAAGCGGGCCCAAGATGGTCGCTATCTCCTTTTAGCTGTCACTAACTGGTGTTAGCGACAGCTTGGTAATAGGGAGATAATGTTATCTCCGCTTTCTTGGCTTTTAAAGCCAAAAAAGCGGAGATAAACCCCCTTGATAATATGCCCCACGATTCCTCGGGGGTTTCAGCTGACAAGGCTTGGTATTGTGTTACGTGGTAATTCTTCCAGGAAACGTCAGAGGGTCGATGCAGGGGTTCTAGAAGGGGTGATAAACCATTTAAGCCTCATGAACAAGCGCATGGTCTTTTAAAGATCTGTGAAGTACTCGGGGCGGCGGTGTGTGTGTGTCCTCTTTCAGGAGCGGACGGGGGGGGGGGGGGCACTGCCAGCAACTTGCCAGGCCAGGCAGTGTTCAACACTTGCATCACCCTTTCTCTGCCTGCTATTGCGCTCCATGCTTCGGAAAGGTAAGAAAAAGAACGTGCATTTGAGTTTGAAATGTCCGATCCTGTAGCAGTACACTTGCAAAGCCCACACATGACAATAACCCGATTCAAGGCCCCATTCACCCGATTTTTTACAAATATATAACACTCCAACAAAGTAGGATTATAAAACTTTAATAACTTTTAAATAAAACGAACGGAACAAAAACTGTAACAAACATTTAAACATTTTTGACAAAAAAAAGCAACAATGGTCAGAAGCTGTCTTTTGTGCGAATAGTCCCAAGGCAGCACAGCGTGCTGAGTTCTGGACGGCACCCAGGTGATGTCACCTGGGTGCCGCACTGGTTTTTGGGATCCTACAATGCAGCTCAGAAAAACAGCGTGGGGCGTCCCGGGTGGTGCGGGGGGAGGCCTCGTCAGTAGCGGTCTGTGGTGCGAATAGTCCCAAGGCAGCAGAACGCGCTGAGATGTGGATGGCACCCAGGTGATGTCCAGTAAACTGCCGCACTGGTTTTGGTATCCTACAATGCTGCTCCGAAAATTGGCGTGGGGCGGCCCGGGGGGGCGTGGGGGAGGCGGCGTGAACAGGCCTCCCCAGGTGGCGGCCATCCAGCTGAGTTGCGCCCGCTCTTGCGGCTACAGCGTCTCGCTCACCATGTAGTTGAGTTGCTCCCACTCTTGCAGTGCAGCGATAGGCGGCTGCCACAGGACTCTTAAAATGGCGGCCGGCTCTTCGGTTTTGGGCCTGGTCCACTAAAATGGCCCTGGGACACCTTGGAACTCGGACGCTTGCCTGCTAGGGCTTGGGCTCCATTCTCGAAAGCGTCCCCTCAGCCGTGAAGATTCTACAAAAGTCTTGGGGGCCCTCGACTCCTGCAGGCTTCCGGTGGGGAGCGGCTGCCATGATTGCTCGCGGAATGACCACGACGGGGCCACGAGATGGTGGTGCTCTCATGGTGACACCAGCTTCAGTCTGAATCATCCAGAAACAAGGTGGGGCTTTCATCGTTTGGGAAAAAAAAATGTTCTAAACCAATGAAAAGTGTTATTTTTAGGTCATATGACCAAGCCTTCCATCTTTAGGAAACCAAATTTAAAATGAACCAATGAAAAGTTTTATAAACAAGTCACATGACCGGTTATGCGGCATAGGGCTACAAAAAGCGTAGAAAATCCGTTGGCACGTGAGGCGGCGTCAGTAGCGGACCGGTGTGCGAATAGGCCAAAGGCAGCACAACGCGCCGAGATCCGGATGGCACCGAGTTAGTGTCCAGCAAGTTGCTGCACTGGTGTGGCTATCCTACAATGCTGTGCCGAAAGACGGCGTGTCCAGCTGAGTTCCGGTCACTTTTGTGGTACAGTGACTCGAACGCGCCGAGATCCGGATGGCACCGAGGTGGTGTCCAGCAAGTTGCCGCACTGGTGTGGCCATCCTACAATGCTGCGCCGAAAGTCAGCGTGGGGTGCCCCGTTGGCTTATGAGGTGATGTCAGTAGTGGACCGATGTGTGAATAGGTCGGAACCAGCACAAGGCGCCCTGCACTGTTGAGCCTTTCTCAATGCCTGTTTTTTGTTGTTTCCCCTCCATCAAAAACAAAAAAATATATAAAACTGTGCAAAAATACAAAAAAATCAAAAAATGTTTAGAAAAGCAGTGCTTGTAAGACTGTCTGAAGCTCTTTTGCACCTGCTGCAGCTTCACTATTGCCCTGCTGTGGCCAAAGATCGCCCATGACATAGGCGGCCGGCTCCAGAGGTCCGGCGAAACTTTTTTCCTTTTCCTTTCTGCTTCTTGTCCCACAATCCATTTCACCTGAAGACACGACCAGGTTCCTGAATGTGTGCAGGGGGACGCTATTGATTGAATGAAAATGGCGGCTTGACACAAAGCTGACTCAAGCGTTGCTGTTGATGCTATACAGACAAAAATTGGTTTTCAGTTTGTACATTCTTCAGGATTTTTTTTTCCATCCAAGGCTGATTGAGAGTTTGTAGAAAAATGGCTTCAGATTTTCCACATATTACTCTTCAACATTCTTCCTAAATGTAACAATGTGAGACTCACTAGGAAAACGGCTGTTTATCTTTCCTTTCAAAATGCTGCCAACAATATTTTCTGAATGGAAGACACCATCTTGTAGCATAAAGGGCCGAAAGGGGTTCTGGTCTGGCCGATTGCTGGTGGAGACATTTTGACTATATCTTGGACCTGCCCGGCCTCGCCCAAAATGGCGCCGGTATAAATGGGACTCGTAACTCCTTGTTGTGTACTGGTTGAACAACCTTGATATCACGAGATATGAATGCAGTTTTGATGCTCATGGCGGGCGGGGACGAGAATTGATTGAATATTTCTACATCCCTATTGATATTAAGTTCTGATGTGTTATTTATTACTGTACTATTGAAAGTTCGAATTAACGTCACCCATGGTACTTGCACGCAAATGTATATCTAGATAACTTTTTTGTAAGTGGCCCTGTCGTATTTTTATTACAAAATGTACGTCCACCGATTCCGCAACTGTTAGACATCTTAGTTCTTGCAACCTAATGGCTCGCTCGTTACGTTCCTCTATAATGTAAATGTCTCCTCATCATATACGATTTCAGTTTGCTCCGTGGCCGGCCCACGTGGTTATAGGCCCGTATTTGTATACTGACATTTTCACAATAAAGGTTTTTAAAACAAAACATGGTAGTAGTATTTACATTGGTAAAGTTTTTACTTTTAGTCACTGTTTTCGAATCAGTAAAAGGCAAGTGAAATAAAGCAGTCCAATTACATGATGGATAAAAGGTATAATATGTAGGAACGCAGTAAAGATAAATGGTCAAGGGCAGTTGTGTTTTCCACTCCTGCAACATAAAGTGATCGATAAGAATCTGATAATCAGGCGTATCGGCGACTAAGACAGCAGGCCGAGTCTCTTTTACTCAACGGCTCCGTCATGGAACGAAGAAACGCCCTTTTTCTCGAAAAAAGAATATATTTTACTTGCAGGACAGTTGTAAATTTTCCGGGAAAGTACATTAGCCTGGAATATTATAACATATATGTTTAAAAAAAAATAATGTTCGAAACCAATAAAAAGCGTAATTTTTAGGTCATATGACCAAGCTTTTCATCATTAAAATAACAAAAGTAAAATGAACCAATGAAAAGTTTTATTAACAAGTCACATGACCTGTTATGCTTACGTTACGCGCTGCGCGCCGCGCCCCGGATCACTTCCGGGTGCGCTAACGCGGCGTGTCATATAACGCATTACGCGACAACGTAGGTCAAGAATATAGTCAAAATGTCTCCACCAACCAGCGTTCGGAACACAACCCCTTTCAGCAGTCCAAAAAGTTCTGTTAAATGACAACAGAGGGGACAGGCAACAAGAACCATCAGTCAAAGAGGGGAGGGCAAGTTCTTCTCTACCGGGTCATGTTGGGGCGCTACCGGAACTGATCGAATTGGTAGTCTACAGTGTTTCTGGATGTTTCAGACTAAAGCTGGCGTCAGCATGAGAGAACTACCATCTCGTAGCTCCGTCGTGGCCATTCCACGAGCAGACATGGCAGCCGCTCCCCACCAGAAGCCTGCGGGAGTCGGGGGCCCCCAAGACTTATGTAGAATCTTCACGGCTGAGGGGACGCTTTCGAGAATGGGACCCAAGCCCTATCAGGGAAGCGTCCGAGTTCCAAGGTGTCCCAGGGCCATTTTAGTGGACCAGGCCCAAAACCGAAGAGCCGGCCGCCATTTTGAGAGTCCTGTGGCAGTCGCCTATCGCTGCACCGCAAGAGCGGGAGCAACTCAACTACATGGTGAGCGAGACGCTGTAGTCGCAAAAGCAGGCGGTAAACAGCTGAATGGCGGAAGAGTCAAGTCAAGTCAAGTCAGAGAATTTATATAGCGCACTACATACCCAGAGGGTCCCAAGGCGCTTAGAAAGGGGAGGAGGATTATTTGTCAAATATCCACGTTTTAAGTTGCTTTCTGAATGCTAGGTGGTTCTGGGTAAGGCGAAGGTAAGCGGGGAGTGAGTTCCATGTTTTAGCAGCTAGGTATGAGAAGGATCTGCCTCCCATGGTGGTCTTGTTGATGCGAGGTACAGTGGCGAGGGCTTGGCTGGAAGAACGTAGTTGGCGGGAGGGGGTGTAGAAGGACAGTCGTGAGTTGAGGCATTCTGGTCCGATGTCGTAGAGAGATTTGTGTGCGTGGGTTAGCAGTCGGAAAGTGATCCTCTTATTGACGGGAAGCCAGTGGAGGTCTTTAAGGTGACCAGAGATGTGTTCGTTGCGTGGGATGTTTAATATGATCCTGGCTGAGGTGTTTTGGATTCTTTGGAGTTTCTTCTGGAGTTTAGCGGTAGTGCCTGCGTAGAGGGTGTTTCCGTAGTCAAGTCGGCTCGTGACCAGAGCATGAAGAGGCACAGTGTAGCAAAAGCGGGCGGAATAGCAACTAAAACGGTAAAGGGGCGCCCCACTACAGCGTGTCTTCAGGTCAAACGGATTGTGGGACAAAGTCCAGAATAGAAGAGTCATCAAAAGGCAAAAAGTTCCGCCGGACCCCGGGAGCCGGCCGCCTATGTCGGGGGCGATCTCAGGCTACACCAGTGCTATAAGACTTGGGGAGGGGGTCGGAGCCAAGCGTCTTCTCCGAGTCCGTGCCATCACACCGCCCCTCGGGGGCCTCCGTCAAGCGGTTTAGGGAGGTACCATATAACATTGTTTTCAAATGCAGTCAGGTCCACAAACGACCGTCACTTACTTTGAGAATAGTGAAGCTGCAGTAGGTGGAAATAAGCTTCAGACAGTCTTACAAGCACTGCTTTTCTAAACATTTTTTGATTTTTTTGTATTTTTGCACAGTTTTATATTTTGTTTTTGTTTTTGATGGAGGGGAAACAACAAAGCACAGGCATTGAAAAAGGCTCAAACTCAGAACTCTGAACTATGGCACCCAACATACAGGACTTGCCATCCGGATCTTGGCGCCTTGTGCTGCTTCCGACCTATTCACACATCGGTCCACTACTGACATCATCTCATAAACCAACGTAATGTAAATAGTTATTTAATAAAATGTTTTACCCTGTTACTTTGCTGGTGTGTTGTCTATATATTTTAATATTTGCATAGGGTTTGTCGTTATTTTGGGCGGGGTGGGTGACGGAGCCGAGCTGTCTTGCAGCCCTCATGGTGTGGAGCTCAGTTCATCTCACTATTTTCGTATTTCTCATGAAGGGTTGTTCCTAATGTTTCTATTTTAGCGAGGTCAAAAAGAGATCCAATTAGCGGCCTACTGATTTTGCTCGATTACTTTTATTTTTTTACACGATTTTTCACTATCTGCAAAGACTAAACAGAGTATTGCGACTCTGTGCTTGTTTGTAAATACAGAATGAACCAAAGAGAACCAATTAAAAAATATTAAATGCTTGGATAACAATCAATCAAATGGAGAGACAAGCAGGCACGACGGATTACAACGGGGGTAAAGGCCTGCGTTAACTACTCTTCACTATCTGCAAAGAGAGAGTACTACTAAGAGAAAAGAGGGGAGGGGGGCAGCGTTCAAAGCACATCAGCGTGCATAAACACGAAAAAGTTTTTACCTATCACGTACTTGACATTTTACAGCTTTTGATATTTGCTATTAAAAAACCATTGAAATTCACTTAAAAAACCATAGGTTATAGGCCATATATAGTTAGGAATTTGCATTTACAAAACCTTGAAAATTCACTGAAAAAACCATTGGTTATAGACCATATATAGTTAGGGATTAGCCTTTTCAAAACCTTATTTTACTCACACAAAACCATTGAAATTTCATATATAGTTAGTTCCACTAACTATATATTGCGCACCCGCAATCCACTGCTGATGATGTCACATATTACATCATTCATGACATAGTTAGTGACATCACTGATGACATCACTGATGACATCACTGATGACATCTCAAATGACATCACTGATAAAATCACTGATAACATCTCATTTGACATGACTGATCACATCACTGATGATATCATTCATGTGATAATACCATGAACCTCTTCAGACTTTAATATAACCTTAGATACAATCAGTGTAAACAGACAGTCACAGACTGTCACTCATCCATGGAGTTACTCACACACCTAGTCAGTTATGCAAAAAATCAATCACACCTCCATTTTCTCAACTATACAGTTATACACACCTTACTTATTCAAACATATACTAACACATATTTACTTTACTCTCTTATACAATCCCTGATACATGTTCACAATGATCCATACAGCCACTCACACATTCACTGGCTCTTATGCACAGTTATTTTTATATGTCAACTCTCACATGTACTGTGTTTTACATATGTACTTACTTTGACATGTAGCACTGAGATATCCATTCACTCACTAATACACTCATGCACAGTCAACCGCCCATACAGCTGTTTCCACATGCACTTTTGAACCCATACATATAGTGAATCAAATACTCACACATCTATGTACAGAGTCACACACCTCCCAGCCACCCATACACACACACTCAGTTTCCCATACAAATACTTGGACAACCAATGAATAACCCATACAGTTACTCATATAGCTACTGATCAACATATGCAGCAGTTTGTAGAACAACAGATATAATGATGCACAAATTAAAACAGTTTAGTCACTAACCCATGCACTCAGTGAGACACATTTAATCACTCACTCATACAGTCAGTCATGCACCTACTAAATCCTTCATCCAGACACTTATACATCCACTCATTCTTCAATATGTAAGACATATTTTAACTTTACAGAAACATACAGTCACTGGATGTTGTCATCAGTGATGTCATCAGTGATGTCATTTGAGATGTCATCAGTGATGTCATCAGTGATGTCACTAACCATGTCATGAATGATGTAATATGTGACATCATCAGCAGTGGATTGCGGGTGCGCGATATATAGTTAGTGGAACTAACTATATATGAAATTTCAATGGTTTTGTGTGAGTAAAATAAGGTTTTGAAAAGGCTAATCCCTAACTATATATGGTCTATAACCAATGTTTTTTTCAGTGAATATATATATATATATATATATATATATATATATATATATATATATATATATATATATATTCAGAGAAAAAACATAGGTTTCAGGGGTGTTATAGTTAGCTGTACAAAAACAAAGAAATTCCACTGTTATAGTTAGTTCTGCTAGCTATAACTCGTACGTCCGCAATGCACTGCTGACTTTCATATCGATTTTTCACTGTTTATATTGTCCCAAATGTATTGCTATATACCTGGTACACAATAAAAAATCATTGCAAGGTGCTGCTCAGTGATTTGCTCTAGGTTCATTGGGTTCCTGGTGAATCTACAAGTCCTATATATCCCCACAACCAGCAGGGTCCAGCGGATTCAACGGTATATTGCTGTACAAATCTGTCATACTTCAACAAAGTTTGAGGTGAAAATGTTTGCGCAAATGGCATATCAACTAATTTTCAATTTTTCCTATTTTTAACTGTTACTTTCTATAAAAAAAACTTGAAGGATCTACAAAACTGACCCCTTGCTGAAATCAGATTTTTGTCATTTTTTTTAAATATATAGATTTCCAGAATCAATTATTGCTTTTATACCTATTCCTACCATCAACTGGAAGGAGGTTGAAAGCACAAAAAATTGCTAAAATAGGCTATGTTCCAGTAAAATGCCAAAACTGTAAAAAATGTTGGTTTTCTGACAAACGCCAGTCTGTCCCTGAAAGCTGGGAAGATGGTGATTTCATCACCATAAACCCTTTGTTGATTCCATTTTCAGGGGAAAAAACAGACGCTTTTATTTTCAGCACTTTTTTTCCAATTTATCCCAAATAAAACAAAATTTGGCTGTATTTTGGCTAATTTCTGGGTTCCCTCCAAGGGAATCAACAAACCCTGGGTACTTTTAAAGTCCCATGATGTTGTAAGAAAAGGACACAAATTTGGCGTGGATACCTTATGTGGTTAAAAGGTTACAATCGCCTAAGCCCGAACTACCCAAAATAGCCAAAAGAAAGGCTTAGCACAGGGGAGGGAAAAGGACTAGCAGTGAAAGAAATATATATCAAAAGGCTACACAGAGGTGTTCCTATTTGCACAGTTAATATCACATGCCTGCACAGAATTGCTAATACTGTATGTTACATATCAGATCCCTGCACACAATCGTTTAGACTTAGGGTAACCTGTTTTAGATTTAACGCTATAATAACTGATAAAATCCCAACGAAAGGGAAATAGCACTCATCAGTGTAAACATATAAACACTGAAAATACATTTGTACAACCACAAACTAAATGCCATTCAAAGAAAGGAAAAGGAAAGTGAAAGAGCAATTTTTATTTCTTTCTGAAGGGGCCAATACAATGTAACTTTGTTATACAAGGCAGCAGCATGAAAGAATTGGCTAACATTATTCTGCTCTAGTTTAGTTGTTTATGGATACCATTAAAATATTGTTTCTTCTTCCTTTTGCTTTTTCAGTTTTGAGGGATTTGGTCTAAAGATGTAGGGTTTAAAATCATGTTTTGGGTCCTGTCTAAAAATGTCATAAACTGTGGAGAATCAGGAACTAACAAAATCATGTTTGATATTTTGGCTACATTTGATCATTTGATTCTTTCACTGATAGGTAAAATGTCTGGTTGCATAAGAATCTTTCCCTATATGTACCATCACATTTACCCACAGAGAATGGGTAAACCCCTCTGATACATCAGTATTCTAGTGAGTGAGTTCTAGTGAGGCAGTATTGATAGTAGGTGAATTGCCTAACATCCCATGCTTTAAACATTCACTGCAATATGTAGTGACAGGTATATGTGAAAAGAGTGCTGTCACCAAGCATCTGGGATAGTGGTGAAAATATGACACCAGACTTTTGGAAAACATGGAACTCAGTCTCATTTGGAATGCATCTGCAAAAGTTCCTACAAAGTTCAATAAAGATTGGAGTGATATTGTTTATATTTGCAGCGATTTAGCTTTGTATATGAAAAGGCTGTTTGAACAACCTGTTAAAATTGATACCTGAGCTGTTAGAGGGTATGCTGAAAGCATCTGTACAATTCTCAGAGTTTTTGGCGCACTGTTTTGTTATGTTCAGGAACTAGAATTCAAATATTTCTCATTTTGTGCGCTGTGTGGCATCAAATACAGTCATACCAACCATGTCATTTAGCTGATGGTTCTTTGTTATAGAGGCTGCGAATGCAATGTTGCAAATGTTTACAGAATGTTTGTGGAGTGATGATGCCAAAGGCAATGAAATGGAAAAATACTATTTCTGTTGCATTCAATGGCGCAACAATATGTAACCACTGATAACCACTGTTTTTTAAGGTATTGAAATCACTTGAAAATACTGGGGAAAAAAACACCAGAATTTACCAAAAATAGAAACTGGAAACAGGAAAGCCTACTTCTACTGCACATTCAATGTTGCATGCATATTAGATATGGTTGTCCTGCCTTACCTTCAGAGCTCTGTCCTCCGGTGGTTGCTGTCCAAATGAGCAGGAAGCCAAGGAGCAGGACTAGACGGTGCCAAGTCATGCTTAATTGCTAACCATGGAGTGTGTCTGCAGGAAGTAACTTCTAAGAAAATGCAGCAACAGAGAGGTGAGCACTGGGACTGCAGAGGCTTGGTGTGTGGTGGAGATGTGGGCAAGGTGTCCTGGGTTATTTACATCTACCAGCCTCCAAGCAGAGGTGCATGTAGGGAGGGTTGAAAGAACCACTTTTGACTGGTTCCTTCCTCAACTGCACTCTTATTGGTAAAGCAAATACCTGTCAATCCACAGCCACAACAAAGCAACGAAAGGAATGTGTGCAACAATCTACAAAGGTCATTTTTTGAACTGACTTCCTCACAAGTGCACGGTGTGTCCTGGAGACTCACACTAGAAATTCTGGCTGCTTGGCATACACACATGAGTTAGTGATAGAGAATATTGAGCCAGTGGGAAAGACCATGGCTTGCATGAAGTTTGCCCTCAATGCCTCCATGTAAATACAAGGAGAAGTGCCTGGGGGGATCTGGTTAGCCCAGGTTCATGATCCTTGTGACATTGGGGGCTGATAGAGATTCCCTTAAATCTCAAGAGGAATACAGTTGTGAACACTCACTAAAGGGCAAGACATGCCTGCCACTTGTGGGTATATATATTCAGGACAGGGTGTAAGTTGTTTGTCACCCCTGTTGTCAAGCTCCCACTCACCTGATAATCATTTTCTCCTTGGTTACAATCCTCAAGGCCACCGCTAACTGAGCACGTCTAATAAGAGAAGGAGAGAAAAGACACACAAAATGCTGCATTCAGTGTTTCACTCACCAACGCCCATACCGAAGGAGCCACTAGTCGAATATTCCTATTATCTTACTAGGAATATCATAATCCTAAAGGTTTCCTATTAGTCACATAGGAAGTACAGGCGTAGAACCGCAGTGACAGAAATAGGCAAGGGGCTTCAGACATCAATCCAGAGGCATAGGCCAGCAACAGGGCAAAGTAGGAGGAAACACAATAGTAAAACATAGGGCTCCTAAAATCAGCAAGAAAATACAAGAGACGTATTGTGATTTGTATTATCATTATGCATCCTTCCCCTTAGTTACCTGTTTCCTGCTGCTCAGCCAGTATAGATCTGGTGTGAGTGGAATGTTGGATTGCTTGATGAGGTACTGGAATGCTGGAGAGCCTGGTGTGGGTGAAAGAAAGACAGTTGGAGTGTGTGGGCTGAGCAGCAAGGATGCTGCTTTTGGTGGAGGTTGGACTTCCTATCTACTATGTACCATGTTATCCTGTAACTAAGCTTAATAAACCCTTTACTTATAACTTACTCTAGGACTACCTTTAGACTCCTTTTGGGTTGCAACAAGATTCCTTTCCAAAGTTACAAGAGGTTGATTGTTGAGGTACAGTGCTCTGACAGGGATAAAGGTGGAAGGAAGTAACACTAGACATCCAAGGAATAAGAAACATCAGAAAAAATGGTAAGTGAATCCAGAGATTTTACCGTTATGCAGCCCGTTGAGCTCTCCGAATACAGAAGCAATATGTTGATGCTGCAACATGTCGTTAGAGGAATGGAGTTGTGTTGTGTGTCGATTTAGATACCCTATATAGGTTTCCAGATTTACGCCCTTATATAGGAACAATTCGCATTGCCCTTATTTAGGCATAGAAATCCTACCCTTACTTAGGCATTATCCATGCTAACCAATTATAGGCATGGGGACCTACATCTGTCCATCCACGTCACAATGAGTTCTTGGAAAACCAGACTCTTAAGACTTTAGGACTTCCCCTTGCTTGGATTATTGATTTCTCCAAGTACTCATTTATTATGCATGAACATCTATTCTTTAGGGCAGTGGTTCCCAATCTGTGCGCCGCGGCTCCTTGTTGCGCCCTCCAGACTAGCCAGTGGCGCCGTGCTCTGAAGGTTTCAGAATTACGATTACAGCCATAAATTGCCTGTAACATCACAGAAATGTGAGCTATTTGTTAAAAGCATAAAACGTCTTTATCCGCCAGATGGCAGCCAGCGCATGACTGAATATTTTGACTTTCTCAAAGTCTTCGCCAAAGAAAGGTGTATTTATCAACTGAATCTGTGAGAAAAAGAAGTGCTGTTTTCCCTCCATGTCGCTTCAGTTCTGCAAGTAGCTTGAAATGTCCTGTGTTCCACAGTTGTCAGCAGTAATGTAAATGTAAATGTAAATGTAAATGTATAGGCATTTATATAGCGCACTACTTACCCGGAGGGTCCCAAAGCGCTTCGACCGCTGCAAAACCCTTCCTGGCTTCCCTGAGAGATGGTCCCTTAATGGGTATCTTCAGGGTGAGACCAGGCATCCCCGGCGGTCTGGTGGGGCCGTTAGTGAAGATGAGGCAAGCTAATGCCCAGAGTTGCCGAGTGTGATCGCTGATCAGAGTGGGCACCGAGGCGAGAGAATTATCGAGTCCGCTGACCCTGGTCCAGAAACCTGCCGCGCCGGGAATCGAACCCTGGTCCCGGGCCGTCCTCTGCTCTCGGGTCTGCCACCTCTAACCAGTGAGCCACACTACTTCACCTGCAACCCCTGACCAGACTAAAGAAAAATGGGGACAGGATATGAGGTCATAGAGGGTGCTGAGATGGAAGATTCTGTTAATATCCCGAGAGGTAGATATCCGAGCTGCTTCCCCTTGATCCATTCTGCATTGAGGACACTACACCAGAGGCAGACTGTTCAGGATGGGCAGGTGAACAGCGAGAGGTGCTTAACGGGCTGTGAACACCAGGGAGCGCTAGAACACACCTTATGGAGTGTCTGAAATTACAGCTCCTGGTTAGGATTTCAGTGAGAGAATTATAGAGTCTGTAAGAAAGGCATAGTGCACCATACAGAGGAGACAAAGAGCTCGCAAGGAACTAAGATCAGAGGTACAAAGTCCCACCTCTGAGCCAGGACAATGGTAGCAAGTACCCAGTAGAAAAGAACACCCTCCTGGCCAGGGCTTTAAGTGGGCCAGGTCTCACCGGAGTTCAGTTTTTTAAAGGGGGCCTTAAAACGGGTCTGCATCAGGCTCAGTTTAGTGTCCTGGCACAGGCGGTCCTTTTTTTTCCGGATTGCAGTGACAGAAGGTACATCCGCACATTGATGTGCATGCGTGTGGTGAGCGTTATAGAGGAAGGGAAATCCTTTAAGGCATATTATTTATTAACCATTTTTGTTATTTGTAAAGGTTGCTTACCTATGCTTTCTTGTGTAATTGAGAACGAGTTCTCCTGTTCTTGATTCTGGAGTGTTAGGAGGCTGTAGGCTGGAATGGATAGTTGGTGGAGCTGGTTGTTTTAGAAGGCATATTAAGTTTGGCATCCCTACCTGTTTAAATGCTTGAATTCAATGTTACCTCATTTGTGTGGCTTCATTTATTCCAACACCCACACAGTGTTTGTGGTGACCTGTGGTGCATGTTTGGCTTCCTGTAGTTATAGAGTGCATCTTCCTAAAGTAAATAAGTCATTTTTCTTCTTATAAAAGAATTGACGTTCATTTTGTGTGATAAATGTCCCAACTGAACTTGGGGTTCCATCCCATTCTACACTACAGGAGTACCCCATGACTGTTAGGCATGTCATGGGGTACATGACCCAACTTTATCCCAATTATTTTCATGGAGAAAAGTGTAAGTACTCCCGAGGCCATGCACCCGCAAAAAAAATTGCATAATAGGGAGCCACAGGCCAATGGCCAATAACCCAAGGGAGCCATGGATTGAAATCGTTTGGGAACCACTGCTTTAGGGGTTCATTCATGATTTTCTTCTGCCCAACTTTTACGTCAATACTTGCATTCCTAAACACCTTCAAGGTATAGATATACCTTCACTTGCCATGGCAAACCATGGCACGATTCAGCTGCATACTTTCACGGCTCGCCCTGGCAAGTTCAGAAGGAAGTCAGGTTCCCGCCTGACACACCGACCAGACGCTGTTATCCTCCTCGCAGAGAATCCAGCTCCAGTGTTTCTGACTACTCCCCTTGTGGGGTGTTAGAGATTGAGACCTGGAAAGAGATTTCAACCTCTCTCATTCTAAGGTATGGAGAAGATTAGAAACTAGAGGGACTTTTGTCAAATCTAGGCAACACCAATCTAAACTATAGCCCATCTATACTATAGACAAAAGGGCACCTACTTCTCACCTCGTACTACACTTAGGTTAGGTACACTAGGGTAGAACTAGCAGGAAGCAAAAGATGAGTATTCACATTTTAGACTGTGTTATTTATGTATGTATTTTATGAATCAATCAATCAATCAATCATGGCATTTGTAAAGCACACCACATACCCGTGAGGGTCTTAAGGCGCTAGAGACTGCGAAGAGCCAGGTCTTGAGGAGTCTCCTGAAGGTTAGGACTCTCTCTTTACATCTTTGATAAGACCCTCTTTACACCTTTGATAAGACCCTCTTTAGATCTTTGATAAGACCCTCTTTACACCTTTGACAAGACCCTCTTTGCACCTTTAACAAGACCCTGTTCGCACCTTTGACAAGACCCTCTATACACCTTTGATGAGACCCTCTTTACATCTTTGACACGACCCTCTTTACACCTTTGATAAGACCCTCTTTAGATCTTTGATAAGACCCTCTTTACACCTTTGACAAGACCAACTTTGCACCTTTAACAAGACTCTGTTTGCACCTTTAAGACCCTCTTTACACCTTTGACGAGACCCTCTTTACTTCTATGACAAGACCCTCTTTACACCTTTGACAAGACCTTCTTTACACCTATGATAAGACCCTCTTTACACCTTTGATAAGACCCTCTTTACATCTTTGATAAGACCCTCTTTACACCTTTGACAAGACCCTCTTTACACCTTTGACAAGACCATCTTTGCACCTTTGACAGGACCCTCTTTACACCTTTTATGAGACCCTCGTTACACCTTTGACAAGACCCTCTTTGCACCTTTGACAACGCCCTGTTTACACCTTTGATAAGACCCTCTTTACGCCTTTGATAAGACCCTCTTTACATCTTTGATAAGACCCTCTTTACACCATTGACAAGACCCTGTTTGCACCTTTGACAAGACCCTGTTTGTACCTTTGACAGGACCCTCTTTACACATTTTACAAGACCCTCATTACACCTTTGACAAGACCCTCTTTGCACCTCTGACAGGACCCTCTTTACACCTTTTACGAGACCCTTGTTACACCTTTGACAAGACCCTGTTCGCACCTTTGACAAGACCCTCTTTACACCTTTAACTAGACCCTCTTTATATCTTTGACTAGACCCTCTTTACACCTTTGATAAGACCCTCTTTAGATCTTTGATAAGACCCTCTTTACACCTTTGACAAGACCCTCTTTGCACCTTTAACAAGACCCTGTTCGCACCTTTGACAAGACCCTCTATACACCTTTGATGAGACCCTCTTTACATCTTTGACACGACCCTCTTTACACCTTTGATAAGACCCTCTTTAGATCTTTGATAAGACCCTCTTTACACCTTTGACAAGACCAACTTTGCACCTTTAACAAGACTCTGTTTGCACCTTTAAGACCCTCTTTACACCTTTGACGAGACCCTCTTTACTTCTATGACAAGACCCTCTTTACACCTTTGACAAGACCTTCTTTACACCTATGATAAGACCCTCTTTACACCTTTGATAAGACCCTCTTTACATCTTTGATAAGACCCTCTTTACACCTTTGACAAGACCCTCTTTACACCTTTGACAAGACCATCTTTGCACCTTTGACAGGACCCTCTTTACACCTTTTATGAGACCCTCGTTACACCTTTGACAAGACCCTCTTTGCACCTTTGACAACGCCCTGTTTACACCTTTGATAAGACCCTCTTTACGCCTTTGATAAGACCCTCTTTACATCTTTGATAAGACCCTCTTTACACCATTGACAAGACCCTGTTTGCACCTTTGACAAGACCCTGTTTGTACCTTTGACAGGACCCTCTTTACACATTTTACAAGACCCTCATTACACCTTTGACAAGACCCTCTTTGCACCTCTGACAGGACCCTCTTTACACCTTTTACGAGACCCTTGTTACACCTTTGACAAGACCCTGTTCGCACCTTTGACAAGACCCTCTTTACACCTTTAACTAGACCCTCTTTATATCTTTGACAAGACCCTCTTTACACCTTTGATAAGACCCTCTTTACATCTTTGAGAGTGTTAGTTAGCGGCAATACTGAACCCAGCCCTCCACGCTTGCAATGGGCACTACAACCCGTCGCTACTCACCTCTTTTCCTTTAACTCCTGTGTGACCTATGACTTCAGTGCCCCATCCTACTATGTTACCAGAGGCAACAACAAAAAACTATTCCATAGCAACAAAAATACCCTTCCCTCGTTCCATACGAGCCCTGAAAATGAAAAGAAATGAAATGAAAATTGGAGCATATAAAGCGCGCGGCTACTCCAAGGAGTGTCCCAGCGCTGCTTGACCGAGGGAACAGAGAAACCAGGGATCTGAAGCCTGCACACGAGAGCAGGGCAGGGCCTAGTGGGTAAAAAAACCAAGTTTTCAACTGTCTCTTGAAAGCAAGCAGGTCCTGTACCATCCTAAGATAAGGGGGTAAACTATTCCACAGGCAGGCGGCTAGCACTTGAAAAGAGCACCCGCCCACCCGAGAATGGGCAAAACTAAAAATATGTGTTAGGGCTTGCCCAGAGGACCTTAGGGAACGGTTGGACACGTTATGGTGCGCCCGTTTCCTCAAATAAACGGCACTCGTACCATGAAAGGCCCAGAACGCTGAAACCAGTGCTTTAAATTGAATCCTCCTATGAATTGGGAGCCAGTGCAAAGTTTTTAGATGCAAAGAAATATGTGCTCTGGGCCCAACCATAAGAATGGCCCTGGCTGCAGCATTTTGAGCCACCTGAAGGCAGTTAAGTAGACTCTCAGGAAGACCCAAATATAAAAAATTGACATAGTCAAGCCTTGAGATGAGTAGGGCCTGAACTACCGTCTTCTGGTGCTCTACAGGCAGCATAGCGAGAACGTTACGTAACATTTTCAACAAGCCAAAACATGTACCAACCACATTCTGAATTTAGGCCTTCATAGTTAGTAAGCGTCTCACTTTACTCCTAGATTTTTCACAGCAGTTACTGGATCCGCCGGGGGAGACATGTCGCAAGGCCACCATTCGAGCCAAGAGTCACAGGGGGGACAGCCGAAAAAAATCATCTCTCTTTTTTCAGTTACATTTCAATTGGTTGAACTGCAGCCAAGAAAAAACGTTTGATAAACAGGTGTTAATCTCCTCACTACTGAAGTCACAACCTTTGTCACGTATGAATAGCAGTTGTGTATCATCAGCGTAAGATATAATCTTAGCGCCGTTTAACTCAGCTTGAAGAGCAAGAGGAGCCATATAGATGTTAAAAAGGAATGGACTCAAAATTGACCCCTGTGGGACCCCCACTTCCTAACAGGGGAAAGGGGCCAAAAACGGGGGGGACCATATTTCTTGATGGTGGTCATTGAGGAAGGAAGCAAACCACCCTGTGTTGGTGAAGTGCGTGCAGCAAAGTGGCAAAGTTTGTCTTAAGGGCAAGCTCATATGTGAAGCAGCCTTTCTTAGTCATAAGTTCAGCAGTGTCCTCTTCACCATTTTAAGACAGCACAAATGATGTCTTAAATATGTCTACTCGGAAGAGGAGCTCAAATGTTGCTATTTGTGGGCTTGTCAGCGTAATAGGATATGCATGAGAGAAAGGGCCTGTGGGTGCCCAGAGCCTTCAGCATCCTGCTGAGCCAGCTCTGCTGCATGTCACATTCTCAGTACTCATGAAGATGTGAGGAAATCACGCCACCAACTTTACCCAAGTTCCTGCACTTAAGTCTGTGGTAAGGATGGCGACTTAGAGGGTACTGAGCCAGAGCGTCATCATCGTCTAACAAAACTACTGCACAACTGGAGTTAAGAACAGAAAATCTACACCCAATGAAGTGATATTTTTGCAAACAATAATTAATATACAATATTTGTGCCACATATATTTTTATCATCCATATTTTGATATAGAACCCGTTTAAAGTACCCACATAAAAAATGTGGAGCTAAATCAGCCCTGTCCTTTAGATGACATGAGGATACAGAAAGGATGGTGGTTGCAGGGACTTCTAAGCCTCATCCTGGTCACGCATCCTGGTTCAATGTGGGTTGAGAGGTCTGCCATGTGCATCATGAACACAGAGGGAGATCGGAAATGGGGCTCACTCCAAATTAGAACTATGGGCCATATTATCAAGAAAGGGCGATACATTATTGCCGCTTTTATCAGCAGGAAACTGCAGCTAAAGCGGCAATAATGGGCTTGATAATATGTCCTTGTCAATTCCCATAGCAGCCCAGGTTGGTGTTAACCTGGGCTGCTATGGGAATTCACAAGGGCATATTGTAATCCCATTATCTCCGCTTTATCGTCAGTTTCCTGCCGATGAACGCGGCGATAATGTATCACCCTTTCTTAATAATATGGACCTATATACTGTATAGCAGGGCCTGAGCAGGGAACCCTCAGAGGATACTGAGGCATGCAGCTCTTCCTCTAGTAAAGGTGGTGCTCTTGGAGATGGTCCCCAGTGCTGCACTGCAGAAGGGCCTGAGCAGGGAACCCTCAGAGGATGCTGAGGCATGCAGCTCCTCCTCTAGTGCTGGTGCTCTTAGAGATGGTTCTCTGTGCTGCACTGCAGCAGGGCCTGAGCAGGGAACCTTCAGAGGATGCTGAGGCGTGCAGCTCCTCCTTTTGTGCTCTTAGAGATGGTTCTCTGTGCTGCACTGCAGCAGGGCCTGAGCAGGGAACCTTCAGAGGATGCTGAGGCGTGCAGCCCCTCTAGTGCCAGTGCAGTGACAGATGGTCCCCAGTGCTGCACTGCAGCAGGGCCTGAGCAGGGAACCCTCAGAAGATGCTGAGGCATGCAGCTCCTCCTCTAGTGCTGGTGCTCTTAGAGATGGTTCTCTGTGCTGCACTGCAGCAGGGCCTGAGCAGGGAACCTTCAGAGGATGCTGAGGCGTGCAGCTCCTCCTCTTGTGCTCTTAGAGATGGTTCTCTGCGCTGCACTGCAGCAGGGCCTGAGCAGGGAACCTTCAGAGGATGCTGAGGCGTGCAGCCCCTCTAGTGCCAGTGCTGTGGCAGATGGTCCCCAGTGCTGCACTGCAGCAGGGCCTGAGCAGGGAACCCTCAGAAGATGCTGAGGCGTGCAGCTCCTCCTCTAGTGCTGGTGCTCTTAGAGATGGTTCTCTGTGCTGCACTGCAGCCGGGCCTGAGCAGGGATCCTTCAGAGGATGCTGAGGCATGCAGCTCCTCCTCTTGTGCTCTTAGAGATGGTTCTCTGTGCTGCACTGCAGCAGGGCCTGAGCAGGGAACCTTCAGAGGATGCTGAGGCACGCAGCAGCTCCTCTAGTGCCAGTGCTGTGGCAGATGGTCCCCAGTGCTGCACTGCAGCAGGGCCTGAGCAGGGAACCCTCAGAAGATGCTGAGGCGTGCAGCTCCTCCTCTAGTGCTGGTGCTCTTAGAGATGGTTCTCTGTGCTGCACTGCAGCCGGGCCTGAGCAGGGATCCTTCAGAGGATGCTGAGTCATGGAGCTCCTCCTCTAGTGCTGGGCGCTGGTAGATGGTCCCCAGTGCTGCACTGCAGCAGGGAACCCTCAGAGGATGTTGAGGCATGCAGCTCCTCCTCTAGTGCCAGTGCAGTGCCAGTTGGTCCCCAGTGCTGCACTGCAGCAGGGGCTTGAGCAGGGATCCTTCAGAGGATGCTGAGTCATGGAGCTCCTCCTCTAGTGCCAGTGCAGATGGTCCCCAGTGCTGCACTGCAGCAGGGCCTGAGCAGAGACCCATGGGAGGATGCTGAGGCATGGAGCTCCTCCTCTTGTGCTGGTGCTCTTGGAGATGGTCCCCAGTGCTGCACTGCAGCAGGGCCTGAGCAGGGATCCTTCAGAGGATGCTGAGTCATGGAGCTCCTCCTCTAGTGCTGGTGCTGTGGCAGATGGTCCCCAGTGCTGCACTGCAGCAGGGCCTGAGCAGGGACCCATGGGAGGATGCTGAGGCATGCAGCTCCTCCTCTACTGCTGGTGCTGTGGCAGATGGTCGCCAGTGCTGCACTGCAGCAGGGCCTGAGCAGGGAACGTTCAGAGGATGCTGGGGCATGCAGCTCCTCCTCTACTGCTGGTGCTGTGGCAGATGGTCCCCAGTGCTGCACTGCAGCAGGGCCTGAGCCAGAACCTTCAGAGGATGCTGGGGCATGCAGCTCCTCTAGTGCTGGTGCTGTGGCAGATGGTCCCCAGTGCTGCACTGCAGCAGGGTCTGAGCAGGGAAACCTCAGAGGATGCTGAGGCATGCAGCTCCTCCTCTAGTGCCGGGCGCTGGTAGATGGTCCCCAGTGCTGCACTGCAGCAGGGAACCCTCAGAGGATGTTGAGGCATGCAGCTCCTCTAGTGCTGGTGCTGTGGCAGATGGTCCACGGTGTTGCACTGCAGCAGTGGCCTGAGCAGGGAACGTTCAGAGGATGCTGAGGCATGCAGCTCCTCCTCTAGTGCCGGGCGCTAGTAGATGGTCCCCAGTGCTGCACTGCAGCAGGGAACCCTCAGAGGATGTTGAGGCATGCAGCTCCTCTACTGCTGGTGCTGTGACAGATGGTCCCTGTGCTGCAGATTTCTTGCAGCTGTATACTATCCTGGTGGTTGACCAGCCATCGCCTCTCTGTGCTCTCCCATTGCCAAAGAGGTCTTAAATGTTAATGAGGCAAAATTCTGTCAGCAAAGAAGGCTGCCTTAGGGCCCTGGTATTGACAAGGAATATGTTGTGACAGTCCTAGAAAGCCAGCCCAGCACACTCTGTGTGCAGTCTGTGTTCTCTTTCACTTCCGGATTCCATGAATCCCTTCTTACCAGGTCACTTCCAGGGGTTCCAAGCATCATTTAGTGGGTAAAGGAAGACATGTCGGGTTAATTACGCATTTGCCGGGAGAACCAATTATCCCCTTGTAAATGGATGGTTGACATTTTGCTTACCCCCTCTCCTTAATATATCCATACACCCCAAGTGGTAAGCAGATCCTACCCTTTAGTGTGGGTTCAGTACTGCATTCATCTTAAAATTTTAAGGGAATCTCTGCCAGCTCCCGGGATCACAAGGATAATTAAGCTGGGCTTCTCCCTAAATTTACATGCAGACATTTACAGCTAGGCCACTCTCCCTAGCCTGGTTATGCAATGTCACTCACCCATGTGTGAATGTCAAGCAGCCAGAATCTCCAGTGTCTGCCTTCAGGATACATTGTAGGCTGATCAGGAAGTTTGTTCAGATAAATACCTCCTCAGATGGTTGCACACATTCCTTTCATGGCTATGAGTGGGTGGTGTTTGGATCGGTTTATGTTTTACTTGGGACAGTAGACGGAACCAGTCACACACTGCTCTTTCCACCCTCTCATCATGTGCCCATCCTTGGAGGCCAGTAGATATAAGGAGCCCAGAACACCTCACTCAGATCTTCACCACCCACCATCCCTCTGCAGTCGCCCCTCTCTGCATTTTAGTACTGTTACTTCCTGCAGGCACAATCTGTGGTTAGCAGTTAGATGTGGCTTGGCACAGTCCAGCCCGGCTCCTGGGCTTCCTGCTCATCTGGCATGCGACCACCGGAGGAGGGACCATTCTCAGTAACCTGCACCCAACTACAAGTAAGTCAGTGCTAGCAGGCTTTGGCAGCAACAAACCTCACTTCAATGGACCTGGAGAGGCGCCGCTAGCACTTCTGTGCAAGGAGAGGATATTTCATTTGCTAATATTAGCATTTCTGTCAGGCATGCCAAATTATTGTGCCTTTTAATGTGCAGTACAAGTGCTCCTGTGCAGGGATAAAGGGGCGGATTTACAATAACTGCTGCATCCCTGCTGATATGCCACTTATTTTGCGTCACAGCAGACACCTCTTGCGCCACCAGGGATGCGCCGCTATCCTGACTGATCAGGGCTGAAAACCCGAAACCTCTGCTAGGATGCTTGTTTCCAGTCCAGGGAGGACAAGGCTTGGCAGTTCGAGCTGGACTGTTTCCTTGGGGCACAGGGTCAAGACTGATTTGCATATGGCTGGGTTCAAACTGGAATGGCATGGTGAGCAAAAAAAACGATGGATTTAGGCCCTGATCTCTGTACTGGGGTGAATGTATGACATTGTTCTGAATTCTGTCCATCAACTGTTGTTTTTGCATTTGTCACCCCGAGTGGACGGGTATGCTCAGACGTGAGTCCCGTTCTCTCCATGCCACTGGAATTAAGCTATGCTGGCTGATAAGGGCTGAAAGCCCGAAACCGGTCCTAGGATGCTTGTTTCCAGTCCTGGTTGGACCTGGCTTGGCAGTTCGGGATGGACTGTTCCCATGGGGCACAGGGTCAAGACTGATTTCCATATGGCTGGGTTCAAACTGGAATGGCATATTGAGCAAAAAACAATTGATTTAAGCCCATATCTCTGTACTGGGGTGAATGTATGACATTGGTCTGCATTCTGTCCATCAACTGTTGTTTTTGCATTATTTAATGTGCAGCACTAGTGCTTTGTTGCAGGCATGCCTTATTTAATGTGCTGAACTTTTGGGCATATTATTTTCAACACAACGTACCTCTTGGGGCCATTTACCTGCAACCTTCCTGGGCTACTTGACTGCTTGCCCCCGGTCCCCCCCCCCTCCGCCGCTGCTTTTCGTCATCCTAGAGCGTGGCCGCCGAGGGGGGAGACTACATCCCCCACGTTCCCCTGCAGCCGGACGCTGCCCACGCTAGTTTCGTGTCAGGCAGCGCTTAAAAGAGCATCCCAGTTGCGGCAGAGCGGGAGCTGCGCTGTACTTTGGGCATATTATTTTCAACATGACGTACCTCTTGGGGCCATTAACCTTCAACATTCCTGGGCTACTGGACTGCTTGCCACTGGTCCCCCCCGCCACCGCTGCTTTTTCGTCATCCTAGAGCGCGGACGCCGAGGGGGGACTACATCCCCCAGGTGCCTCTGCGGCCGGACGCCGCCCACGCTGGTTTAGCACCAGGTGGCGCTTAAAAGAGAATTCCAGTTCCCGCGTCGCCGGACGCACGCGGGCGTGCGCCGGGCTAAGCCCGGGCAAATGGCGGGCCATCTGTGGCCATCTGGGGTAGTACGAGACAGGGCAGGGCCACTAATCTAACAACCAGCCATTGGGGGTATCCTGGACTAGGCACACTGACATCATAAAAACGTTGTAATGGTTAGTGCCTTTTGACCTTTCAAGAGTGTGTATGTGAATATTTTTTGCTAAATTGTGGCCGTCCATATATTTTAGTATGTGTATCCGTAAAGAAAGAGGGGGCCAGGGGTAGTGGGCACCCTTGATGCCTTCCTCATCAGAGCTGAGTTGGTCCTAATAAAGGAAATTGAACTAAAGCAGAGAAGACTCTCTTTAGAACCGCGCAGACTCTCTCAAGAACAAAGTAGGAACTCTATAGAACCCAGCACAGTGGGAGGTTCCCTTATCAATATGAATACTGACCCTAAAAAAGACAGGCCTAATAACTCTGGTTTGATCATCGCCCCAAAAGTGCCACTAGAACCTTTGATACCTGTTATAGAACCCCTGGCTATGCGACAGGTCATCGCTATAACTTTGTCACCACCACCCTCCCCAGTCCTAGCCAGAGTTACACGACAGACACAGCACAAAGCCAAGGGGGGCACATCTCAGCAAACAGCTAGGAACAGAAAGGCTGGGAAGGCACCGCTCACAACACAACAAACCCGTAAAATGGCAAAAACAACGGGCAATACACTTGGCAAAGAGGGTCGGGAAACACAAGTGGTAGTTGGTAGCCCAACCTTAATTCCCATAAAAACATAAACAAATTCTAGTGAAAAACGCCCAGTTGAGTCGGAAGATCTAATCATGGGAAAAAAGAGGAGAGGCTAAACGCATTGCTTAAACCACTATTAGATAAACTTGTGGCTATTGAAAATCGCCTGAATGTTATAGATGAAAAAATGTTGCTTCCCATCAGCAAAGTAACAAATAATGGGCCTTCAACTATGAGTAGCCAAACAGCACATCTGGCCACAGAGGTTAATAATGTCACAGTATCTGGAAATATCAGAACAGTAGAGAACTCGCAGGCCCATAAAACCAATAAGGACAATGCACAGTCGATAGCTGTCAGCTCTACTCGGGCAGGGAAGAAATTAGGAAGTAATAATAGTTTGGAGAGAGAAGATAGGGGAGAAACAACCACTGAGAATAATAAGAAATATTTTAGCCTACCACCAGAATCCACACCCTATACTGTTGTGCTTTCGAATGTCCCAACGATTGAACCGAACTCGGAGGAACATTGGTTTTCTCTAAAAAATAAAGCCCTTACCTTAGTAAATATTAGAACTGGACTAGGCAATCACCTGTTTGAAGATTTCAAAATGGTGCGCAGGGTGTCTTGGATAGGAAGCTCTGAAAAACAAGTAAAGGGGGACTGTATTGTTCTGAATTTCGGTTCACCTGAGTTAGTGAGAACTATCCTAGAAAGGGCAGGGACAACGCACATGAGAAGGGAGGACATTCACATTTTACCTTTGGGTTTCTTTTATCACAACCCACAGACAATATCTGCCCATAGGCATAACAATCAACCCACTACACACAATTTTGGGAGATACAACTATAATGTCCCGACTTTTAATCGTTTTGAACAGGCGTTCTAAAACTTAGATGACCAAGATTGACTCCCGACTAAACTCCTTAGCGCAAGATGCCTAGAGGGACAACCAATAGTGGAAACTCCACAACATGTACAAATGAGCTCAGCAGAGGGTAATATGGTGAAGGAAGACATTCTGACTCGCTTAGTAACGCAGCGAATTGATTGCTCTATAGTAGCGGCTTACCCACGGCCAATAGAACCTATTATAATTAACAATTCAGCAAATGCCCGTAATTTAGAGGAATTAAGTAAAAGTCAAGAGCTTAAGATTTTAAGCTGGAATGTCGCCAGCCTTGAATCAAGACTGGCTGATACTGATTGGTTACACACATTGTGTGACATAGACATAATAATGTTTTAGGAAACATGGGCCACAGTCGATCTAAACATAGATGGGTACCATTGCACTAGTGTGATAGCACCAAAACCCGACTTTGGTCGTGCATCTGGCGGATTATTAACTGGCGTCAGGATAACCGGCGGAGGAAGTATCAGGGCAATACTGACTACTAGTTTAAATATCCAAATAACAGAATATAAGAGACGGGTACCATTATATTTGATTAATTTTGATAATAATGATTTTAACTCGGTCCCTAATAAGAACTTTGTTGAACTTTTCAAAATTATATCAGACCTAGCCCAACAACATGATATGGGCGATGAAATAGGGATCCTCCTCCTCAGAGATTTTAATGCGAAAATATCAGGGTCTTCGCAAGGCATGGACAAATTACAAGTTGACTCAGCAACACAAAGGGGCTTAGAACTAAAGTGTTTTATTAACAAACATATCCTTACTAATATAATGCATTTGTTTTACATTCCGGAAGAACAACAGATACCAACTTTTAGAGGCAGAGATTTCTCATCAACCATCGATTATATCTTTATGTCCCCATGCTTAGTAGATAGGCTCATAGAGGCCAAAGTTCTTACCACAGGCTTTGGAGACCACAACCAGGCCTGTGCATGTAACTGCTCATGGGGCAAGAGACATTACCCCCTCAATGAATAATTGAAGGTTAAAATGGAGAGGAGTAGATAGTGGGGGTATATTAGAAACCGTGCTAGCAGAACACGGGCATTTAATTAATTCCTGCATATCTACAGATGGGAGTTATATAAGGAAATTTGATGAGTTTGTCAAATTATGTTCTATAATATAATCCCTTCTCTGTGCCATCACACAAGGCAGAGAAAGAACCTGGATGGTTCGATCATAGTTTCTCAGAGGCAAATAGGGCCCTACGTAAGGCTCTGTCCTCCAAACCCAGGGGCCCAGTGGAGATAAGAGTGGCAAGGAAGACATATAAAACCAAGATGGGGGAACGAAAGGCCACCCTATTGACTGAGCGCTGGGAGGCCTTAGTTGATTCCGCCGGTGGGAAGAATGGCAAATCTTTTTGGCCCGCAGTCAGGAATATGCATAACACGGGCCAACATCTGACAACTATTAGCTGCACTACACCAGGACAATTAAGTTGTTTGTAAATCATGCTACACGAGGTAGAAGTAGCCACCAAACAGAGCCTCGGTAACAAGGCGCCTGGTCCTGATGGCCTCCCAATAAACATTATTAAGTGGAAGCCGGATCTCTGGGCCCCAATTTTATTAAACGGTTTAACAGTGTTCCCTTATCTCCCATGCCCGACACTTGGTCAACTATCATTATCGTGCCGATACACAAAAAAGGAGATAGATCTGACCCGATTAATTATAGGCTGATTTTGCTGCTGGACAATACGCTGAAGATCCTGGGGAGGATACTTTATTATAGGGTCTTGGAATCAGATGGGATTTAGAAGTAAGGTCGGTACGGTCGAGCAGTATTTGAATCTTAAACTGGTAATTGGTAAATATAATATTGCTCGATCCTCAATAATCTACCTAGCTTTCATGGACTTATCGTCCGCATTTGATTTAGCTAATAGGGCGAAACTATGTACCATCCTCCTGGAATATGGATTAGACAAATCTCTGGTACACTTCCTGGCATTTTTACATACCGACCTTTATGCCCAAGTAAGGATTGGTCTGGTCGGGGATACCTCGGGCACGATTAAGGTGGAACGAGGTGTTAGACAGGGGTGCGTATTATCACCCCTGCTTTTTAATATTTACATCAATGGGCTGAGTAATTAACTAAGGCAGGCAACCCCAAATGTACCAAGAATCAACGGGAAATTACTCCCGGCATTACTTTACGCAGACAATGCAGTCCTTATGGGCCGCACCCCTAACTCTCTGCGTATCCTGGTGAAAACTTTCATCGACTATATGGATGACCTGGACCTACGCGTAAATTTAAGAAAATCTTTTATTATGTTGTGCGGGCCAGCGAAACGACAGCTCAATTCCATATCAGTGGGGGGCAACAGACTACACTCTACCAGCCAATTCCCATATTTAGGGATGGTCTTTGCTGCGAACGGCTCATGGACTGGGCATTTGGCCCACTCTACGAGCAAGTTCTCAAAGGCCATCAATTCAATCCTTAGCTTACCACGCCCGAGGAAAATAGGTGCTACTAAGGCCATTTTAAAAAAATTTAAATTGCAATTTGAAACCATTGCATCCAATTAGAAGAAAATCGATTTTGTAGGAGAAGCCTGGGTCCACCGTTTTCCACCTCTGAGTATATTTGCCACAGGGAACTGAATTTGCATTTTATCTGTGATTTTATTGGGTTGAGACCGGCGTTATTTTGGCTCTCCATTTGGAGGAATAACTCAGCCACCTTGACGCAAGAAATTATAAGTGACTGACTCAGTTGTGACAAAGGTATGGAGATCCCCAGGCTCTCTGGAGTGTACAAAAGCTTATGTAGCGTGGGCAAAGGATATCTTTTCTTGGATACCACTAGTATTGTGCCCAGAGATAAGAGAGAGCTTCAACTTGCACTATATGCACTTTACAATTTAGAGAGAACAAATAAGGTACTCAACAAATCAACCGTGGTAGCATATATGAATAAGGAAATACATAGGTATCCTTTACCTCTTTATCTCACTCTCCCAATGTCTAATTGGGAAAGATCGCTTTTGTTTCGCCTAAGGGCTGGAAACGTAAGAGTCTTGCTATGTTTTTCCTTGGGTTACTGTCCAAAAACGCATTGTAAACCCTGTCCTTATGATGGAGTGAGCACACAAAATTTGCATTTTTTCTTCTTCTGTAAATTTTATCTAAAACATATCAAATGGTTTTTAACTCCATATTTTAGAAAACACAGACCCCTTTCCTTGGGAGATTCATATTTGTTGCTGCTCTCTTTGGACACTGAAGAATTAGTCTTTCGCACTAGTACTTTCCTAAGACTTATTATCCGCACTCGTAAAATGATGGAAAACCCATGAATTGTTAGTTTGTTTTAATTGTTAAATAATCTGTTGTAAATTTCAAAGAATTTGTATAAGTCTTTTAAATGGGAGTTTTATGATACTTTGCCATGACATGAATGAATTTTTTAATTTGAATAAAGAAACTTGAATTGAATTGAATTGATAATGTGCATTACTGGTGCTTCATTGCAGGAGCTGCTTATTTAATGTGCAATACTAGTGCTTCATTGGAGTCATGCTTTATGTATTTATCTTAAATGTTTCATTAGGCACTATCTGGACCCTGAGGTATTAGAGTGCTTTACAGAAGTGCACAGCAATAATCAAAGGTTCAAGTTTACATAAAATTATAAAACAAGGGAAGTAAAAGTCTACAGAGTGGCACACATTAATGTATACATAGAAACAATTGTAAGGGCATGAAGGATGGATATGATTGAAATTAGTTCCAATCAAAAACAAATTAGGGACCATTGAGAGAAAGCCAACAAGAACAATAAAGGTGAACACAAAGAAAGAAATAGCCAACAGATCAACAGAGGAATGAACTGATCATGAGAGCCTAATTGAAACCAGGTTCAGATTGATTCATGGGCTTCAGTATTTATTTTGGAGATGGCATTTCAGGTCTCTCTCCAAGCCTGGGAAGAAGAGGTTGCAGCAAAGGCTGCTGGGAGCATTACCTGAAAAAGAGTGAGTTTGGTTAATTTTCTTTTTTAGTTTGGGAGGCAGAAGGAGTTTGTTGTCTAAATAGTCAGGGGAATGAGAGTAAAGTGCTTGTAGGTGATGCAGGCAGTCTCCTAGATGCATCTTCCTTTGATGCGAAGCCAGTTTAGGGACCTGAGGCCAGGTGTGATGTGTTCAGACCATTGAAAATCTGTTATGACCCGGGCTGCCAAGTTAAGTTCTGATATGAGGGGGGCGAGGTGAGTTTTTGGGTTCCCTGTGAGGATAGCATTCCTGTAGTCAAGTTTAGAGAGGACCAGAGATTGAACGACCCATTTGAAATATTCTGATGGGATGAATAGTTTAATATTTTTAAGGTGTTTAAGTGTGTAAAGAACCCCTTTGGCTGAGTTTTTTATATGATTCTTCAAGACAAATTCTTGTTCAGAGATCCAGCCTTGGATCGGAAGGTTGTTACTTACTTTTAGGAGAGAACAGAAGGACGTACATTTTGTTGGGGTTTCAGTTTAGATGGTTGGAGAAAAAACAGTATTGAATCTTACTCAATGTGATGTTAAGATGTAGGATGTTGCTGTGTGATTTGATTTTGTAGTAGAGTCGCGTATCTTCAGCATACATGTGGTATTTGATCCCTGATTGTTTCAGGATGATAGTAAGTGGTTCCATGAAGAGATTGAAAAGTAAGGAGAAGAGAATTAAGCCCTGGGGGACATCAAGAGAGACAGGAGTGGGCTTTGAGAGGCAAGAATTGATTTTGATTTGTTGTATTCGATGTTGACGATAAGAAGTGAACCATTTTAAAACTGTGCACTTTATACCAGAGCACGTCTTCAGTGACGGCAGTAAGGATGAGTGATTGACTGTATGGATAGCCACTGAGAGGTCGAGTAGGATGAGAAGGCAAGCATCTCCATTCTCTAAAGATCAGTGTATGTCGTCTGCTATGTTGAGCATAGCGGTTTCCATGCCACAGCCTTTCCTGAAACCAGGTCGGAAGGAGTGAAGAAGAGTGTAGTCTTCTAAGTGTCTGTCGAGTTGTTGTAAGATGTATTTCTCCATGGTTTTAGATAGGAACAAAAAGTGAGAGATGGGTGGGGAGTTTGTTGGGATCATTAGGGTCTGCCCTGGCGGTTTTGAGAATAGGTGTGATTTGACCTAGTTAGAGGGAATCCGGTACACATCCAGAGGCAAGGGGGCAAGGATGTGATTTAGGTTATTTACTATTGCTGTCGGAAGAGGATCTTTGGTGTGCAAAGTTGCTTTAATATTGCAATAATATTAAAGACTTCTTGCTCAGTCATGGGTTTGAAATTTGCCCAAATGGCGTTGTTTTTCAACATGGTATTGAAAAGATTATCGTCTGTTCCAATTGTTGTTGATTGATTATTGAAAAGTTTGGGTGGTCAGGCTGTCGTGGAGAGAGGAGTGTTAGTGAAAGTGGTTTCCCGTGAAGAAAGGGTAGTGACCTGAGGGAAGGATTGATCAATTTTAGCAATTGTGTCCGTAAAGAAACTGACAATCTTATCAAATTGTTCTTTGGAGGATATTATTTCAGTGGGGCAGATGAGGATTGTCATTTGAGTGTTAAAGAGCTCTCTGGGTCAAGTTGGATACAAAAGAAGGAGGCTTTTTCTCTGAAAATGTTCTTCCTGTAAGCCAAATTAGCAGTTCTGAGAAGAGTTAGATGTAATGATGTGGGGTTTTGTTTCCAAGTCCTTTCTGCTAGTCTATGTTGTCTTCTTTCGTTGTTGAGATCAGAGTAAACCATGCTTTAGATTAGATTGATCTTTGTTCTTTTAGTTTGAGTGGTGCAACATGGTCGAGTACTTCAGTTATTGCCTTGTTGAAGTGGGCAGTGAGCTCATTTGCGTTTTGAGAGGTATTCAAAGGTGAAGTATTCAGCATTCTTTAGAATGGAGAGTTGGATTTCTGTTGTGTGAAATATGGCTAGACATTCACCTGTTCTATCAGTCCTCTCATGTCTAATGATGGGGTACCCAGGAGGAGTAAGTAGGTCAACAATGGCAATTGAGTGGTCATTGAGCCAAATATCAGTAAGGAAAGCAATGTCAATTCCCTAACTGAGAATGGGTTCAGCGATCTCAGTAGCGTTTTGGGCTGCTGATCTACAGTTAAGCGAACATTCAAGAATGAGGGCAGGATTTATCCTTAGCAGTTTTAAGGGTATGGATAGTGGTGTATTGAGCAGGAAGACTGGGCAAGTTAGGAATTACGTGGGTTCTATTTAAGCCCATTGTTATTGGGATGGTGGAGGCGGAAAAATGGTCAATCGCCTTGGTCTTAGGGAGGTGGGATTAGCTAAGAGCATTCTCTTCCAGATCGAAGAGAGGGCAGTGTGCACAGTGAGGCCTGTGGGTCCACCGGCAAAGGGGAATGGTAAACCAAGGGGGGAATTGAGAGGAATTCAGAAAACTTTTAAGTGAAATTTCGTAAGTGTAAGAGCGGGCGATGATGTTCTGGTTTAAGAGATCCTGTTTAAGATGTGCCTAATCGGCGTAAGAGATTTGAGTTTATGAACCATTTGGTTCAGAATCTGTGTGAGAGAGTTGGAGGTGCACCCCGCATTGAATGTGGGGGAAAAGCTGTGAGATCTGCATAAAAGGGAGAGAGGATCACCTCGTTAAGGGGGTTGTCTGTGTCATTAGGACTAGGATTGAAGATAATCTGGGTGTGATACTTAGCGTCTGGCTTGTGAAGGGGGAGTGTCGGCTGAGTTATCAATCAGTGATCTTCTTGGGATAAGGGCCTCATTGCGCGGATTGCAGTGGGCCTCATGAGTTGCAGAGTGATTGATCATCAAGGTTGGAGCAGAAGGCAATTGTCTAGGGTGAGTGTTGGAGGGGGATTCAAGGTTGTTGATTGTGTCCGGGGGAAACAGAGCATTGTTGAGAGTAGGAGAATATACAGCCCCATTCTGCGTAAATGTTGGCAGAGAGATCTAAGCTATAGGGGTGGTTTGTGCCCAAGGCCCTGGGATTGCCCATCTTCAGAGTGAGTAGAGTAGGGGTACCGCTGGAAAGAAGGGCAGCAGCTCAAAGATTCGAGGAGGTGGGACTAAGGGAGGGACCCGCAACCTTAGGCATGGCATGCGTATTATCAAGGTTTCCTTTAGTAAGGTTGCAAGATAGAGAGGAAACAAGAGAATTTGTTATAGTGGGCATAGATCGGCAGTGTGTGGTGGAGGACATGTTAAAGTTGATGGAAGTGTTAAGGGGTGCCACGGATAAAGATAGAAGATCCTTAGGAGGAAGAAGGTGGAACTGTTCAGGGTGGATGAGTTATGTAATGGGGTAGAGAGGCGATTGGGGTGTTTGGCCCTGTTGTGTGAATGACATGACCAATGTACGGAAATGTCTATTGAAGATGTTGAGGTGAGGGTCAGTGGCTTGTATGAGTATATTACCAGTTCTGTAGATAAACATATCAATTTCCCCTTTAAAGGAAATGGGGATGTTGTTAGTTTTATTCCATACAAAATTATTTTAGTAACTGGAAGGAGGAGAAGGAAGATGTTTTTCCATTGAGCCGGGCATAGTGATATCCGGCACATGTAGTCATTAAACGGCAGCTCTTCTCCGGTCACGGTTCCAACAGGAGACGGAGAGCAGGATAAACAAATTTAGTGCCGACAGCCTGCAAGGCGGATGAACTCCTATCATGGAAGTCACCCCCGCAGAGACCGAGGGTTTAGGCATCAACCTCAGACTCAACCAAGTTCTACAAGAACCCTCAGATTGTGAAGGCAGACCGCCAGAATGGCGGAAGGATTCAGAAAAGGGGGTGGTGATGAACAGAGTGTCTGAATTAAGCAGACCACTCTTACCCAGTCCAAAGATCAGGGTTTGATCCATCACCGTTATTTATCTCACTGCATGGCGGAAGAGGAACAGCATGGGACCGCCACCCCAGCAGGTCCGGGAGGCCTCAGCCTCTGACCCAGCAAGGTTTGCAGCCAGCCTCGGTTGTGAGGCTGACAGCCAGGGAGGCAGAAGGGCATCTTTGTGGGACCAACCACCCCCACAGGTCCGGGAGGCATGGCCATTTTCTGCCCCTGACCAGGTGGAAAACAGTAGAAGCAAATTGGCCACACAAATGTCATCTACTCACTTGGGCTTTTCAGGCAAGCACGGATGGCGGGCTGGATTAGCTGATGCCATCGGATTGCCCAAACTAGATAGGCACTGCTTGGGTGGGTTTGATTCGTCTGCGGTACTCACGGCTCTAGTTCAGAGTACATCTTCTTTCCTGGACATGAGCATGGTCTCTGCGCTTTCTTCTAAAATAGTCCATACTTCGATTAGAATAGTTTCATACATAGAGCTTGTTGTAAGGCAGGACCAAACAGGGATATTGGTAAGAGTAATCGACCCCTAGTTCCAGACCTTCTCTACTGAGCTCGGTCTCAGCAGCCATTTTGATGAAAGTTTAAGGTGCAGTACCAGTGCTTCATTGCAGGCATTGCTTATGTAAAATGTGGTACTAATACTTCATTGCAGGAAAAGCTTATGTTATGTGCAGTTCAAGTGCTTCACTGCAGGCATAGCTTATGTTATGTGTAGTACTAGTGCTTCATTGCAGGCATAGCGTATGTAATGTGTAGTACTAGTGGATCATAGCAGGCATAGCTTATGTGATGTATAGTACTAGTGCTTCATTGCAGGCATAGCTTATGTAGTGTGCAGCACTACTGCGTAATTGCAGGCATAGCTTATGTAATGTGTAGTACTAATACTTCATTGCAGGCATAGCTTATGCAATGTGTAGTACTAGTGCGTCATTGCAGGCATGGCTTATGTTATGTGTAGTACGAGTGCTTCATTGCAGGCATAGCTTATGTAATGTGTAGTACTAGTGATCCATTGCAGGCATACTTTATTTAATGGGCAGAACTAATACTTAATTGCAGTTGTGCCTTATTAAGTGGGCAGTGCTACTGCTTCATTGCAGGTATGCTTTAATTAATGTGCTTCAGAAAAGGGGATGGTGATGAACAGAGTGTCTGAATTAGGCAGACCACTCTTACCCAGTCCAAACATCAGGGCTTGATCCATCACCATTTTTTAGCTCACTGCACCATCCCAGCTCAGAACTTGGCTATATGCAAATTAGTCTGACCCTGGCCCAGTGCATCATGGGAACAGGGCAGACCAAACTACCAAGCCAATTCTTGTACTGGGAAGGAAACAAGCTTCCGGGGACCGGTTTCTGGCATTTCAGCCGTCTTCGGCCCGGCTTGCTTGAATCCTGATGGTGCAATGAGCAAGGGACTCACATCTGAGTATACTCTTCCACCCTTATGGTGGACAAAAATGATTCAGAAAAGGGGGTGGGATGAACAGAGTGTCTGAATTAAGCAGACCACTCTTACCCAGTCCAAAGATCAGGGCTTGATCCATCACCGTTTTTTAGCTCACTGCACCATCCCAGCTCAGAACTTGGCTATATGCAAATTAGTCTGACCCTGGCCCAGTGCATCATGGGAACCGGGCAGACCAAACTACCAAGCCAATTCTTGTACTGGGAAGGAAACAAGCTTCCGGGGACAGGTTTCTGGCATTTCAGCCGTCTTCGGCCGGGCTTGCTTGAATCCTGATGGTGCAATGAGCAAGGGACTCACATCCGAGTATACCCTTCCACGCTTATGGTGGACAAAAATGATTCAGAAAAGGGGGTGGTGATGAACAGAGTGTCTGAATTAAGCAGACCACTCTTACCCAGTCGAAAGATCAGGGCTTGATCCATCACCGTTTTTTAGCTCACTGCACCATCCCAGCTCAGAACTTGGCTATATGCAAATCGTTAATTAATGTCCAGCACTAGTCCTTCATTGCATGTGCTACTTATTTATTGTGGATTACTAGTGCTTCATTGCAGGCGTGCCTTATTTATTGTTCAGTACTAGTTTTTATTGTAGGCATGGCTTAATTAAGGTGCAGTGCGATTGCAGGCATCACTTATTTAATGCACAGTGCTATTGCTCCTCTGTAGGCATGCCTTATTTAATGCACAGTAGTTGTGCTCCTGTGCCAGTATGTTTTATTTAATGTGCAGTTTTAGTGTATCATTAGAAGCGTTCCTTATTTAATGTGTAGTACTAGTGCTTCATTGCAGGCATACATTCCTTAATGTGCAGTACTGGTGGTTCAAACGAGCAGTCAAGCATTTTTTAATGTGCAGTACTCGTGCTTCAAGGCAGGCACAGTTTTTTAATGTGCAGTACCAGTGCTTCATTGCATGCATGGCTTATTTAATGTGCAAGCCTAGTGCTTCATTGCAGGTATGCCTTATTCAATGTGCAGTAATAGTGCTTTATTGTAGGCATGGCTTATTTAATGTGCAGGCCTAGTGCTACATTGCAGGTATGCCTTATTCAATGTGCAGTGCTAGTGCTTTATTGCACGCACTGCTTATTTCATTGTCGTACTAGTGCTTCACTGCATGCGTTCTTCATTTAATGTGCACTACTGGTGCTCTATTGCAGGTTTCCCTTATATAATGTGCAGTACTAGTGCTTCAATGTAGGAACAGCTTATTTATTGTGCAGTACTAGTGCTTCATTGCAGTCAGGCCTTATATAATGTGCAGTACTAGGGCTTCATTGAAGGCATGCCTTATTTACTAGCGCTATATTGCAGGCACAGCTTATTTAATGTGCCATACTAGTGCTTCATTGCAGGAATGCCTTATTTAATGTGCTGTACTAGTATTTTATTGCAGGCATGGCTTATTTAATGTACAGTACTACTGCTGTCATTGCAGGCATGCATTATTTAATGTGCAGTACTTGTGCTCCAATACAGTCATGGCTTATTTAATGTGCAGCACTTGTACTTCATTCAAATCAAGCCTTATTCAATGTGCAATACTTTTACTTTAATGCAGGCACTGCTTATTTAATGTGCAGTACTAATGCTTCATTGCAGGCATGCATTATGTAATGTGCAGTACTTGTGATTCAATGCAGGCATGGCTTATTTAATGTGCAGTACTAGTTCTTCATTGAAGACAGCAGGAGGATCTCCTGGTCAAGGGAGGAGCTATTGGCCCTGAGTTCAGAACAGTCCTGCAGAGCGGACAAGGCTGATTTAGCAAACACTAACCTATCTCAGGTATGTCTGCACTGCGGGAAGATGTTCACCAAGGCTAACTCCACCCGCACACACAAGCCCAAGCCACAGCGGGACCTCTCAGCTATGCCATCAGAGCAGGCCTTCTGAACTGCAGATCACTGGCTAAACATGCAGAAGATATCTGGCTGCTGTTGGAGGACTCGGAATGGGACGCCATGTTTCTGACAGAAACCTGGCTGAACGACCTCAATATGACCGCCATTGCTCTAGCTGTTCCACAAGGCTTTAAAATGTGCTTTTCGAATCAGGATAGCGACAGAAGGGGCGGGGGGCACCTCTCATTTTTAAAGACAGGTACACGCTCACATCCTCACAGCCGATTACAATTCCAGGGGTGGAAGGAATACATTTTTGCCTCCAAATTAACCCTCAACAGTCGCTGGCTGGGCTAGTTATTTACCGAACCCCTGACTGTATGGAGGCCAGCTCAATCGAACTTATGGACACTATTGTCCAAAGCTCACTTTTTCACCCGCATTTTATGGTAGCAGGGGACTTCAACGTGCATGTTGATAGTGCTGACTGCCCCCTGGCGGAGCAGCTAATTTCCACTCTGAGCGCCGCCAACCTGTCAATGACTATCACTGGGCCCACGCACAGAGTGGGACATACGCTAGATTTGATTTTTTCCAACATTAGGGATATGTCAGTTGAGGCACCACAGCCACTACTTTGGTCGGATCACGCTCTGATCCCCTTCGTTGTTACATTACCAGTTGGGGGCAGGAGGTCGGAAGACGCTCCTTTCTGCATAGACAATGGAAAAATCTGCAACCTTAAACCATTGGTCCAGCCCTCGCATGGAATCCTCCGGCATTGACATCTAACACTAATGCTGATGCAAAGGCTATGAATCAATGGATAGGGGATATGGTGGAGAGTATTGGAATAGATCCAGAGGTTTCCGGTGGCGCTAGAGAGTGGTGTGAGCAATAGCAAGGAGTGAGGAGCGGAGGCAACGGCGGTTGAGCCCGGAAAAAAGCAGCGACACGCAGAGAGGCAAAAAGGACTCGAGAAGCTGGGAAGAGCCGCGGGAGCCGTGGCAGTCACAGAAGGCATGGTGAGAGGAATCCGGGCATACTGTGGCAAACTCGGGAGACGCCGGTATTATACATCACCGCCGAACTTGAAACCCGGCTGTAACCCGGTTGATGAGCGGCAGCTGCGCGCTGTTGAAGAAAGTGCCTGAGGGTGCCACGTTGTTGTGTGGTCTGGCAGCTGGAAGTAAGCGAGAGCGGAGAGCAGCAAAGGGTTGCGCCAGGAGTGTGCTATGTGCTGCCTTCCCTGCCCTGCCGCGCAGTGCTGTGCTGCTTTGCCGCAGCCAAGCCGAGCCAAGCCAAGCCAAGACGAGCTGACGAGGGTAGGGGGTGACCGGTTGCTCCAAGAGGCTGCCCCAAGGGACCGGATCCAGGCTCAGACTACCGACCACGCATAGCCACCAAACCACACCTGAAGAGGTAGGGGTAAAGCGTTTGAGGCTCGTGTGTTCATATACGTTTTCTTGCCTTCTGGGACACTGGGCCGGTGGGAAACGGCGGAAAACTACCACACCTGGTCCCTGCTAAAAACTAAGCTGTAGGCTCGAGACTGTATTATCGTCGCCACCACCACCCTGAAGCAATCTTTCCTGCTCTGTCTGTCTGTCCACTCAGGGTGCTTGGGGCTGCTGGCTGGTGAAGAGAAGAGAAGAGCGAGAATGAGGCAAGGGGCACAAGTTTGTGGGGTTTAAGCTGAGTGTTAGAAAACCTCTTGTGGCCCGGAGTGTGCAGGTATCAGTGATCAGTGATCTGGGACCTGTGACTTGTGACCTGCGCCCAGCGATTGGTGGCCAGTAGCAGTCGGCTGAAGCTGCAGCTGAAGCGAGGGCAGAGGTTCAGTAGGAGTCCTGTGAGCCTTTCTACAGCTACCGTTCCTCATTCACTCCGTTCGCCTTGAGATGAGATCTGGCAGGGTGAGAATAACGGCTCCCCAAAGGAATAAGAAAAGCAAAGGGAGAAATGTGATGTCAGTTTCGGACCCTGAGTGGTCACCTAATCTGCTGCTGAGTGACACTGATATCATAACTGAAAGCATGTCTCACGCCACCAGGAAGTGTCCTGACACAAGGGCCAGCAAACCTATTGGAAATCAACCAAAGATAACAACAAAATGTAATTACAAAAAGGACGCTGGGTCAACGTTCTTCTCTGGCAACAAGAACAAGAACATCACTGGGCTCCCAATCCTCCTAAGCCCACTGGTGACTATCATCAAGGGTGGCGCAGCAAACGGGGCATCATGGACTTCCCAACGCAGTCACATGTCAGCCACTGCTTCCACCAAACCGACAACGCCAGTTCGAACCACGGTCAGGGGGAGCCCAGCAAGGAAGTCCCCCTCAATACAGAGAGCGTGTCGCCACAACTCTGCTCCATCTGGATTCGCCATATCCAGTGTTGCCCTCAACACACTGGGAACCAATATAGAACTAGCAGTAGAAAAAACCAGCATTCTGGAAAACTTCAACCAAACGCTTCCTGAAGCCAGCTTCAGCATCCCGTGCAGTCAAAATGGAGAATCTGCGTTTCATTTCATCAAGGGCATCGACACGCCTTCACGACGGAAAGACCAGGTACCTCCCTTGGGGGGGGGTAGGAATTGACCAACAGGACCTGCAAACTTGAGCCAGTGCCTACTGAAATCATAATGAACACAGAGGATGTTGAGGGAGGCATGTAAGAGCTTTCCTACTTTGATTCGACGGAATGGGCAAAAATGTTGCACTCATATGTGAACTCAATCCCTGGCCTTCCTCAGCCATCAGTAACCCCAAGGCAGGACAAAAGCGAGGTCCCCTCACAAGAAAAAGCATGGCTACCGCCCTCGATATTCTACAAAAGTCAGCAGATGCAATGTCCTATCAGGCTGATAAAATGGACATTCAAATCAGCCTTTTAAATACACTTGCTGTATATGTAGCCAAAATTGACGAAAGGATCTCAAAACTAAATAGCCTGATCAGACGGGCCCAGGAAACTGTAGATCGCCCGCAGCAAGGATGTGACTGCTCACCAATAGTGGAGAAACTTTGTTCACTCCCAGGCAAAATGGAAAATCTTGTAGCAGACTTAAAAGAAATAGCAAAAGCTACACCCATCCCTGGGAATGGCAGAGATACAGATTTAGGTAATTTAAGCGAAGCCCGTCAATCAAGAACAGTTTCCAACTCAAGGTCAAGAGGGGAAGAAGCTGCCAACTCCTCACGGCCTCAAGAGACAGCAGTGCAAGGTGGTGGTATGAGAGAACAGCAATCTCCTCAGGTCACCAGCAGAGCAAGTTCCACCCCTCTTTCTCCAATTGAAGAAGAAGAGGGTAATCCTGTGGGAAAAGTGAAAAGACAGAGGAAGCGGAAAGGATGCAACAAATGAGAATGAGCAAACAAGTCTTAAATCTTTACCCGATGTTCAACACACTTAGACGTCCTGGAGCCTCAGGAGACGATGAGCGAAAAAATCCCTCTGATCCAGGAACTACAACGGGAGTACAACCAATTATCCAGGACAGTGAAAGAAGGAAGAGCGACATTTCCAGCTCGTCAACAGCAAAGAAACCATCAATGGCTCCTCCGGGACAATGTGTGCTTATTGAAGTAAAAGAACAAAAAAAACACTACTAACATGGCTCCCCCAAACACACCCATCAAGCAGAATGAAATGGCTGTGAACCACACACCAAGTCTTGCGACAAGCCAGCCTGGAGGCTCCATTCTAAAGCAGGTAGACACAGTCAACTGTGTCAACAACCAACAGGGCGCACTCCCAGCAATCGCTAACTGGAACTTTGGTCAAAGTTTCTCAAATGTCCAATACGGACAAAACAGAGGTAATGCCTAGGCCGAATAGCACAGCTCGGAGTGGGGACAACCTCTCTACCCTCTTTTACCCAGAATACAAGTCTAAAGGTAGCCATGATATCCTAAATTGGGGTAATATCTTAAAGCTGATACAAGCGTCAGGTCTGTCAGATGCAATTACCACTCAAGACATAATATCGGTAGAATTCATTGCACCATGTCAAGGTCATTCTAACGAATCCACAAAGGTCACCTGGAGTACCGCAGAGGCAATGAATAATACTCTAGAGTTATTTGACACCTTTAAGAAATGGGGAATACTGATACAACCGGGCAGGGAAGCGGGCTATCCACATGTTCTACAGGGAAGCCGTGGTGATGAACATAGTCGTGCAGGGAAGGGTACCGTATACTCCGTCCTCAGGGGAGCACGCAACAAAACTCCCACTTCCGTCCACTCAATGAGGAAAGCAAAAGAAGACGGGATTACATCAATTAGGAATCATGACGAGGAGTGTTCATGGTCATGGCTGGCCGGCGCCCTGAATACAACCCGCCTCTTACGTTGACCTCCCAGTAGGGAGGACCGCCATGACAAGATTCCTCTAAAAATCTGTTCATGGAACATAAACGGCCAAACAAGCAAACTTGAGGATAACGCCACCATTTCCTATTTTCGGGGCTTCGACATACTGTTACTACAAGAGACATGGCTCACGGCACCGCAGCACCTAGAAGGCTTTAAAATCCATCACATTCCAGCTTACAAACTGAATCGTCCAGGAAGAGGGAGCGGCGGCCTTGCAGTTTATATATCAACAAAAAATGCAGTCACCTAGTGGGACCTGTCCGGCTCATCAAATCGTCTCCAGTGTGTGGGAAGTTCTCTCACTCCGAGTAATGGCCAAAGTTGGAGGTTAATCTTAATGAACGCTTACGTCCGTCCAAACAGAGCACCAAGGAAATCCTTTGTAGAAGAAGCAACAGCGTCAGTAGTAAGAGTGCAAACAGGTTTTCTAAACTCAGGAATCTTACTTACAGGTGACTTCAACATGTGGTTAATGTCAGTCCTCCAAAAAAATGAGGTCACCAAATCACATGACAACATCTGGGTGATACCACCGCAAGACCGGCCTGGATGGCACAAGGACGATCCACATGGAAGTTCTCTACAAGGCAACCTTGAAAATCTGGGCCTCAGAGCCTTAAATGGGCGTTATCCCGCTGACAAGCCACCTCTATTTTCCTATCTATCGAAAAAAGGCACTTCATTATTTGACTATACCGTTGTCAGCATTTCATTGCTCCATCAAATAGCAGGTTATTGTCTTGGAAACAGAACAGATAGTGTCCACTGTCCCCAAGAAATTATGCTGAGGACTTGTCTTGTGCAACACAAAGAGGCAAGGGCTTTGCCTTCCGAGAGCTTTACAATCAACCTCAAACGTATTAAATGCTCCTTTAAGAATCTTCAACATGTATCAGCAGAGGCCAAACAAATAATTGAGCACCAAAAGAGCCCGGATAACTTAACTGCCAACTGGTCAACATTTGCAACCAAACTTATTGACAGATTCGCGAAACCAATAAAACACACAAGCCAAACTGATCAAAAGTAGACGCCGCGCTCGAATTCTGAGATATTATCAGCAACAAGATCGATGAATCGCTCATGGCGGGCTTTAAAAATTGATCCAACGGATCCCATTAAAATAATAAAACTGAGAGAGGTCCGCAGTCAACTTAAGAAAGTAAAACGTGAGCTACGCATAAGCCAATGGAACTTGTTTTGGGTCAAACTGCAGCATGACATTAAAACAAACAACTCTGCCATGTTTTGGCGCACAATCAATAGTGCATCTGGGCGCACATCCAAAGTTGCTTCTTCGAGCATTCTTGAAATAGAGTGGGTTGAATTTCTCTTTTCCCACTTTAATGACCAGGAAGTGCACATTACCCACTCTAATCTCCCTTCCGTGGACAAAGTGTCACAAAAAGTGATTGTCCGGGAATCTGTTCTGAACACTTCAAATTCCCTAACGAAGCTAGGTCATAAAATGACATCAACAAAAGAGCGTCTTTTGACTCAAAGCAGCGTCAATCTTACAACAGTCCAGAAGGCTGAAATAGAAAAAATAATAAACAAGCATTTACAATGCAATGGTCTCGGCATCATTAAAGGTGGAGCTATTGGCATTGCTCATGACATTTCTTTTTTTTCTTTAAATCATAAATAAATGGCATTGTCATTTACATTGCCAATACACACCACTCTGCACTCAACAGCACACACCACTCTGCACTTAACAGCACACACCACTCTGCACTCAACAGCACACACCACTCTGCACCTGCACTCACTACTCTGCGCACTCACTCTGCACACTCACTACTCTGCACTCACTACTCACTACTCTGCACTCACTACTCAATACTCTGCACTCACTACTCTGCACTCACTACTCTGCACTCACTACTCTGCACTCACTACTCTGCACTCACTACTCTGCACTCACTACTCACTACTCTGCACTCACTACTCACTACTCTGCACTCACTACTCACTACTCTGCACTCACTACTCTGCACTCACTACTCTGCACTCACTACTCACTACTCTGCACTCACTACTCACTACTCTGCACTCACTACTCACTACTCTGTACTCACTACTCACTACTCTGCACTCACTACTCACTACTCTGCACTCACTACTCACTACTCTGCACTCACTACTCACTACTCACTACTCTGTACTCACTACTCTGCACCCACTACTCACTACTCTGCACTCACTACTCACTACTCACTACTCTGCACTCACTACTCACTACTCTGCATTCACTACTCACTATGCTGCACTCACTACTCACTACTCACTGCACTCACTACTCTGCACTCACTACTCACTACTCTGCACTCACTACTCACTACTCTGTACTCACTACTCACTACTCTGCACTCACTACTCTGCACTCACTACTCACTGCAATCACTACTCTGCACTCACTACTCACTACTCTGCACTCACTACTCACTACTCTGTACTCACTACTCACTACTCTGCACTCACTACTCTGCACTCACTACTCACTACTCACTACTCTGCACTCACTACTCACTACTCTGCACTCACTACTCACTACTCTGCACTCACTACTCACCACTCTGCACTCAACAGCACACACCACTCTGCACCTGCACTCACTACTCTGCGCACTCACTCTGCACACTGACTACTCTGCACTCACTACTCACTACTCTGCACTCACTACTCACTACTCTGCACTCACTACTCTGCACTCACTACTCTGCACTCACTACTCTGCACTCACTACTCACTACTCACTACCCACTACTCTGCACTCACTACTCTGCACTCACTACTCACTACTCACTACTCTGCACTCACTACTCTGCACTCACTACTCACTACTCTGTACTCACTACTCACTACTCTGCACTCACTACTCACTACTCTGCACTCACTACTCACGACTCTGCACTCACTACTCACTACTCTGCACTCACTACTCTGCACTCACTACTCACTACTCTGCACTCACTACTCACTACTCTGTACTCACTACTCACTACTCTGCACTCACTACTCACTACTCTGCACTCTCTACTCACTACTCTGCACTCACTACTCACTACTCACTACTCTGCACTCACTACTCACTACTCTGCACTCACTACTCACTATGCTGCACTCACTACTCACTACTCTGCACTCACTACTCACTACTCTGCACTCACTACTCACTACTCAATACTCTGCACTCACTACTCACTACTCTGCACTCACTACTCTGCACTCACTACTCACTATGCACTCACTACTCTGCACTCACTACTCACTACTCACTGCACTCACTACTCTGCACTCACTACTCACTACTCTGCACTCACTACTCACTACTCTGCACTCACTACTCACTACTCTGCACTCACTACTCACTGCACTCACTACTCTGCACTCACTACTCACTACTCTGTACTCACTACTCACTACTCTGCACTCACTACTCACTACTCTGCACTCACTACTCACTATTCTGCACTCACTACTCACTACTCACTACTCTGCACTCACTACTCACCACTCACTACTCTGCACTCACTACTCACTACTCTGCACTCACTACTCACTACTCTGCACTCACTACTCACTACTCTGTACTCACTACTCAGTACTCACTACTCACTACTCTGCACTCACTACTCAGTACTCACTACTGTGCACTCACTACTCACTACTCTGCACTCTCTACTCACTACTCACTACTCTGCACTCACTACTCACTACTATGCACTCACTACTCACTACTCTGCACTCACTAATCAGCACTCACTACTCACTACTCTGCACTCACTACTCTGCACTCACTACTCACTACTCTGCACTCACTACTCACTACTCTGCACTCACTACTCACTACTCTGCACTCACTACTCTGCACTCACTACTCACCACTCTGCACTCACTACTCACTACTCACTACTCTGCACTCACTACTCACTACTCTGTACTCACTACTCTGCACTCACTACTCTGCACTCACTACTCACTACTCTGCACTCACTACTCTGCACTCACTACTCACTACTCTGTACTCACTACTCACTACTCTGCACTCACTACTCACTACTCTGCACTCACTACTCACTACTCTGTACTCACTACTCACTACTCTGCACTCACTTCTCACTACTCTGCACTCACTACTCACTACTCTGCACTCTCTACTCACTACTCTGCACTCACTACTCACTACTCACTACTCTGCACTCACTACTCTGCACTCACTACTCACTATGCTGCACTCACTACTCACTACTTTGCACTCACTACTCACTACTCTGCACTCACTACTCACTACTCACTACTCTGCACTCAGTACTCACTACTCTGCACTCACTACTCACTACTCTGCACTCACTACTCACTACTCTGCACTCACTACTCACTACTCTGCACTCACTACTCTGCACTCACTACTCACTACTCACTACTCTGCACTCACTACTCACTGCACTCACTACTCTGCACTCACTACTCACTACTCTGCACTCACTACTCACTACTCTGCACTCACTACTCACTACTCACTACGCTGTACTCACTACTCTGCACTCACTACTCACTACTATGCACTCACTACTCACTATTCTGCACTCACTACTCACTACTCACTACTCTGCACTCACTACTCACCACTCACTACTCTGCACTCACTACTCACTACTCTGCACTCACTACTCACTACTCACTACTCTGCACTCACTACTCACTACTCTGCACTCACTACTCACTACTCTGCACTCACTACTCACTACTCTGCACTCACTACTCACTACTCACTACTCTGCACTCACTACTCTGCACTCACTACTCACTATGCTGCACTCACTACTCACTACTTTGCACTCACTACTCACTACTCTGCACTCACTACTCACTACTCACTACTCTGCACTCAGTACTCACTACTCTGCACTCACTACTCACTACTCTGCACTCACTACTCACTACTCTGCACTCACTACTCACTACTCTGCACTCACTACTCTGCACTCACTACTCACTACTCACTACTCTGCACTCACTACTCACTGCACTCACTACTCTGCACTCACTACTCACTACTCTGCACTCACTACTCACTACTCTGCACTCACTACTCACTACTCACTACGCTGTACTCACTACTCTGCACTCACTACTCACTACTATGCACTCACTACTCACTATTCTGCACTCACTACTCACTACTCACTACTCTGCACTCACTACTCACCACTCACTACTCTGCACTCACTACTCACTACTCTGCACTCACTACTCACTACTCACTACTCTGCACCCACTACTCACTACTCTGCACTCACTACTCACTACTCACTACTCTGCACTCACTACTCACTACTCTGCATTCACTACTCACTATGCTGCACTCACTACTCACTACTCACTGCACTCACTACTCTGCACTCACTACTCACTACTCTGCACTCACTACTCACTACTCTGTACTCACTACTCACTACTCTGCACTCACTACTCTGCACTCACTACTCACTGCAATCACTACTCTGCACTCACTACTCACTACTCTGCACTCACTACTCACTACTCTGTACTCACTACTCACTACTCTGCACTCACTACTCTGCACTCACTACTCACTACTCACTACTCTGCACTCACTACTCACTACTCTGCACTCACTACTCACTACTCTGCACTCACTACTCACCACTCTGCACTCAACAGCACACACCACTCTGCACCTGCACTCACTACTCTGCGCACTCACTCTGCACACTGACTACTCTGCACTCACTACTCACTACTCTGCACTCACTACTCTGCACTCACTACTCTGCACTCACTACTCTGCACTCACTACTCTGCACTCACTACTCACTACTCACTACCCACTACTCTGCACTCACTACTCTGCACTCACTACTCACTACTCACTACTCTGCACTCACTACTCTGCACTCACTACTCACTACTCTGTACTCACTACTCACTACTCTGCACTCACTACTCACTACTCTGCACTCACTACTCACGACTCTGCACTCACTACTCACTACTCTGCACTCACTACTCTGCACTCACTACTCACTACTCTGCACTCACTACTCACTACTCTGTACTCACTACTCACTACTCTGCACTCACTACTCACTACTCTGCACTCTCTACTCACTACTCTGCACTCACTACTCACTACTCACTACTCTGCACTCACTACTCACTACTCTGCACTCACTACTCACTATGCTGCACTCACTACTCACTACTCTGCACTCACTACTCACTACTCTGCACTCACTACTCACTACTCAATACTCTGCACTCACTACTCACTACTCTGCACTCACTACTCTGCACTCACTACTCACTATGCACTCACTACTCTGCACTCACTACTCACTACTCACTGCACTCACTACTCTGCACTCACTACTCACTACTCTGCACTCACTACTCACTACTCTGCACTCACTACTCACTACTCTGCACTCACTACTCACTGCACTCACTACTCTGCACTCACTACTCACTACTCTGTACTCACTACTCACTACTCTGCACTCACTACTCACTACTCTGCACTCACTACTCACTATTCTGCACTCACTACTCACTACTCACTACTCTGCACTCACTACTCACCACTCACTACTCTGCACTCACTACTCACTACTCTGCACTCACTACTCACTACTCTGCACTCACTACTCACTACTCTGTACTCACTACTCAGTACTCACTACTCACTACTCTGCACTCACTACTCAGTACTCACTACTGTGCACTCACTACTCACTACTCTGCACTCTCTACTCACTACTCACTACTCTGCACTCACTACTCACTACTATGCACTCACTACTCACTACTCTGCACTCACTAATCAGCACTCACTACTCACTACTCTGCACTCACTACTCTGCACTCACTACTCACTACTCTGCACTCACTACTCACTACTCTGCACTCACTACTCACTACTCTGCACTCACTACTCTGCACTCACTACTCACCACTCTGCACTCACTACTCACTACTCACTACTCTGCACTCACTACTCACTACTCTGTACTCACTACTCTGCACTCACTACTCTGCACTCACTACTCACTACTCTGCACTCACTACTCTGCACTCACTACTCACTACTCTGTACTCACTACTCACTACTCTGCACTCACTACTCACTACTCTGCACTCACTACTCACTACTCTGTACTCACTACTCACTACTCTGCACTCACTACTCACTACTCTGCACTCACTACTCACTACTCTGCACTCTCTACTCACTACTCTGCACTCACTACTCACTACTCACTACTCTGCACTCACTACTCTGCAATCACTACTCACTATGCTGCACTCACTACTCACTACTTTGCACTCACTACTCACTACTCTGCACTCACTACTCACTACTCACTACTCTGCACTCAGTACTCACTACTCTGCACTCACTACTCACTACTCTGCACTCACTACTCACTACTCTGCACTCACTACTCACTACTCTGCACTCACTACTCTGCACTCACTACTCACTACTCACTACTCTGCACTCACTACTCACTGCACTCACTACTCTGCACTCACTACTCACTACTCTGCACTCACTACTCACTACTCTGCACTCACTACTCACTACTCACTACGCTGTACTCACTACTCTGCACTCACTACTCACTACTATGCACTCACTACTCACTATTCTGCACTCACTACTCACTACTCACTACTCTGCACTCACTACTCACCACTCACTACTCTGCACTCACTACTCACTACTCTGCACTCACTACTCACTACTCACTACTCTGCACTCACTACTCACTACTCTGCACTCACTACTCACTACTCTGCACTCACTACTCACTACTCTGCACTCACTACTCACTACTCACTACTCTGCACTCACTACTCTGCACTCACTACTCAGTACTCACTACTCACTACTCACTACTATGCACTCACTACTCACTACTCTGCACTCACTACTCACTACTCTGCACTCACTACTCAGCACTCACTACTCACTACTCTGCACTCACTACTCTGCACTCACTACTCACTACTCTACACTCACTACTCACTATGCTTCACTCACTACTCACTACTCTGCACTCACTACTCACTATGCTGCACTCACTACTCACTACTCTGCACTCACTACTCTGCACTCACTACTCACTACTCTGCACTCACTACTCACTACTCTGCACTCACTACTTACTACTTTGCACTCACTACTCACTACTCAGCACTCACTACTCACTACTCACTACTCTGCACTCATTACTCTGCACTCACTACTCTGCACTCACTACTCTGCACTCACTACTCAGCACTCACTACTCACTACTCTGCACTCACCACTCACTACTCTGCACTCACTACTCACTACTCTGCACTCACTACTCACTACACGCTACTCTGCACCCACTACTCCCTACTCTGCGCTCCCTACTCACTACTCTGCACTCACTACTCACTACTATGCACTCACTACTCTGCACTCACTACTCACTACTCTGCACTCACTACTCACTACTCTGCACTCACTACTCTGCACTCACTACTCACTACTCTGCACTCACTACTCACTACTCTGCACTCACTGCTCACTACTCTGCACTCACTACTCACTACTCAGCACTCACTACTCACTACTCTGCACTCACTACTCACCACTCTGCACTCACTACTCACTACTCACTACTCTGCACTCACTACTCACCACTCTGCACTCACTACTCACTACTCACTACTCTGCACTCACTACTCACTACTCTGCACTCACTACTCACTACTCTGCACTCACTACTCACTACTCACTACTCTGCACTCACTACTCACTACTCTGCACTCACTACTCACTACTCTGCACTCACTACTCTGCACTCACTACTCACTACTCTGCACTCACTACTCACTACTCTGCACTCACTACTCACTACTCTGCACTCACTACTCACTACTCAGCACTCACTACTCACTACTCTGCACTCACTACTCACCACTCTGCACTCACTACTCACTACTCACTACTCTGCACTCACTACTCACCACTCTGCACTCACTACTCACTACTCACTACTCTGCACTCACTACTCACTACGCTGCACTCACTACTCACTACTCTGCACTCACTACTCACTACTCACTACTCTGCACTCACTACTCACTACTCTGCACTCACTACTCACTACTCTGCACTCACTACTCACTACTCTGCACTCACTACTCACTACTCAGCACTCACTACTCACTACTCTGCACTCACTACTCACCACTCTGCACTCACTACTCACTACTCACTACTCTGCACTCACTACTCACCACTCTTCACTCACTACTCACTACTCACTACTCTGCACTCACTACTCACTACTCTGCACTCACTACTCACTACTCTGCACTCACTACTCACTACTCACTACTCTGCACTCACTACTCACTACTCTGCACTCACTACTCACTACTCACTACTCTGCACTCACTACTCACTACTCACTACTCTGCACTCACTACTCACTACTCTGTACTCACTACACTGCACTCACTACTCACTACTCTGCACTCACTACTCACTACTCTGCACTCACTACTCTGCACTCACTACTCACTACTCTGTACTCACTACTCACTACTCTGCACTCACTACTCACTGCACTCACTACTCACTGCACTCACTACTCTGCACTCACTACTCACTACTCTGTACTCACTACTCACTACTCTGCACTCACTACTCTGCACTCACTACTCACTACTCTGCACTCACTACTCACTACTCTGCACTCACTACTCTGTACTCACTACTCACTACTCTGCACTCACTACTCACTACTCTGCACTCACTACTCACTACTCTACACTCACTACTCACTACTCTGCACTCACTACTCACTACTCTGCACTCACTACTCAGCACTCACTACTCACTACTCTGCACTCACTACTCACTACTCTGCACTCACTACTCACTACTCTGCACTCACTACTCTGCACTCACTACTCTGCACTCACTACTCTGCACTCACTACTCAGCACTCACTACTCACTACTCTGCACTCACCACTCACTACTCACTACTCTGCACTCACTACTCACTACTCTGCACTCACTACTCACTACACGCTACTCTGCACCCACTACTCACTACTCTGCGCTCCCTACTCACTACTCTGCACTCACTACTCTGCACTCACTACTCACTACTCTGCACTCACTACTCACTACTCTGTACTCACTACTCACTACTCTGCACTCACTACTCACTACTCTGCACTCTCTACTCACTACTCTGCACTCACTACTCACTACTCACTACTCTGCACTCACTACTCACTACTCTGCACTCACTACTCACTACTCTGCACTCACTACTCACTACTCTGCACTCACTACTCACTACTCTGCACTCACTACTCACTACTCAATACTCTGCACTCACTACTCACTACTCTGCACTCACTACTCTGCACTCACTACTCACTATGCACTCACTACTCTGCACTCACTACTCACTACTCACTGCACTCACTACTCTGCACTCACTACTCACTACTCTGCACTCACTACTCACTACTCTGCACTCACTACTCACTACTCTGCACTCACTACTCACTGCACTCACTACTCTGCACTCACTACTCACTACTCTGTACTCACTACTCACTACTCTGCACTCACTACTCACTACTCTGCACTCACTACTCACTATTCTGCACTCACTACTCACTACTCACTACTCTGCACTCACTACTCACCACTCACTACTCTGCACTCACTACTCACTACTCTGCACTCACTACTCACTACTCTGCACTCACTACTCACTACTCTGTACTCACTACTCAGTACTCACTACTCACTACTCTGCACTCACTACTCAGTACTCACTACTGTGCACTCACTACTCACTACTCTGCACTCTCTACTCACTACTCACTACTCTGCACTCACTACTCACTACTATGCACTCACTACTCACTACTCTGCACTCACTAATCAGCACTCACTACTCACTACTCTGCACTCACTACTCTGCACTCACTACTCACTACTCTGCACTCACTACTCACTACTCTGCACTCACTACTCACTACTCTGCACTCACTACTCTGCACTCACTACTCACCACTCTGCACTCACTACTCACTACTCACTACTCTGCACTCACTACTCACTACTCTGTACTCACTACTCTGCACTCACTACTCTGCACTCACTACTCACTACTCTGCACTCACTACTCTGCACTCACTACTCACTACTCTGTACTCACTACTCACTACTCTGCACTCACTACTCACTACTCTGCACTCACTACTCACTACTCTGTACTCACTACTCACTACTCTGCACTCACTTCTCACTACTCTGCACTCACTACTCACTACTCTGCACTCTCTACTCACTACTCTGCACTCACTACTCACTACTCACTACTCTGCACTCACTACTCTGCACTCACTACTCACTATGCTGCACTCACTACTCACTACTTTGCACTCACTACTCACTACTCTGCACTCACTACTCACTACTCACTACTCTGCACTCAGTACTCACTACTCTGCACTCACTACTCACTACTCTGCACTCACTACTCACTACTCTGCACTCACTACTCACTACTCTGCACTCACTACTCTGCACTCACTACTCACTACTCACTACTCTGCACTCACTACTCACTGCACTCACTACTCTGCACTCACTACTCACTACTCTGCACTCACTACTCACTACTCTGCACTCACTACTCACTACTCACTACGCTGTACTCACTACTCTGCACTCACTACTCACTACTATGCACTCACTACTCACTATTCTGCACTCACTACTCACTACTCTGCACTCACTACTCACCACTCACTACTCTGCACTCACTACTCACTACTCTGCACTCACTACTCACTACTCACTACTCTGCACTCACTACTCACTACTCTGCACTCACTACTCACTACTCTGCACTCACTACTCACTACTCTGCACTCACTACTCACTACTCACTACTCTGCACTCACTACTCTGCACTCACTACTCACTATGCTGCACTCACTACTCACTACTTTGCACTCACTACTCACTACTCTGCACTCACTACTCACTACTCACTACTCTGCACTCAGTACTCACTACTCTGCACTCACTACTCACTACTCTGCACTCACTACTCACTACTCTGCACTCACTACTCACTACTCTGCACTCACTACTCTGCACTCACTACTCACTACTCACTACTCTGCACTCACTACTCACTGCACTCACTACTCTGCACTCACTACTCACTACTCTGCACTCACTACTCACTACTCTGCACTCACTACTCACTACTCACTACGCTGTACTCACTACTCTGCACTCACTACTCACTACTATGCACTCACTACTCAGTATTCTGCACTCACTACTCACTACTCACTACTCTGCACTCACTACTCACCACTCACTACTCTGCACTCACTACTCACTACTCTGCACTCACTACTCACTACTCACTACTCTGCACCCACTACTCACTACTCTGCACTCACTACTCACTACTCACTACTCTGCACTCACTACTCACTACTCTGCATTCACTACTCACTATGCTGCACTCACTACTCACTACTCACTGCACTCACTACTCTGCACTCACTACTCACTACTCTGCACTCACTACTCACTACTCTGTACTCACTACTCACTACTCTGCACTCACTACTCTGCACTCACTACTCACTGCAATCACTACTCTGCACTCACTACTCACTACTCTGCACTCACTACTCACTACTCTGTACTCACTACTCACTACTCTGCACTCACTACTCTGCACTCACTACTCACTACTCACTACTCTGCACTCACTACTCACTACTCTGCACTCACTACTCACTACTCTGCACTCACTACTCACCACTCTGCACTCAACAGCACACACCACTCTGCACCTGCACTCACTACTCTGCGCACTCACTCTGCACACTGACTACTCTGCACTCACTACTCACTACTCTGCACTCACTACTCACTACTCTGCACTCACTACTCTGCACTCACTACTCTGCACTCACTACTCTGCACTCACTACTCACTACTCACTACCCACTACTCTGCACTCACTACTCTGCACTCACTACTCACTACTCACTACTCTGCACTCACTACTCTGCACTCACTACTCACTACTCTGTACTCACTACTCACTACTCTGCACTCACTACTCACTACTCTGCACTCACTACTCACGACTCTGCACTCACTACTCACTACTCTGCACTCACTACTCTGCACTCACTACTCACTACTCTGCACTCACTACTCACTACTCTGTACTCACTACTCACTACTCTGCACTCACTACTCACTACTCTGCACTCTCTACTCACTACTCTGCACTCACTACTCACTACTCACTACTCTGCACTCACTACTCACTACTCTGCACTCACTACTCACTATGCTGCACTCACTACTCACTACTCTGCACTCACTACTCACTACTCTGCACTCACTACTCACTACTCAATACTCTGCACTCACTACTCACTACTCTGCACTCACTACTCTGCACTCACTACTCACTATGCACTCACTACTCTGCACTCACTACTCACTACTCACTGCACTCACTACTCTGCACTCACTACTCACTACTCTGCACTCACTACTCACTACTCTGCACTCACTACTCACTACTCTGCACTCACTACTCACTGCACTCACTACTCTGCACTCACTACTCACTACTCTGTACTCACTACTCACTACTCTGCACTCACTACTCACTACTCTGCACTCACTACTCACTATTCTGCACTCACTACTCACTACTCACTACTCTGCACTCACTACTCACCACTCACTACTCTGCACTCACTACTCACTACTCTGCACTCACTACTCACTACTCTGCACTCACTACTCACTACTCTGTACTCACTACTCAGTACTCACTACTCACTACTCTGCACTCACTACTCAGTACTCACTACTGTGCACTCACTACTCACTACTCTGCACTCTCTACTCACTACTCACTACTCTGCACTCACTACTCACTACTATGCACTCACTACTCACTACTCTGCACTCACTAATCAGCACTCACTACTCACTACTCTGCACTCACTACTCTGCACTCACTACTCACTACTCTGCACTCACTACTCACTACTCTGCACTCACTACTCACTACTCTGCACTCACTACTCTGCACTCACTACTCACCACTCTGCACTCACTACTCACTACTCACTACTCTGCACTCACTACTCACTACTCTGTACTCACTACTCTGCACTCACTACTCTGCACTCACTACTCACTACTCTGCACTCACTACTCTGCACTCACTACTCACTACTCTGTACTCACTACTCACTACTCTGCACTCACTACTCACTACTCTGCACTCACTACTCACTACTCTGTACTCACTACTCACTACTCTGCACTCACTACTCACTACTCTGCACTCACTACTCACTACTCTGCACTCTCTACTCACTACTCTGCACTCACTACTCACTACTCACTACTCTGCACTCACTACTCTGCAATCACTACTCACTATGCTGCACTCACTACTCACTACTTTGCACTCACTACTCACTACTCTGCACTCACTACTCACTACTCACTACTCTGCACTCAGTACTCACTACTCTGCACTCACTACTCACTACTCTGCACTCACTACTCACTACTCTGCACTCACTACTCACTACTCTGCACTCACTACTCTGCACTCACTACTCACTACTCACTACTCTGAACTCACTACTCACTGCACTCACTACTCTGCACTCACTACTCACTACTCTGCACTCACTACTCACTACTCTGCACTCACTACTCACTACTCACTACGCTGTACTCACTACTCTGCACTCACTACTCACTACTATGCACTCACTACTCACTATTCTGCACTCACTACTCACTACTCACTACTCTGCACTCACTACTCACCACTCACTACTCTGCACTCACTACTCACTACTCTGCACTCACTACTCACTACTCACTACTCTGCACTCACTACTCACTACTCTGCACTCACTACTCACTACTCTGCACTCACTACTCACTACTCTGCACTCACTACTCACTACTCACTACTCTGCACTCACTACTCTGCACTCACTACTCAGTACTCACTACTCACTACTCACTACTATGCACTCACTACTCACTACTCTGCACTCACTACTCACTACTCTGCACTCACTACTCAGCACTCACTACTCACTACTCTGCACTCACTACTCTGCACTCACTACTCACTACTCTACACTCACTACTCACTATGCTTCACTCACTACTCACTACTCTGCACTCACTACTCACTATGCTGCACTCACTACTCACTACTCTGCACTCACTACTCTGCACTCACTACTCACTACTCTGCACTCACTACTCACTACTCTGCACTCACTACTTACTACTTTGCACTCACTACTCACTACTCAGCACTCACTACTCACTACTCACTACTCTGCACTCATTACTCTGCACTCACTACTCTGCACTCACTACTCTGCACTCACTACTCAGCACTCACTACTCACTACTCTGCACTCACCACTCACTACTCTGCACTCACTACTCACTACTCTGCACTCACTACTCACTACACGCTACTCTGCACCCACTACTCCCTACTCTGCGCTCCCTACTCACTACTCTGCACTCACTACTCACTACTATGCACTCACTACTCTGCACTCACTACTCACTACTCTGCACTCACTACTCACTACTCTGCACTCACTACTCTGCACTCACTACTCACTACTCTGCACTCACTACTCACTACTCTGCACTCACTGCTCACTACTCTGCACTCACTACTCACTACTCAGCACTCACTACTCACTACTCTGCACTCACTACTCACCACTCTGCACTCACTACTCACTACTCACTACTCTGCACTCACTACTCACCACTCTGCACTCACTACTCACTACTCACTACTCTGCACTCACTACTCACTACTCTGCACTCACTACTCACTACTCTGCACTCACTACTCACTACTCACTACTCTGCACTCACTACTCACTACTCTGCACTCACTACTCACTACTCTGCACTCACTACTCTGCACTCACTACTCACTACTCTGCACTCACTACTCACTACTCTGCACTCACTACTCACTACTCTGCACTCACTACTCACTACTCAGCACTCACTACTCACTACTCTGCACTCACTACTCACCACTCTGCACTCACTACTCTGCACTCACTACTCACTACTCTGCACTCACTACTCACTACTCTGCACTCACTACTTACTACTTTGCACTCACTACTCACTACTCAGCACTCACTACTCACTACTCACTACTCTGCACTCATTACTCTGCACTCACTACTCTGCACTCACTACTCTGCACTCACTACTCAGCACTCACTACTCACTACTCTGCACTCACCACTCACTACTCTGCACTCACTACTCACTACTCTGCACTCACTACTCACTACACGCTACTCTGCACCCACTACTCCCTACTCTGCGCTCCCTACTCACTACTCTGCACTCACTACTCACTACTATGCACTCACTACTCTGCACTCACTACTCACTACTCTGCACTCACTACTCACTACTCTGCACTCACTACTCTGCACTCACTACTCACTACTCTGCACTCACTACTCACTACTCTGCACTCACTGCTCACTACTCTGCACTCACTACTCACTACTCAGCACTCACTACTCACTACTCTGCACTCACTACTCACCACTCTGCACTCACTACTCACTACTCACTACTCTGCACTCACTACTCACCACTCTGCACTCACTACTCACTACTCACTACTCTGCACTCACTACTCACTACTCTGCACTCACTACTCACTACTCTGCACTCACTACTCACTACTCACTACTCTGCACTCACTACTCACTACTCTGCACTCACTACTCACTACTCTGCACTCACTACTCTGCACTCACTACTCACTACTCTGCACTCACTACTCACTACTCTGCACTCACTACTCACTACTCTGCACTCACTACTCACTACTCAGCACTCACTACTCACTACTCTGCACTCACTACTCACCACTCTGCACTCACTACTCACTACTCACTACTCTGCACTCACTACTCACCACTCTGCACTCACTACTCACTACTCACTACTCTGCACTCACTACTCACTACGCTGCACTCACTACTCACTACTCTGCACTCACTACTCACTACTCACTACTCTGCACTCACTACTCACTACTCTGCACTCACTACTCACTACTCAGCACTCACTACTCACTACTCTGCACTCACTACTCACCACTCTGCACTCACTACTCACTACTCACTACTCTGCACTCACTACTCACCACTCTTCACTCACTACTCACTACTCACTACTCTGCACTCACTACTCACTACTCTGCACTCACTACTCACTACTCTGCACTCACTACTCACTACTCACTACTCTGCACTCACTACTCACTACTCTGCACTCACTACTCACTACTCACTACTCTGCACTCACTACTCACTACTCACTACTCTGCACTCACTACTCACTACTCTGTACTCACTACACTGCACTCACTACTCACTACTCTGCACTCACTACTCACTACTCTGCACTCACTACTCTGCACTCACTACTCACTACTCTGTACTCACTACTCACTACTCTGCACTCACTACTCACTGCACTCACTACTCACTGCACTCACTACTCTGCACTCACTACTCACTACTCTGTACTCACTACTCACTACTCTGCACTCACTACTCTGCACTCACTACTCACTACTCTGCACTCACTACTCACTACTCTGCACTCACTACTCTGTACTCACTACTCACTACTCTGCACTCACTACTCACTACTCTGCACTCACTACTCACTACTCTACACTCACTACTCACTACTCTGCACTCACTACTCACTACTCTGCACTCACTACTCAGCACTCACTACTCACTACTCTGCACTCACTACTCACTACTCTGCACTCACTACTCACTACTCTGCACTCACTACTCTGCACTCACTACTCTGCACTCACTACTCTGCACTCACTACTCAGCACTCACTACTCACTACTCTGCACTCACCACTCACTACTCACTACTCTGCACTCACTACTCACTACTCTGCACTCACTACTCACTACACGCTACTCTGCACCCACTACTCACTACTCTGCGCTCCCTACTCACTACTCTGCACTCACTGCTCACTACTATGCACTCACTACTCTGCACTCACTACTCACTACTCTGCACTCACTACTCACTACTCTGCACTCACTACTCACTACTCTGCACTCACTACTCACTACTCAGCACTCACTACTCACTACTCTGCACTCACTACTCACCACTCTGCACTCACTACTCACTACTCACTACTCTGCACTCACTACTCACCACTCTGCACTCACTACTCACTACTCACTACTCTGCACTCACTACTCACTACTCTGCAATCACTACTCACTACTCACTACTCTGCACTCACTACTCACTACTCTGCACCCACTACTCACCACTCTGCACTCACTACTCACTACTCACTACTCTGCACTCACTACTCACTACTCTGTACTCACTACTCTGCACTCACTACTCACTACTCTGCACTCACTACTCACTACTCTGCACTCACTACTCTGCACTCACTACTCACTACTCTGCACTCACTACTCACTACTCTGCACTCACTGCTCACTACTCACTACTCTGCACTCACTACTCACTACTCTGCACTCACTACTCACTACTCTGTACTCACTACTCACTACTCTGCACTCACTACTCACTGCACTCACTACTCACTGCACTCACTACTCACTACTCTGCACTCACTACTCACTACTCTGCACTCACTACTCACTACTCTACACTCACTACTCACTACTCTGCACTCACTACTCCCTACTCTGCACTCACTACTCAGCACTCACTACTCACTACTCTGCACTCACTACTCACTACTCTGCACTCACTACTCACTACTCATTACTCACTACTCTGCACTCACTACTCACTACTCTGCACTCACTACTCACTACTCTGCACTCAATACTCACTACTCTGCACTCACTACTCTGCACTCACTACTCTGCACTCACTACTCACTACTCTGCACTCACTACTAACTACTCACTACTCTGCACTCACTACTCACTACTCAGCACTCACTACTCTGCACTCACTACTCTGCACTCACTACTCTGCACTCACTACTCACTACTCTGCACTCACTACTAACTACTCACTACTATGCACTCACTACTCACTACTCTGCACTCACTACTCACTACTCTGCACTCACTACTCACTACTCTGTACTCACTACGCACTACTCTGCACTCACTACTCTGCACTCACTACTCACTACTCTGCACTCACTACTCACTACTCACTACTCTGCACTCACTACTCTGTACTCACTACTCACTACTCTGCACTCACTACTCACTACTCTGCACTCACTACTCACTACTCTACACTCACTACTCACTACTCTGCACTCACTACTCACTACTCTGCACTCACTACTCAGCACTCACTACTCACTACTCTGCACTCACTACTCACTACTCTGCACTCACTACTCACTACTCATTACTCACTACTCTGCACTCACTACTCACTACTCTGCACTCACTACTCACTACTCTGCACTCAATACTCACTACTCTGCACTCACTACTCTGCACTCACTACTCACTACTCTGCACTCACTACTAACTACTCACTACTATGCACTCACTACTCACTACTCTGCACTCACTACTCTGCACTCACTACGCACTACTCTGCACTCACTACTCACTACTCAGCACTCACTACTCTGCACTCACTACTCTGCACTCACTACTCACTACTCTGCACTCACTACTCACTACTCTGCTTCTCTGCACTCACTACTAACTACTCACTACTATGCACTCACTACTCACTACTCTGCACTCACTACTCTGCACTCACTACTCACTACTCTGCACTCACTACTCACTACTCTACACTCACTACTCACTACTCTGCACTCACTACTCACTACTCAGCACTCACTACTCACTACTCACTACTCTGCACTCACTACTCTGCACTCACTACTCACTACTCTGCACTCACTACTCACTACTCTGCACTCACTACTCACTACTCTGCACTCACTACTCACTACTCTGCACTCACTACTCACTACTGTACACTCACTACTCACTACTCTGCACTCACTACTCACTACTCTACACTCACTACTCACTACTCTGCACTCACTACTCACTACTCTGCACTCACTACTCACTACTCTGCACTCACTACTCACTACTCTGCACTCACTACTCTGTACTCACTACTCTGCACTCACTACTCACTACTCTGCACTCACTACTCACTACTCTGTACTCACTACTCACTACTCTGTACTCACTCCTCACTACTCTGCACTCACTACTCTGTACTCACTACTCACTACTCTGCACTCACTACTCACTACGCTGCACTCACCTTCTCACTACTCTGCACTCACTACTCACTACTCTGCACTCACTACTAACTACTCACTACTATGCACTCACTACTCACTACTCTGCACTCACTAACTACTCACTACTATGCACTCACTACTCACTACTCTGCACTCACTACTCACTACTCTGCACTCACTACTCACTACTCTGCACTCACTACTCACTACTCTGCACTCACTACTCTGCACTCACTACTCACTACTCTGCACTCACTACTCACTACTCTGCACTCACTACTCACTACTCTGCACTTACTACTCACTACTCACTACTCTGCACTCACTACTCACTACTCTGCACTCACTACTCACTACTCTGCACTCACTACTCTGCACTCACTACTCACGACTCTGCACTCACTACTCACTACTCTGCACTCACTACTCTGCACTCACTACTCAGCACTCACTACTCTGCACTCACTACTCTGCACTCACTACTCTGCACTCACTACTCTGCACTCACTACTCACTACTCTGCACTCACTACTCACTACTCTGCTACTCTGCACTCACTACTAACTACTCACTACTATGCACTCACTACTCTGCACTCACTACTCACTACTCAGCACTCACTACTCACTACTCAGCACTCACTACTCTGCACTCACTACTCACTACTCTGCACTCACTACTCACTACTCTGCACTCACTACTCACTACTCTGCACTCACTACTCACTACTCACTACTCTGCACTCACTACTCTGCACTCACTACTCACTACTCTGCACTCACTACTCTGCACTCACTACTCTGCACTCACTACTCACTACTCTGCACTCACTACTCACTACTCACTACTCTGCACTCACTACTCACTACTCTGCACTCACTACTCACTACTCTGCACTCACTACTCTGCACTCACTACTCACTACTCTGCACTCACTACTCACTACTCTGCACTCACTACTCACTACTCACTACTATGCACTCACTACTCACTACTCTGCACTCACTACTCACTACTCTGCACTCACTACTCACTACTCTGCACTCACTACTCACTACTCTGCACTCACTACTCTGCACTCACTACTCACTACTCTGCACTCACTACGCACTACTCTGCACTCACTACTTACTACTCTGCACTCACTACTCACTACTCAGCAGTCACTACTCTGCACTCACTACTCTGCACTCACTACTCTGCACTCACTACTCAGCACTCACTACTCACTACTCTGCACTCACCACTCACTACTCTGCACTCACTACTCACTACTCTGCACTCACTACTCACTACACGCTACTCTGCACCCACTGCTCACTACTCTGCGCTCCCTACTCACTACTCTGCACTCACTACTCACTACTATGCACTCACTACTCTGCACTCACTACTCACTACTCTGCACTCACTACTCACTACTCTGCACTCACTACTCACTACTCACTACTCTGCACTCACTACTCACTACTCTGCACTCACTACTCACTACTCTGCACTCACTACTCAGCACTCACTACTCACTACTCTGCACTCACTACTCACCACTCTGCACTCACTACTCACTACTCTGCACTCACTACTCACCACTCTGCACTCACTACTCACTACTCACTACTCTGCACTCACTACTCACTACTCTGCACTCACTACTCACTACTCTGCACTCACTACTCACTACTCACTACTCACTACTCTGCACTCACTACTCACTACTCTGCACTCACTACTCACCACTCTGCACTCACTACTCACTACTCACTACTATGCACTCACTACTCACTACTCTGTACTCACTACTCTGCACTCACTACTCACTACTCTGCACTCACTACTCACTACTCTGCACTCACTACTCTGCACTCACTACTCACTACTCTGCACTCACTACTCACTACTCTGCACTCACTGCTCACTACTCACTACTCTGCACTCACTACTCACTACTCTGCACTCACTACTCACTACTCTGTACTCACTACTCACTACTCTGCACTCACTACTCACTGCACTCACTACTCACTGCACTCACTACTCTGCACTCACTAATCACTACTCTGTACTCACTACTCACTACTCTGCACTCACTACTCACTACTCTGCACTCACTACTCACCACTCTGCACTCACTACTCACTACTCACTACTCTGCACTCACTACTCACTACTCTGTACTCATTACTCTGCACTCACTACTCACTACTCTGCACTCACTACTCACTACTCTGCACTCACTACTCTGCACTCACTACTCACTACTCTACACTCACTACTCACTACTCTGCACTCACTACTCACTACTCTGCACTCACTACTCACTACTCTGCACTCACTACTCACTACTCTGCACTCACTACTCTGTACTCACTACTCTGCACTCACTACTCACTACTCTGCACTCACTACTCACTACTCTGTACTCACTACTCACTACTCTGTACTCACTACTCACTACTCTGCACTCACTACTCTGTACTCACTACTCACTACTCTGCACTCACTACTCACTACGCTGCACTCACCTTCTCACTACTCTGCACTCACTACTCACTACTCTGCACTCACTACTAACTACTCACTACTATGCACTCACTACTCACTACTCTGCACTCACTAACTACTCACTACTATGCACTCACTACTCACTACTCTGCACTCACTACTCACTACTCTGCACTCACTACTCACTACTCTGCACTCACTACTCTGCACTCACTACTCACTACTCTGCACTCACTACTCACTACTCTGCACTCACTACTCACTACTCTGCACTTACTACTCACTACTCACTACTCTGCACTCACTACTCACTACTCTGCACTCACTACTCACTACTCTGCACTCACTACTCTGCACTCACTACTCACGACTCTGCACTCACTACTCACTACTCTGCACTCACTACTCACTACTCTGCACTCACTACTCTGCACTCACTACTCTGCACTCACTACTCTGCACTCACTACTCTGCACTCACTACTCACTACTCTGCACTCACTACTCACTACTCTGCTACTCTGCACTCACTACTAACTACTCACTACTATGCACTCACTACTCTGCACTCACTACTCACTACTCTGCACTCACTACTCACTACTCAGCACTCACTACTCTGCACTCACTACTCACTACTCTGCACTCACTACTCACTACTCTGCACTCACTACTCACTACTCACTACTCTGCACTCACTACTCACTACTCTGCACTCACTACTCACTACTCTGCACTCACTACTCACTACTCTGCACTCACTACTCTGCACTCACTACTCTGCACTCACTACTCACTACTCTGCACTCACTACTCACTACTCACTACTCTGCACTCACTACTCACTACTCTGCACTCACTACTCACTACTCTGCACTCACTACTCTGCACTCACTACTCACTACTCTGCACTCACTACTCACTACTCTGCACTCACTACTCACTACTCACTACTATGCACTCACTACTCACTACTCTGCACTCACTACTCACTACTCTGCACTCACTACTCACTACTCTGCACTCACTACTCACTACTCTGCACTCACTACTCTGCACTCACTACTCACTACTCTGCACTCACTACTCACTACTCTGCACTCACTACTTACTACTCTGCACTCACTACTCACTACTCTGCACTCACTACTCACTACTCACTACTCTGCACTCACTACTCTGCACTCACTACTCTGCACTCACTACTCTGCACTCACTACTCAGCACTCACTACTCACTACTCTGCACTCACCACTCACTACTCTGCACTCACTACTCACTACTCTGCACTCACTACTCACTACACGCTACTCTGCACCCACTACTCACTACTCTGCGCTCCCTACTCACTACTCTGCACTCACTACTCACTACTATGCACTCACTACTCTGCACTCACTACTCACTACTCTGCACTCACTACTCACTACTCTGCACTCACTACTCACTACTCTGCACTCACTGCTCACTACTCAGCACTCACTACTCACTACTCTGCACTCACTGCTTACCACTCTGCACTCACTACTCACTACTCACTACTCTGCACTCACTACTCACCACTCTGCATTCACTACTCACTACTCACTACTCTGCACTCACTACTCACTACTCTGCACTCACTACTCACTACTCTGCACTCACTACTCACTACTCACTACTCTACACTCACTACTCACTACTCTGCACTCACTACTCACTACTCTGCACTCACTACTCACTACTCTGCACTCACTACTCACTACTCAGCACTCACTACTCATACTCTGCACTCACTACTCACCACTCTGCACTCACTACTCACTACTCTGCACTCACTACTCACCACTCTGCACTCACTACTCACTACTCACTACTCTGCACTCACTACTCACTACTCTGCACTCACTACTCACTACTCTGCACTCACTACTCACTACTCACTACTCACTACTCTGCACTCACTACTCACTACTCTGCACTCACTACTCACCACTCTGCACTCACTACTCACTACTCACTACTCTGCACTCACTACTCACTACTCTGTACTCACTACTCTGCACTCACTACTCACTACTCTGCACTCACTACTCACTACTCTGCACTCACTACTCTGCACTCACTACTCACTACTCTGCACTCACTACTCACTACTCTGCACTCACTGCTCACTACTCACTACTCTGCACTCACTACTCACTACTCTGCACTCACTACTCACTACTCTGTACTCACTACTCACTACTCTGCACTCACTACTCACTGCACTCACTACTCACTGCACTCACTACTCTGCACTCACTAATCACTACTCTGTACTCACTACTCACTACTCTGCACTCACTACTCTGCACTCACTACTCACTACTCTGCACTCACTACTCACTACTCTGCACTCACTACTCTGTACTCACTACTCACTACTCACTACTCTGCACTCACTACTCACTACTCTGCACTCACTACTCACTACTCTACACTCACTACTCACTACTCTGCACTCACTACTCACTACTCTGCACTCACTACTCACTACTCTGCACTCACTACTCACTACTCACTACTCTGCACTCACTACTCTGCACTCACTACTCTGCACTCACTACTCTGCACTCACTACTCACTACTCTGCACTCACTACTCACTACACGCTACTCTGCACCCACTACTCACTACTCTGTGCTCCCTACTCACTACTCTGCACTCACTACTCACTACTATGCACTCACTACTCTGCACTCACTACTCACTACTCTGCACTTACTACTCACTACTCTGCACTCACTACTCACTACTCTGCACTCACTACTCACTACTCAGCACTCACTACTCACTACTCTGCACTCACTACTCACTACTCAGCACTCACTACTCACTACTCTGCACACGCTACTCACCACTCTGCACTCACTACTCACTACTCACTACTCTGCACTCACTACTCACTACTCTGCACTCACTACTCACTACTCTGCACTCACTATTCACTACTCTGCACCCAATACTCACCACTCTGCACTCACTACTCACTACTCACTACTCTGCACTCACTACTCACTACTCTGTACTCACTACTCTGCACTCACTACTCACTACTCTGCACTCACTACTCACTACTCTGCACTGCACTCACTACTCTGCACTCACTACTCACTACTCTGCACTCACTACTCACTACTCTGCACTCACTGCTCACTACTCACTACTCTGCACTCACTACTCACTACTCTGCACTCACTACTCACTACTCTGTACTCACTACTCACTACTCTGCACTCACTACTCACTGCACTCACTACTCACTGCACTCACTACTCACTGCACTCACTACTCACTACTCTGCACTCACTACTCACTACTCTGTACTCACTACTCACTACTCTGCACTCACTACTCTGCACTCACTACTCACTACTCTGCACTCACTACTCACTACTCACTACTCTGCACTCACTACTCTGTACTCACTACTCACTACTCTGCACTCACTACTCACTACTCTGCACTCACTACTCACTACTCTACACTCACTACTCACTACTCTGCACTCACTACTCACTACTCTGCACTCACTACTCAGCACTCACTACTCACTACTCTGCACTCACTACTCACTACTCTGCACTCACTACTCACTACTCATTACTCACTACTCTGCACTCACTACTCACTACTCTGCACTCACTACTCACTACACTGCACTCAATACTCACTACTCTGCACTCACTACTCACTACTCTGCACTCACTACTCTGCACTCACTACTCACTACTCTGCACTCACTACTCACTACTCTGCACTCACAACTCACTACTCTGCACTCACTACTCACTACTCTGCACTCACTACTCTGCACTCACTACTCACTACTCTGCACTCACTACTCACTACTCACTACTCTGCACTCACTACTCACTACTCTGCACTCACTACTCTGCACTCACTACTCACTACTCTGCACTCACTACTCACTACTCTGCACTCACTACTCTGCACTCACTACTCACTACTCTGCACTCACTACTCACTACTCTGCACTCACTACTCACTACTCTGCACTCACTACTGCACTCACTACTCACTACTCACTACTCTGCACTCACTACTCTGCACTCACTACTCACTACTCTGCACTCACTACTCACTACTCTGCACTCACTACTCTGCACTCACTACTCACTACTCTGCACTCACTACTCTGCACTCACTACTCACTACTCTGCACTCACTACTCACTACTCTGCACTCACTACTCACTACTCTGCACTCACTACTCACTACTCACTACTCTGCACTCACTACTCTGCACTCACTACTCACTACTCTGCACTCACTACTCACTACTCTGCACTCACTACTCACTACTCTGCACTCACTACTCTGCACTCACTACTCACTACTCTGCACTCACTACTCTGCACTCACTACTCTGCACTCACTACTCTGCACTCACTACTCAGCACTCACTACTCAGCACTCACTACTCACTACTCTGCACTCACCACTCACTACTCTGCACTCACTACTCACTACTCTGCACTCACTACTCACTACTCTACACTCACTACTCACTACTCTGCACTCACTACTCACTACTCTGCACTCACTACTCAGCACTCACTACTCACTACTCTGCACTCACTACTCACTACTCTGCACTCACTACTCACTACTCTGCACTCACTACTCTGCACTCACTACTCACTACTCTGCACTCACTACTCACTACTCTGCACTCACTACTCTGCACTCACTACTCACTACTCTGCACTCACTACTCACTACTCTGCACTCACTGCTCACTACTCACTACTCTGCACTCACTACTCACTACTTTGCACTCACTACTCACTACTCTGTACTCACTACTCACTACTCTGCACTCACTACTCACTGCACTCACTACTCTGCACTCACTACTCACTACTCTGCACTCACTACTCACTACTCTGTACTCACTACTCACTACTCTGTACTCACTACTCACTACTCTGCACTCACTACTCTGCACTCACTACTCACTACTCTGCACTCACTACTCACTACTCTGCACTCACTACTCTGTACTCACTACTCACTACTCACTACTCTGCACTCACTACTCACTACTCTGCACTCACTACTCACTACTCTACACTCACTACTCACTACTCTGCACTCACTACTCACTACTCTGCACTCACTACTCAGCACTCACTACTCACTACTCTGCACTCACTACTCACTACTCTGCACTCACTACTCACTACTCACTACTCTGCACTCACTACTCTGCACTCACTACTCTGCACTCACTACTCTGCACTCACTACTCAGCACTCACTACTCACTACTCTGCACTCACCACTCACTACTCACTACTCTGCACTCACTACTCACTACTCTGCACTCACTACTCACTACACGCTACTCTGCACCCACTACTCACTACTCTGCGCTCCCTACTCACTACTCTGCACTCACTACTCACTACTATGCACTCACTACTCTGCACTCACTACTCACTACTCTGCACTTACTACTCACTACTCTGCACTCACTACTCACTACTCTGCACTCACTACTCACTACTCAGCACTCGCTACTCACTACTCTGCACTCACTACTCACTACTCAGCACTCACTACTCACTACTCTGCACTCACTACTCACCACTCTGCACTCACTACTCACCACTCTGCACTCACTACTCACTACTCACTACTCTGCACTCACTACTCACTACTCTGCACTCACTACTCCCTACTCACTACTCTGCACTCACTACTCACTACTCTGCACCCAATACTCACCACTCTGCACTCCCTACTCACTACTCACTACTCTGCACTCACTACTCACTACTCTGTACTCACTACTCTGCACTCACTACTCACTACTCTGCACTCACTACTCACTACTCTGCACTCACTACTCTGCACCCACTACTCACTACTCTGCGCTCCCTACTCACTACTCTGCACTCACTACTCACTACTATGCACTCACTACTCTGCACTCACTACTCACTACTCTGCACTCACTACTCACTACTCTGCACTCACTACTCACTACTCTGCACTCACTGCTCACTACTCAGCACTCACTACTCACTACTCTGCACTCACTACTTACCACTCTGCACTCACTACTCACTACTCACTACTCTGCACTCACTACTCACCACTCTGCATTCACTACTCACTACTCACTACTCTGCACTCACTACTCACTACTCTGCACTCACTACTCACTACTCTGCACTCACTACTCACTACTCACTACTCTACACTCACTACTCACTACTCTGCACTCACTACTCACTACTCTGCACTCACTACTCACTACTCTGCACTCACTACTCACTACTCAGCACTCACTACTCATACTCTGCACTCACTACTCACCACTCTGCACTCACTACTCACTACTCTGCACTCACTACTCACCACTCTGCACTCACTACTCACTACTCACTACTCTGCACTCACTACTCACTACTCTGCACTCACTACTCACTACTCTGCACTCACTACTCACTACTCACTACTCACTACTCTGCACTCACTACTCACTACTCTGCACTCACTACTCACCACTCTGCACTCACTACTCACTACTCACTACTCTGCACTCACTACTCACTACTCTGTACTCACTACTCTGCACTCACTACTCACTACTCTGCACTCACTACTCACTACTCTGCACTCACTACTCTGCACTCACTACTCACTACTCTGCACTCACTACTCACTACTCTGCACTCACTGCTCACTACTCACTACTCTGCACTCACTACTCACTACTCTGCACTCACTACTCACTACTCTGTACTCACTACTCACTACTCTGCACTCACTACTCACTGCACTCACTACTCACTGCACTCACTACTCTGCACTCACTAATCACTACTCTGTACTCACTACTCACTACTCTGCACTCACTACTCTGCACTCACTACTCACTACTCTGCACTCACTACTCACTACTCTGCACTCACTACTCTGTACTCACTACTCACTACTCACTACTCTGCACTCACTACTCACTACTCTGCACTCACTACTCACTACTCTACACTCACTACTCACTACTCTGCACTCACTACTCACTACTCTGCACTCACTACTCACTACTCTGCACTCACTACTCACTACTCTGCACTCACTACTCTGCACTCACTACTCTGCACTCACTACTCTGCACTCACTACTCACTACTCTGCACTCACTACTCACTACACGCTACTCTGCACCCACTACTCACTACTCTGTGCTCCCTACTCACTACTCTGCACTCACTACTCACTACTATGCACTCACTACTCTGCACTCACTACTCACTACTCTGCACTTACTACTCACTACTCTGCACTCACTACTCACTACTCTGCACTCACTACTCACTACTCAGCACTCACTACTCACTACTCTGCACTCACTACTCACTACTCAGCACTCACTACTCACTACTCTGCACACGCTACTCACCACTCTGCACTCACTACTCACTACTCACTACTCTGCACTCACTACTCACTACTCTGCACTCACTACTCACTACTCTGCACTCACTATTCACTACTCTGCACCCAATACTCACCACTCTGCACTCACTACTCACTACTCACTACTCTGCACTCACTACTCACTACTCTGTACTCACTACTCTGCACTCACTACTCACTACTCTGCACTCACTACTCACTACTCTGCACTGCACTCACTACTCTGCACTCACTACTCACTACTCTGCACTCACTACTCACTACTCTGCACTCACTGCTCACTACTCACTACTCTGCACTCACTACTCACTACTCTGCACTCACTACTCACTACTCTGTACTCACTACTCACTACTCTGCACTCACTACTCACTGCACTCACTACTCACTGCACTCACTACTCACTGCACTCACTACTCACTACTCTGCACTCACTACTCACTACTTTGTACTCACTACTCACTACTCTGCACTCACTACTCTGCACTCACTACTCACTACTCTGCACTCACTACTCACTACTCACTACTCTGCACTCACTACTCTGTACTCACTACTCACTACTCTTGTTGGACTTGGCCCGCAGGGCAGGTTCACCCCTAGACTTTTTGCCTTATTTGTGACCCTGTGCTAGTGATTTGTGGGTCTCTGCGCACTTTTCCCTGAGTCCCAGAGTGAAAGTGCGTGCGTGTAGTATGGCTGGCCTGCCCTCCCATAGGAATGCATGGGGAATGTGTGTGTCCCTAGTAGTTCCTGATGCGTGGGGAGTGCAGGCTCGAGTTTGGTATGCCTGAACTTGTGAGAGTGAATGCTGCAAGATGGTGTCTGCGGCATGTGTGTGTCTAGTTGGGAAGTGCTACTTCTGGACATTGAGATATGTGTACAGTGAGGGTGCTGGAGCGTGATTGGCTGGAGCTGGCTGGCATGCCAGGCTCCAGGAAGTCTGGATGGGTCTGCCCGGTGGTGAGTGGGAGATTAGCATGAGTGATGTGTGGGAGGAGTGTACCTGTGTCCTGGATGGGCTGGGTTTTCCCCACACAATGCTGGCTCCGCCCCCCTGTGGTGTGTCTAACGACCCTAGCCCTGCCAGTGAAAGAAAGGGGTGGTTGGGCCATCAAGGGTACTCAAGAACCAGCTGCGACTGGTTCCGCCCCCACCCTGCACCTTCAGACAAAGGATTGGGTGTATAAAAATGGGGCTGTGTCCCCACTGAAGCTGTTCTCTGCCAGGATCCTACTTGAGGGGGCTGTTGCTGCTGCTGGGCCAGAGGACCGCCACTTGGAGTGTCTCCCTGCCTGGAGACCCAGTGTGCTGGCTCTGGGCCCAGCCTTGCCCCCCCTACATTCCACAAGGAACTTTCCTGGGACCCTGCCCTGCTGAGGGCACCTGGAAGCGTTAGGATTATTGCTAGCGCGAGGAGCGCTGTGTATTTCCCTCCGGGCACCTGGGAGCGCTTCGCTTGATTTGCGGCGCTAGATCAGCCACCTAGCGCTGAGAGCGCGCTCGATTTCCTCCCAGCGCCTCAGGGCGCTTTATTGTCCCGAGCCGGTGCCCACCCGGCATTTGCCGTCTGAAATTGCCGATTTTCGAGCCCCTGGCGAGTGCCCACCTCGCCAGGGACCTTGCCGCTATTTGTTGTTGGCCCCCAGATCGAGTGCCCACCTCGATCTAATATTTTAAAAGGAGCCGGTGCCCACCCGGCATTTTCACAGATTCTGGCCGTGAATTATCCCCGGGCCGCCGCTCTGCCCACGGCGACCCGGAAGCAGCTGAGACGCCGGCCAATCAGAGTGCGGCCCGACGAAAGTCCCGCCCCCGCAGCCGCGACCCGGAAGTCAGGCAGGCCGGGGGCAGGACAGAGAGGCAGGCGGAAGCTGCTGCCTGCCGGGGCTCCCATGTGAAAGAAGAAGCCCCGGGGAGAAGAAGAGCCCGCCGAGAAGGACCCCAACGCCTGCAGAGTCCCCCGAGGATAGCCCGGTGAGTGTAGAAGGGCTGGGGGACTCCCGCGTGGTATTTTGCTGTCTCGAGTCCGGGAGGGACTCCAACCAAGGCAGCATTTGTTTGGGAGCCACGAGGCTCCAGGGGCATTCCTTTGTTGAGCCTAGGAGGCTCCCCCCACGGCCGCCTCCGGTATTTCGAGCCCTGAGAGGCTCCCCGCCCCCGTTTGGTGTTTGGAGCCTAGTGAGAGGCTCGAGGCACCCCCAGTGTTCCCGGGTCCCCCGTGAGGGAGCCCAACAGCCCAGTGAGGCTGCATCTTTTGTTTTGGTTTCAGAGCCACGAGAGGCTCTTGAGGGGCACACCATTTGTTAGAGCCACGAGAGGCTCTTGAGGGGCACATCATGAGTTAAGAGCCCAGAGAGGCTCAGGCGACCCCATTGTTGTTTAAGAGCCCCGAGAGGCTCAGGGGCCAATTGTGTATTCAGAGCCCAGCGAGGCTCCAAGGGGACAGTCATTCTGCAGAGCCTGTGAGGCTCCCCAAGCGTGTTGCCCCCCATCATTGTGCTACCCAGTTGCCCAGCACTTTGTGGGCAACTGCTCCGTTTAGGCCCCCCCTGACATTGGACACAGGGCGTCCTAGCCCCAACAAGGCCAGAGGGCCTAGGGACAGTCACAGGTGGTGACTTACGTGAGTTTGGCGCAATTGTTCATTTTGCTTACACCTCTGAATGAATGTTATGCATTGCATCATGTGTTATGTTCTTACACCCCTACAGGTAGTGTGATATGTAGGTGGTTGTTTCCTTCTTGCTAGTACAGGTGGTGCTAGCAGAGCCCAGGTTCCCTAGTGTAATCTCCTAAGATAGTGAGGGTTGCATAGGTGGTGCTCACCTGGTACCAGTAGTGACTGGTTGTATGTCAATTTTGTGCTACAGTGATAATCCCATGATCTAAAAAGTGCTATTTCTAAAAGTGTTATTTCTAAAAGTGCATACCCTTGACAGTGGTCCAGGTGGCCCTGTCCTGTACAAATATCCCTTGTAAATTCCGCCTGTGCCTGTTGGCACCGTGTAATAAGATGTGTGTTTTATCTGATGTATATTTTTATAATACAAAGGCTATTTTTACATAACCTTGTGTGGAGTGTTTCTTTGTGGTGGGCCTTGGGTGTTGTTGCTGGGGTGCGTGCGCAAATACTTAACTTACATCGCCTCCAAGTTTAGCCTTGACTGCTCGCGCCACGTTACCTAGAGGGCGAGTGGGGGTTGCCTTGGTGTGTGACTCCCTTGCCCTGACACTTAGAACTGGCGATCCCTGACTGACCTCGACGCGAGTCTTGGCCGGCCGGGGTCCCGGGTCTAACATTGGCGGCAAGCGGTGAGGATAAGGATTTGTGTTTGCGTTGTACCACAGTAGCAACTGGCCACTACAAAGCTCTGCATTTTTAGATGACCACATTGTTGGGGATTATTGTGTTTTTGGTGAAGTTCCATTATTGCTTCTCCTGAAGAGTGTAATTTGATAATTGTGTCCAGTACATTTGTCCCCCGCCCTGCTTCCAGAGTTTGGTACCTGTGTCACTTGTGGTCAGGTTGAGAAGTCAGGGGTGGTAGAAACTGCCTTACCGATCCGAGGGGAGGGTGTGTGTGGATGAATGGTGTGTTTTCCTGGACGCATGAGTGAGTTCTTTTTTTAAGGAGAGTGGAAGTTTTGGAATTGTGTACTTTGACTTCAGATTGCTAGTTCCCTTGTGTTGCACGTGTCTGTGAGCATCCTGCCAAGATGGAATCTCCTTTTAACCTGTGTGGCCTGTTTAAGTACAGTGTGCATGAGTTGGTACGGTTATGTAAGGAGAGAGACATCCCAGTGAGTGAGTCAGACACCCAGTCCAAGCTTAGGGATAACATGATCCTGTGGCAGAAGAGTGACTGGGAGCGTGAGCACAGTGAGAGGGAGAGGGCCCGGACCGCACACCATGAGGGTGGTGGGTCTGAGAGGAGCCCTGAAGAGTCTGATGTGGAGAGTGAGTTTGACAGTGGCTGGGCGCCAGCAGAGAGCGAGGACCCCATAGATAGGGAGTCCCTTGCTGGGTCCAGTGTCAGATGTAGCACCCCATCCCTTTCCCTGTCCCCAGAGGAGTGGGTGGATAGGAGAGAAGAGAGGGAGCACCAGCTGGCCATGGAGAAGCTCAGGTTAGAGCATGCCAGAGAGATGGCGCAGCTGGGTGTGAATGAGCGGACTGCAGAGGCTGAGAGGGCCTTGGCCAGGGAGAAGATAGCCCTAGAGTGTAGGTTATCCCCTGACCGCAGTCTTAATTTTCTGGATCCCCCAGGGAGGGTTGAGTCCAGTGGTGGCAGCTATTTGAATCTCAGTGCAGGAAATCCCACTCCCAGTTCCCAGAGTCTGGTACCTGTTTCCCCAGAGGAGGAGTATAGGTTGAGATTCAGGGGCAGTAGGAAACTGTCTCACCAGTCTTGGGGGGAGTTTGTGGATGAATGTCAAGGTGCACTGGCTGAATGGTTAGAGGTTCACATGGAATCTGAGTTTGACAAACTATTTGATCTGGTTCTAAGAGAGCAGGTGCTTAGTAGTTGTTTGCCGGAGTTGCGCCTACACCTGTTGGAATGTGGGTTGACTGATCCGGACACCCTTGCAGAAGAAGCAGAGCGCTGGGAGAGTGCCAGAGGTTCTGTGGAGTCATTGGAGAGTGAGTCCAACTGTAGTGGTATAGGTATCTTCCAGCCCAGCGTGGTGGAAGAGGCTCAGTGTAGCCCAGCTAGGTCCCAGTATAGTGAGAGAGGTGGAGGGGCTGACTACCTGGCTCAGTGGAGCAGGAGTCAGTGGGTGGCTGAGAGCCCCCAGAGGCCCGAAGCCCTGTCTCAGAACTTGGGTGGTTTCTTGAGGGAACACCAGGTTAGGGACCTAGGCTGTCCTGGTAGTACACTTGAGGAGGATCTCCTAGTGTCTAGGGAACCTGGAGCGTCTGTAACTAGAGCTCCAGGGGTTCCAGTGTCCGGCAGTGCTACTCCAGGAGGGAGTGCACAGAAGTCCGAAGTGAGGAGTGATTGGGGGATGAGTTTCCCAGTGGATGCACCAGTGGACCAGAGACTAGCCAGTTGGGCTAGATCTTCTTGGGTGGACCCGGGGGGCGCCACTTCTGGTCTGGGGGATCTTTGCGCCCTGTCAGGTGAACAGGAGGCGGGAGATCTGCGCCAGACAGACCGTCACACGACACATGGGTCATGTGTCAGCCTCAGGGGGATTGCGTGTGAATCCCCAGAAGTCCTGGAGTGCCAGGCAATTATTCCACCAAAGGTTTTAGACCGGAGGTTGGGAGGCCAGGGGCAGGTTCGGCCTGACCTGAAGGGTAGGACGACTGTAAGCCGTGTCCTGACCGGTTCTTCCAGAGGAACTTCTCCAGTTGGGAGAGGGCAGACCTCTGGAAGGGGGTGCAGAGGGTGGGAGAGCCCACCTCTGACCCCGGTGCAACCTGAGGGGTTAAACCCTGGGTTGGAATGGCGTGCTAGGTGTACCCCTCGCCGGAGGAGGAGGAACCCTAGAAGAAGAGGTAAGGGGAGGAGAGCCTTCCCTGAGACTCCTGGTCCACCTAAGGTTGTAGACCCTAGGCTGGAGAACCAGTGGCAGTCTAGCCCTGTCTTGCAGACAGGAAGAGTGGAAAATGGCTGTTATGTGCCAGGGGTTACTACCCCCCACTTTGTGAGTTGGCAGGAACCAGTGGCACCTGGGTGGCCTAGGGCCTGGTCCTGGCCGCGGACAGCTGAGGAGTACCAGTGGGGTAGCCCAGTTGGTCCTTACAGTAGCTTTAGAAGGAACCCTAGGGGTTCACCGTGGCATAGAACAGGAGGGTGTCCCGGCAGTGGCGGGCCTGCGTCCGTGTTCTATCGCCCCAAGCAGGGAAGTCCATCACGGTGGTGATTGTTCTCCCCTGCGTTTTGGCTGGAAGGGGGTTGTGTTGGACTTGGCCCGCAGGGCAGGTTCACCCCTAGACTTTTTGCCTTATTTGTGACCCTGTGCTAGTGATTTGTGGGTCTCTGCGCACTTTTCCCTGAGTCCCAGAGTGAAAGTGCGTGCGTGTAGTATGGCTGGCCTGCCCTCCCATAGGAATGCATGGGGAATGTGTGTGTCCCTAGTAGTTCCTGATGCGTGGGGAGTGCAGGCTCGAGTTTGGTATGCCTGAACTCGTGAGAGTGAATGCTGCAAGATGGTGTCTGCGGCATGTGTGTGTCTAGTTGGGAAGTGCTACTTCTGGACATTGAGATATGTGTACAGTGAGGGTGCTGGAGCGTGATTGGCTGGAGCTGGCTGGCATGCCAGGCTCCAGGAAGTCTGGATGGGTCTGCCCGGTGGTGAGTGGGAGATTAGCATGAGTGATGTGTGGGAGGAGTGTACCTGTGTCCTGGATGGGCTGGGTTTTCCCCACACAATGCTGGCTCCGCCCCCCTGTGGTGTGTCTAACGACCCTAGCCCTGCCAGTGAAAGAAAGGGGTGGTTGGGCCATCAAGGGTACTCAAGAACCAGCTGCGACTGGTTCCGCCCCCACCCTGCACCTTCAGACAAAGGATTGGGTGTATAAAAATGGGGCTGTGTCCCCACTGAAGCTGTTCTCTGCCAGGATCCTACTTGAGGGGGCTGTTGCTGCTGCTGGGCCAGAGGACCGCCACTTGGAGTGTCTCCCTGCCTGGAGACCCAGTGTGCTGGCTCTGGGCCCAGCCTTGCCCCCCCTACATTCCACAAGGAACTTTCCTGGGACCCTGCCCTGCTGAGGGCACCTGGAAGCGTTAGGATTATTGCTAGCGCGAGGAGCGCTGTGTATTTCCCTCCGGGCACCTGGGAGCGCTTCGCTTGATTTGCGGCGCTAGATCAGCCACCTAGCGCTGAGAGCGCGCTCGATTTCCTCCCAGCGCCTCAGGGCGCTTTATTGTCCCGAGCCGGTGCCCACCCGGCATTTGCCGTCTGAAATTGCCGATTTTCGAGCCCCTGGCGAGTGCCCACCTCGCCAGGGACCTTGCCGCTATTTGTTGTTGGCCCCCAGATCGAGTGCCCACCTCGATCTAATATTTTAAAAGGAGCCGGTGCCCACCCGGCATTTTCACAGATTCTGGCCGTGAATTATCCCCGGGCCGCCGCTCTGCCCACGGCGACCCGGAAGCAGCTGAGACGCCGGCCAATCAGAGTGCGGCCCGACGAAAGTCCCGCCCCCGCAGCCGCGACCCGGAAGTCAGGCAGGCCGGGGGCAGGACAGAGAGGCAGGCGGAAGCTGCTGCCTGCCGGGGCTCCCATGTGAAAGAAGAAGCCCCGGGGAGAAGAAGAGCCCGCCGAGAAGGACCCCAACGCCTGCAGAGTCCCCCGAGGATAGCCCGGTGAGTGTAGAAGGGCTGGGGGACTCCCGCGTGGTATTTTGCTGTCTCGAGTCCGGGAGGGACTCCAACCAAGGCAGCATTTGTTTGGGAGCCACGAGGCTCCAGGGGCATTCCTTTGTTGAGCCTAGGAGGCTCCCCCCACGGCCGCCTCCGGTATTTCGAGCCCTGAGAGGCTCCCCGCCCCCGTTTGGTGTTTGGAGCCTAGTGAGAGGCTCGAGGCACCCCCAGTGTTCCCGGGTCCCCCGTGAGGGAGCCCAACAGCCCAGTGAGGCTGCATCTTTTGTTTTGGTTTCAGAGCCACGAGAGGCTCTTGAGGGGCACACCATTTGTTAGAGCCACGAGAGGCTCTTGAGGGGCACATCATGAGTTAAGAGCCCAGAGAGGCTCAGGCGACCCCATTGTTGTTTAAGAGCCCCGAGAGGCTCAGGGGCCAATTGTGTATTCAGAGCCCAGCGAGGCTCCAAGGGGACAGTCATTCTGCAGAGCCTGTGAGGCTCCCCAAGCGTGTTGCCCCCCATCATTGTGCTACCCAGTTGCCCAGCACTTTGTGGGCAACTGCTCCGTTTAGGCCCCCCCTGACATTGGACACAGGGCGTCCTAGCCCCAACAAGGCCAGAGGGCCTAGGGACAGTCACAGGTGGTGACTTACGTGAGTTTGGCGCAATTGTTCATTTTGCTTACACCTCTGAATGAATGTTATGCATTGCATCATGTGTTATGTTCTTACACCCCTACAGGTAGTGTGATATGTAGGTGGTTGTTTCCTTCTTGCTAGTACAGGTGGTGCTAGCAGAGCCCAGGTTCCCTAGTGTAATCTCCTAAGATAGTGAGGGTTGCATAGGTGGTGCTCACCTGGTACCAGTAGTGACTGGTTGTATGTCAATTTTGTGCTACAGTGATAATCCCATGATCTAAAAAGTGCTATTTCTAAAAGTGTTATTTCTAAAAGTGCATACCCTTGACAGTGGTCCAGGTGGCCCTGTCCTGTACAAATATCCCTTGTAAATTCCGCCTGTGCCTGTTGGCACCGTGTAATAAGATGTGTGTTTTATCTGATGTATATTTTTATAATACAAAGGCTATTTTTACATAACCTTGTGTGGAGTGTTTCTTTGTGGTGGGCCTTGGGTGTTGTTGCTGGGGTGCGTGCGCAAATACTTAACTTACATCGCCTCCAAGTTTAGCCTTGACTGCTCGCGCCACGTTACCTAGAGGGCGAGTGGGGGTTGCCTTGGTGTGTGACTCCCTTGCCCTGACACTTAGAACTGGCGATCCCTGACTGACCTCGACGCGAGTCTTGGCCGGCCGGGGTCCCGGGTCTAACAACTCTGCACTCACTACTCACTACTCTGCACTCACTACTCACTACTCTACACTCACTACTCACTACTCTGCACTCACTACTCACTACTCTGCACTCACTACTCAGCACTCACTACTCACTACTCTGCACTCACTACTCACTACTCTGCACTCACTACTCACTACTCTGCACTCACTACTCTGCACTCACTACTCACTACTCTGCACTCACTACTCACTACACTGCACTCAATACTCACTACTCTGCACTCACTACTCACTACTCTGCACTCACTACTCTGCACTCACTACTCACTACTCTGCACTCACTACTCACTACTCTGCACTCACAACTCACTACTCTGCACTCACTACTCACTACTCTGCACTCACTACTCTGCACTCACTACTCACTACTCTGCACTCACTACTCACTACTCACTACTCTGCACTCACTACTCACTACTCTGCACTCACTACTCTGCACTCACTACTCACTACTCTGCACTCACTACTCACTACTCTGCACTCAATACTCTGCACTCACTACTCACTACTCTGCACTCACTACTCACTACTCTGCACTCACTACTCACTACTCTGCACTCACTACTGCACTCACTACTCACTACTCACTACTCTGCACTCACTACTCTGCACTCACTACTCACTACTCTGCACTCACTACTCACTACTCTGCACTCACTACTCTGCACTCACTACTCACTACTCTGCACTCACTACTCTGCACTCACTACTCACTACTCTGCACTCACTACTCACTACTCTGCACTCACTACTCACTACTCTGCACTCACTACTCACTACTCACTACTCTGCACTCACTACTCTGCACTCACTACTCACTACTCTGCACTCACTACTCACTACTCACTACTCTGCACTCACTACTCACTACTCTGCACTCACTACTCTGCACTCACTACTCACTACTCTGCACTCACTACTCTGCACTCACTACTCTGCACTCACTACTCTGCACTCACTACTCAGCACTCACTACTCAGCACTCACTACTCACTACTCTGCACTCACCACTCACTACTCTGCACTCACTACTCACTACTCTGCACTCACTACTCACTACTCTACACTCACTACTCACTACTCTGCACTCACTACTCACTACTCTGCACTCACTACTCAGCACTCACTACTCACTACTCTGCACTCACTACTCACTACTCTGCACTCACTACTCACTACTCTGCACTCACTACTCACTACTCTGCACTCACTACTCACTACTCTGCACTCACTACTCTGCACTCACTACTCACTACTCTGCACTCACTACTCACTACTCTGCACTCACTGCTCACTACTCACTACTCTGCACTCACTACTCACTACTTTGCACTCACTACTCACTACTCTGTACTCACTACTCACTACTCTGCACTCACTACTCACTGCACTCACTACTCTGCACTCACTACTCACTACTCTGCACTCACTACTCACTACTCTGTACTCACTACTCACTACTCTGTACTCACTACTCACTACTCTGCACTCACTACTCTGCACTCACTACTCACTACTCTGCACTCACTACTCACTACTCTGCACTCACTACTCTGTACTCACTACTCACTACTCACTACTCTGCACTCACTACTCACTACTCTGCACTCACTACTCACTACTCTACACTCACTACTCACTACTCTGCACTCACTACTCACTACTCTGCACTCACTACTCAGCACTCACTACTCACTACTCTGCACTCACTACTCACTACTCTGCACTCACTACTCACTACTCACTACTCTGCACTCACTACTCTGCACTCACTACTCTGCACTCACTACTCTGCACTCACTACTCAGCACTCACTACTCACTACTCTGCACTCACCACTCACTACTCACTACTCTGCACTCACTACTCACTACTCTGCACTCACTACTCACTACACGCTACTCTGCACCCACTACTCACTACTCTGCGCTCCCTACTCACTACTCTGCACTCACTACTCACTACTATGCACTCACTACTCTGCACTCACTACTCACTACTCTGCACTTACTACTCACTACTCTGCACTCACTACTCACTACTCTGCACTCACTACTCACTACTCAGCACTCGCTACTCACTACTCTGCACTCACTACTCACTACTCAGCACTCACTACTCACTACTCTGCACTCACTACTCACCACTCTGCACTCACTACTCACCACTCTGCACTCACTACTCACTACTCACTACTCTGCACTCACTACTCACTACTCTGCACTCACTACTCCCTACTCACTACTCTGCACTCACTACTCACTACTCTGCACCCAATACTCACCACTCTGCACTCCCTACTCACTACTCACTACTCTGCACTCACTACTCACTACTCTGTACTCACTACTCTGCACTCACTACTCACTACTCTGCACTCACTACTCACTACTCTGCACTCACTACTCTGCACTCACTACTCACTACTCTGCACTCACTACTCACTACTCACTACTCTGCACTCACTGCTCACTACTCACTACTCTGCACTCACTACTCACTACTCTGCACTCACTACTCACTACTCTGTACTCACTACTCACTACTCTGCACTCACTACTCACTGCACTCACTACTCACTGCACTCACTACTCACTGCACTCACTACTCACTACTCTGCACTCACTACTCACTACTCTGCACTCACTACTCTGCACTCACTACTCACTACTCTGCACTCACTACTCTGCACTCACTACTCTGCACTCACTACTCTGCACTCACTACTCAGCACTCACTACTCACTACTCTGCACTCACTACTCACTACTCTGCACTCACTACTCTGTACTCACTACTCACTACTCTGCACTCACTACTCACTACTCTGCACTCACTACTCACTACTCTACACTCACTACTCACTACTCTGCACTCACTACTCACTACTCTGCACTCACTACTCAGCACTCACTACTCACTACTCTGCACTCACTACTCACTACTCTGCACTCACTACTCACTACTCATTACTCACTACTCTGCACTCACTACTCACTACTCTGCACTCACTACTCACTACTCTGCACTCAATACTCACTACTCTGCACTCACTACTCTGCACTCACTACTCACTACTCTGCACTCACTACTAACTACTCACTACTATGCACTCACTACTCACTACTCTGCACTCACTACTCTGCACTCACTACGCACTACTCTGCACTCACTACTCTGCACTCACTACTCACTACCCAGCACTCACTACTCTGCACTCACTACTCTGCACTCACTACTCACTACTCTGCACTCACTACTCACTACTTTGCTTCTCTGCACTCACTACTAACTACTCACTACTATGCACTCACTACTCACTACTCTGCACTCACTACTCTGCACTCACTACTCACTACTCTGCACTCACTACTCACTACTCTACACTCACTTCTCACTACTCTGCACTCACTACTCACTACTCAGCACTCACTACTCACTACTCACTACTCTGCACTCACTACTCTGCACTCACTACTCACTACTCTGCACTCACTACTCACTACTCTGCACTCACTACTCACTACTCTGCACTCACTACTCACTACTCTGCACTCACTACTCACTACTCTGCACTCACTACTCACTACTGTACACTCACTACTCACTACTCTGCACTCACTACTCACTACTCTGCACTCACTACTCACTACTCTGCACTCACTACTCACTACTCTGCACTCACTACTCACTACTCTGCACTCACTACTCACTACTCTGCACTCACTACTCACTACTCTGCACTCACTACTCTGTACTCACTACTCTGCACTCACTACTCACTACTCTGCACTCACTACTCACTACTCTGTACTCACTACTCACTACTCTGTACTCACTCCTCACTACTCAGCACTCACTACTCTGTACTCACTACTCACTACTCTGCACTCACTACTCACTACGCTGCACTCACCTTCTCACTACTCTGCACTCACTACTCACTACTCTGCACTCACTACTAACTACTCACTACTATGCACTCACTACTCACTACTCTGCACTCACTAACTACTCACTACTATGCACTCACTAGTCACTACTCTGCACTCACTACTCACTACTCTGCACTCACTACTCACTACTCTGCACTCACTACTCACTACTCTGCACTCACTACTCACTACTCTGCACTTACTACTCACTACTCACTACTCTGCACTCACTACTCACTACTCTGCACTCACTACTCACTACTCTGCACTCACTACTCTGCACTCACTACTCACGACTCTGCACTCACTACTCACTACTCTGCACTCACTACTCACTACTCAGCACTCACTACTCTGCACTCACTACTCTGCACTCACTACTCTGCACTCACTACTCTGCACTCACTACTCTGCACTCACTACTCACTACTCTGCACTCACTACTCACTACTCTGCTACTCTGCACTCACTACTAACTACTCACTACTATGCACTCACTACTCTGCACTCACTACTCACTACTCAGCACTCACTACTCACTACTCAGCACTCACTACTCTGCACTCACTACTCACTACTCTGCACTCACTACTCACTACTCTGCACTCACTACTCACTACTCTGCACTCACTACTCACTACTCACTACTCTGCACTCACTACTCACTACTCTGCACTCACTACTCTGCACTCACTACTCTGCACTCACTACTCACTACTCTGCACTCACTACTCACTACTCACTACTCTGCACTCACTACTCACTACTCTGCACTCACTACTCACTACTCTGCACTCACTACTCTGCACTCACTACTCACTACTCTGCACTCACTACTCACTACTCTGCACTCACTACTCACTACTCACTACTATGCACTCACTACTCACTACTCTGCACTCACTACTCACTACTCTGCACTCACTACTCACTACTCTGCACTCACTACTCACTACTCTGCACTCACTACTCACTACTCTGCACTCACTACTCTGCACTCACTACTCACTACTCTGCACTCACTACGCACTACTCTGCACTCACTACTTACTACTCTGCACTCACTACTCACTACTCAGCACTCACTACTCACTACTCACTACTCTGCACTCACTACTCTGCACTCACTACTCTGCACTCACTACTCTGCACTCACTACTCAGCACTCACTACTCACTACTTTGCACTCACCACTCACTTCTCTGCACTCACTACTCACTACTCTGCACTCACTACTACTAGTGAAGTAGTGTGGCTCACTGGTTAGAGGCGGCAGACCCGGGAGCAGAGGACGGCCCGGGACCAGGGTTCGATTCCCGGTGCGGCAGGTTTCTGGACCAGGGTCCGCGGACTCGATAATTCTCTCGCCTCGGTGCCCACTCTGGTCAGCGATCACACTCGGCAACTCTGGGCATTAGCTTGCCTCATCTTCACTAACGGCCCCACCAGACCGCCGGGGATGCCTGGTCTCACCCTGGAGATACCCATTAAGGGACCATCTCTCAGGGAAGCCAGGAAGGGTTTCGCAGCGGTCGAAGCGCCTTGGGACCCTACGGGTAAGTAGTGCGCTATATAAATGCCAATACAATACAATTACACATTACTACTCACTACACGCTACTCTGCACCCACTGCTCACTACTCTGCGCTCCCTACTCACTACTCTGCACTCACTACTCACTACTATGCACTCACTACTCTGCACTCACTACTCACTACTCTGCACTCACTACTCACTACTCTGCACTCACTACTCACTACTCTGCACTCACTGCTCACTACTCAGCACTCACTACTCACTACTCTGCACTCACTACTTACCACTCTGCACTCACTACTCACTACTCACTACTCTGCACTCACTACTCACCACTCTGCATTCACTACTCACTACTCACTACTCTGCACTCACTACTCACTACTCTGCACTCACTACTCACTACTCTGCACTCACTACTCACTACTCACTACTCTGCACTCACTACTCACTACTCTGCACTCACTACTCACTACTCTGCACTCACTACTCACTACTCTGCACTCACTACTCACTACTCTGCACTCACTACTCACTACTCAGCACTCACTACTCACTACTCTGCACTCACTACTCACCACTCTGCACTCACTACTCACTACTCTGCACTCACTACTCACTACTCTGCACTCACTACTCACCACTCTGCACTCACTACTCACTACTCTGCACTCACTACTCACCACTCTGCACTCACTACTCACTACTCACTACTCTGCACTCACTACTCACTACTCTGCACTCACTACTCACTACTCTGCACTCACTACTCACTACTCACTACTCACTACTCTGCACTCACTACTCACTACTCTGCACTCACTACTCACCACTCTGCACTCACTACTCACTACTCACTACTCTGCACTCACTACTCACTACTCTGTACTCACTACTCTGCACTCACTACTCACTACTCTGCACTCACTACTCACTACTCTGCACTCACTACTCTGCACTCACTACTCACTACTCTGCACTCACTACTCACTACTCTGCACTCACTGCTCACTACTCACTACTCTGCACTCACTACTCACTACTCTGCACTCACTACTCACTACTCTGTACTCACTACTCACTACTCTGCACTCACTACTCACTGCACTCACTACTCACTGCACTCACTACTCTGCACTCACTAATCACTACTCTGTACTCACTACTCACTACTCTGCACTCACTACTCACTACTCTGCACTCACTACTCACCACTCTGCACTCACTACTCACTACTCACTACTCTGCACTCACTACTCACTACTCTGTACTCACTACTCTGCACTCACTACTCACTACTCTGCACTCACTACTCACTACTCTGCACTCACTACTCTGCACTCACTACTCACTACTCTGCACTCACTACTCTGCACTCACTGCTCACTACTCACTACTCTGCACTCACTACTCACTACTCTGCACTCACTACTCACTACTCTGCACTCACTACTCACTACTCTGCACTCACTACTCTGCACTCACTACTCACTACTCTACACTCACTACTCACTACTCTGCACTCACTACTCACTACTCTGCACTCACTACTCACTACTCTGCACTCACTACTCACTACTCTGCACTCACTACTCACTACTCTGCACTCACTACTCACTACTCTGCACTCACTACTCTGTACTCACTACTCTGCACTCACTACTCACTACTCTGCACTCACTACTCACTACTCTGTACTCACTACTCACTACTCTGTACTCACTACTCACTACTCTGCACTCACTACTCTGTACTCACTACTCACTACTCTGCACTCACTACTCACTACGCTGCACTCACCTTCTCACTACTCTGCACTCACTACTCACTACTCTGCACTCACTACTAACTACTCACTACTATGCACTCACTACTCACTACTCTGCACTCACTAACTACTCACTACTATGCACTCACTACTCACTACTCTGCACTCACTACTCACTACTCTGCACTCACTACTCACTACTCTGCACTCACTACTCACTACTCTGCACTCACTACTCTGCACTCACTACTCACTACTCTGCACTCACTACTCACTACTCTGCACTCACTACTCACTACTCTGCACTTACTACTCACTACTCACTACTCTGCACTCACTACTCACTACTCACTACTCTGCACTCACTACTCACTACTCTGCACTCACTACTCTGCACTCACTACTCACGACTCTGCACTCACTACTCACTACTCTGCACTCACTACTCACTACTCAGCACTCACTACTCTGCACTCACTACTCTGCACTCACTACTCTGCACTCACTACTCTGCACTCACTACTCACTACTCTGCACTCACTACTCACTACTCTGCTACTCTGCACTCACTACTAACTACTCACTACTATGCACTCACTACTCTGCACTCACTACTCACTACTCTGCACTCACTACTCACTACTCAGCACTCACTACTCTGCACTCACTACTCACTACTCTGCACTCACTACTCACTACTCTGCACTCACTACTCACTACTCACTACTCTGCACTCACTACTCACTACTCTGCACTCACTACTCACTACTCTGCACTCACTACTCTGCACTCACTACTCACTACTCTGCACTCACTACTCACTACTCACTACTCTGCACTCACTACTCACTACTCTGCACTCACTACTCACTACTCTGCACTCACTACTCTGCACTCACTACTCACTACTCTGCACTCACTACTCACTACTCACTACTCTGCACTCACTACTCACTACTCTGCACTCATTACTCACTACTCTGCACTCACTACTCTGCACTCACTACTCACTACTCTGCACTCACTACTCACTACTCTGCACTCACTACTCACTACTCACTACTATGCACTCACTACTCACTACTCTGCACTCACTACTCACTACTCTGCACTCACTACTCACTACTCTGCACTCACTACTCACTACTCTGCACTCACTACTCTGCACTCACTACTCACTACTCTGCACTCACTACTCACTACTCTGCACTCACTACTTACTACTCTGCACTCACTACTCACTACTCAGCACTCACTACTCACTACTCACTACTCTGCACTCACTACTCTGCACTCACTACTCTGCACTCACTACTCTGCACTCACTACTCAGCACTCACTACTCACTACTCTGCACTCACCACTCACTACTCTGCACTCACTACTCACTACTGTGCACTCACTACTCACTACACGCTACTCTGCACCCACTACTCACTACTCTGCGCTCCCTACTTACTACTCTGCACTCACTACTCACTACTATGCACTCACTACTCTGCACTCACTACTCACTACTCTGCACTCACTACTCACTACTCTGCACTCACTACTCACTACTCTGCACTCACTGCTCACTACTCAGCACTCACTACTCACTACTCTGCACTCACTACTTACCACTCTGCACTCTACTCACTACTCACTACTCTGCACTCACTACTCACCACTCTGCATTCACTACTCACTACTCACTACTCTGCACTCACTACTCACTACTCTGCACTCACTACTCACTACTCTGCACTCACTACTCACTACTCACTACTCTACACTCACTACTCACTACTCTGCACTCACTACTCACTACTCTGCACTCACTACTCACTACTCTGCACTCACTACTCACTACTCAGCACTCACTACTCACTACTCTGCACTCACTACTCACCACTCTGCACTCACTACTCACTACTCACTACTCTGCACTCACTACTCACTACTCTGCACTCACTACTCACTACTCTGCACTCACTACTCACTACTCACTACTCACTACTCTGCACTCACTACTCACTACTCTGCACTCACTACTCACCACTCTGCACTCACTACTCACTACTCACTACTCTGCACTCACTACTCACTACTCTGTACTCACTACTCTGCACTCACTACTCACTACTCTGCACTCACTACTCACTACTCTGCACTCACTACTCTGCACTCACTACTCACTACTCTGCACTCACTACTCACTACTCTGCACTCACTGCTCACTACTCACTACTCTGCACTCACTACTCACTACTCTGCACTCACTACTCACTACTCTGTACTCACTACTCACTACTCTGCACTCACTACTCACTGCACTCACTACTCACTGCACTCACTACTCTGCACTCACTAATCACTACTCTGTACTCACTACTCACTACTCTGCACTTACTACTCTGCACTCACTACTCACTACTCTGCACTCACTACTCACTACTCTGCACTCACTACTCTGTACTCACTACTCACTACTCACTACTCTGCACTCACTACTCACTACTCTGCACTCACTACTCACTACTCTACACTCACTACTCACTACTCTGCACTCACTACTCACTACTCTGCACTCACTACTCAGCACTCACTACTCACTACTCTGCACTCACTACTCACTACTCTGCACTCACTACTCACTACTCACTACTCTGCACTCACTACTCTGCACTCACTACTCTGCACTCACTACTCTGCACTCACTACTCAGCACTCACTACTCACTACTCTGCACTCACCACTCACTACTCACTACTCTGCACTCACTACTCACTACTCTGCACTCACTACTCATTACACGCTACTCTGCACCCACTACTCACTACTCTGCGCTCCCTACTCACTACTCTGCACTCACTACTCACTACTATGCACTCACTACTCTGCACTCACTACTCACTACTCTGCACTTACTACTCACTACTCTGCACTCACTACTCACTACTCTGCACTCACTACTCACTACTCAGCACTCACTACTCACTACTCTGCACTCACTACTCACTACTCAGCACTCACTACTCACTACTCTGCACTCACTACTCACCACTCTGCACTCACTACTCACCACTCTGCACTCACTACTCACCACTCTGCACTCACTACTCACTACTCACTACTCTGCACTCACTACTCACTACTCTGCACTCACTACTCACTACTCACTACTCTGCACTCACTATTCACTACTCTGCACCCAATACTCACCACTCTGCACTCACTACTCACTACTCACTACTCTGCACTCACTATTCACTACTCTGCACCCAATACTCACCACTCTGCACTCACTACTCACTACTCACTACTCTGCACTCACTACTCACTACTCTGTACTCACTACTCTGCACTCACTACTCACTACTCTGCACTCACTACTCACTACTCTGCACTGCACTCACTACTCTGCACTCACTACTCACTACTCTGCACTCACTACTCACTACTCTGCACTCACTGCTCACTGCTCACTACTCACTACTCACTACTCACTACTCTGCACTCACTACTCACTGCACTCACTACTCACTGCACTCACTACTCACTGCACTCACTACTCACTACTCTGCACTCACTACTCACTACTCTGTACTCACTACTCACTACTCTGCACTCACTACTCTGCACTCACTACTCACTACTCTGCACTCACTACTCACTACTCACTACTCTGCACTCGCTACTCTGTACTCACTACTCACTACTCTGCACTCACTACTCACTACTCTGCACTCACTACTCACTACTCTACACTCACTACTCACTACTCTGCACTCACTACTCACTACTCTGCACTCACTACTCAGCACTCACTACTCACTACTCTGCACTCACTACTCACTACTCTGCACTCACTACTCACTACTCATTACTCACTACTCTGCACTCACTACTCACTACTCTGCACTCACTACTCACTACACTGCACTCAATACTCACTACTCTGCACTCACTACTCACTACTCAGCTACTCTGCACTCGCTACTCACTACTCTGCACTCACTACTCACTACTCTGCACTCACTACTCACTACTCTGCACTCACTACTCACTACTCTGCACTCACTACTCTGCACTCACTACTCACTACTCTGCACTCACTACTCACTACTCTGCACTCACAACTCACTACTCTGCACTCACTACTCACTACTCTGCACTCACTACTCTGCACTCACTACTCACTACTCTGCACTCACTACTCACTACTCACTACTCTGCACTCACTACTCACTACTCTGCACTCACTACTCTGCACTCACTACTCACTACTCTGCACTCACTACTCACTACTCTGCACTCACTACTCACTACTCTGCACTCACTACTGCACTCACTACTCACTACTCACTACTCTGCACTCACTACTCTGCACTCACTACTCACTACTCTGCACTCACTACTCACTACTCTGCACTCACTACTCACTACTCTGCACTCACTACTCTGCACTCACTACTCACTACTCTGCACTCACTACTCTGCACTCACTACTCACTACTCTGCACTCACTACTCACTACTCTGCACTCACTACTCACTACTCTGCACTCACTACTCACTACTCACTACTCTGCACTCACTACTCTGCACTCACTACTCACTACTCTGCACTCACTACTCACTACTCACTACTCTGCACTCACTACTCACTACTCTGCACTCACTACTCTGCACTCACTACTCACTACTCTGCACTCACTACTCTGCACTCACTACTCTGCACTCACTACTCTGCACTCACTACTCTGCACTCACTACTCTGCACTCACTACTCAGCACTCACTACTCACTACTCTGCACTCACCACTCACTACTCTGCACTCACTACTCACTACTCTGCACTCACTACTCACTACTCTACACTCACTACTCACTACTCTGCACTCACTACTCACTACTCTGCACTCACTACTCAGCACTCACTACTCACTACTCTGCACTCACTACTCACTACTCTGCACTCACTACTCACTACTCATTACTCACTACTCTGCACTCACTACTCACTACTCTGCACTCACTACTCACTACTCTGCACTCACTACTCACTACTCTGCACTCACTACTCTGCACTCACTACTCACTACTCTGCACTCACTACTCAGTACTCTGCACTCACTGCTCTCTACTCACTACTCTGCACTCACTACTCACTACTCTGCACTCACTACTCACTACTCTGTACTCACTACTCACTACTCTGCACTCACTACTCACTGCACTCACTACTCACTGCACTCACTACTCTGCACTCACTAATCACTACTCTGTACTCACTACTCACTACTCTGCACTCACTACTCTGCACTCACTACTCACTACTCTGCACTCACTACTCACTACTCTGCACTCACTACTCTGTACTCACTACTCACTACTCACTACTCTGCACTCACTACTCACTACTCTGCACTCACTACTCACTACTCTACACTCACTACTCACTACTCTGCACTCACTACTCACTACTCTGCACTCACTACTCAGCACTCACTACTCACTACTCTGCACTCACTACTCACTACTCTGCACTCACTACTCACTACTCACTACTCTGCACTCACTACTCTGCACTCACTACTCTGCACTCACTACTCTGCACTCACTACTCACTACTCTGCACTCACTACTCACTACTCTACACTCACTACTCACTACTCTGCACTCACTACTCACTACTCTGCACTCACTACTCAGCACTCACTACTCACTACTCTGCACTCACTACTCACTACTCTGCACTCACTACTCACTACTCACTACTCTGCACTCACTACTCTGCACTCACTACTCTGCACTCACTACTCTGCACTCACTACTCAGCACTCACTACTCACTACTCTGCACTCACCACTCACTACTCACTACTCTGCACTCACTACTCACTACTCTGCACTCACTACTCACTACTCTGCACTCACTACTCACTACTCACTACTCTGCACTCACTACTCTGCACTCACTACTCTGCACTCACTACTCTGCACTCACTACTCAGCACTCACTACTCACTACTCTGCACTCACCACTCACTACTCACTACTCTGCACTCACTACTCACTACTCTGCACTCACTACTCACTACACGCTACTCTGCACCCACTACTCACTACTCTGCGCTCCCTACTCACTACTCTGCACTCACTACTCACTACTATGCACTCACTACTCTGCACTCACTACTCACTACTCTGCACTTACTACTCACTACTCTGCACTCACTACTCACTACTCTGCACTCACTACTCACTACTCAGCACTCACTACTCACTACTCTGCACTCACTACTCACTACTCAGCACTCACTACTCACTACTCTGCACTCACTACTCACCACTCTGCACTCACTACTCACCACTCTGCACTCACTACTCACTACTCACTACTCTGCACTCACTACTCACTACTCTGCACTCACTACTCCCTACTCACTACTCTGCACTCACTACTCACTACTCTGCACCCAATACTCACCACTCTGCACTCCCTACTCACTACTCACTACTCTGCACTCACTACTCACTACTCTGTACTCACTACTCTGCACTCACTACTCACTACTCTGCACTCACTACTCACTACTCTGCACTCACTACTCTGCACTCACTACTCACTACTCTGCACTCACTACTCACTACTCTGCACTCACTGCTCACTACTCACTACTCTGCACTCACTACTCACTACTCTGCACTCACTACTCACTACTCTGTACTCACTACTCACTACTCTGCACTCACTACTCACTGCACTCACTACTCACTGCACTCACTACTCACTGCACTCACTACTCACTACTCTGCACTCACTACTCACTACTCTGTACTCACTACTCACTACTCTGCACTCACTACTCTGCACTCACTACTCACTACTCTGCACTCACTACTCACTACTCACTACTCTGCACTCACTACTCTGTACTCACTACTCACTACTCTGCACTCACTACTCACTACTCTGCACTCACTACTCACTACTCTACACTCACTACTCACTACTCTGCACTCACTACTCACTACTCTGCACTCACTACTCACTACTCTGCACTCACTACTCAGCACTCACTACTCACTACTCTGCACTCACTACTCACTACTCTGCACTCACTACTCACTACTCATTACTCACTACTCTGCACTCACTACTCACTACTCTGCACTCACTACTCACTACACTGCACTCAATACTCACTACTCTGCACTCACTACTCACTACTCAGCTACTCTGCACTCGCTACTCACTACTCTGCACTCACTACTCACTACTCTGCACTCACTACTCACTACTCTGCACTCACTACTCTGCACTCACTACTCACTACTCTGCACTCACTACTCACTACTCTGCACTCACTACTCACTACTCTGCACTCACTACTCTGCACTCACTACTCACTACTCTGCACTCACTACTCACTACTCACTACTCTGCACTCACTACTCACTACTCTGCACTCACTACTCTGCACTCACTACTCACTACTCTGCACTCACTACTCACTACTCTGCACTCACTACTCTGCACTCACTACTCACTACTCTGCACTCACTACTCACTACTCTGCACTCACTACTCACTACTCTGCACTCACTACTGCACTCACTACTCACTACTCACTACTCTGCACTCACTACTCTGCACTCACTACTCACTACTCTGCACTCACTACTCACTACTCTGCACTCACTACTCACTACTCTGCACTCACTACTCTGCACTCACTACTCACTACTCTGCACTCACTACTCTGCACTCACTACTCACTACTCTGCACTCACTACTCACTACTCTGCACTCACTACTCACTACTCTGCACTCACTACTCTGCACTCACTACTCTGCACTCACTACTCTGCACTCACTACTCACTACTCTGCACTCACTACTCACTACTCACTACTCTGCACTCACTACTCACTACTCTGCACTCACTACTCTGCACTCACTACTCACTACTCTGCACTCACTACTCTGCACTCACTACTATGCACTCACTACTCTGCACTCACTACTCAGCACTCACTACTCACTACTCTGCACTCACCACTCACTACTCACTACTCTGCACTCACTACTCACTACTCACTACTCTGCACTCACTACTAACTACTTACTACTATGCACTCACTACTCACTACACGCTACTCTGCACCCACTACTCACTACTCTGCACTCACTACTCACTACTCTGCACTCACTACTCACTACTCTGCACTCACTACTCACTACTCACTACTCTGCACTCACTACTCTGCACTCACTACTCACTACTCTGCACTCACTACTCACTACTCACTACTCTGCACTCACTACTCACTACTCTGCACTCACTACTCTGCACTCACTACTCACTACTCTGCACTCACTACTCTGCACTCACTACTCTGCACTCACTACTCTGCACTCACTACTCAGCACTCACTACTCACTACTCTGCACTCACCACTCACTACTCTGCACTCACTACTCACTACTCTGCACTCACTACTCACTACTCTACACTCACTACTCACTACTCTGCACTCACTACTCACTACTCTGCACTCACTACTCAGCACTCACTACTCACTACTCTGCACTCACTACTCACTACTCTGCACTCACTACTCACTACTCATTACTCACTACTCTGCACTCACTACTCACTACTCTGCACTCACTACTCACTACTCTGCACTCACTACTCACTACTCTGCACTCACTACTCTGCACTCACTACTCACTACTCTGCACTCACTACTCACTACTCTGCACTCACTGCTCACTACTCACTACTCTGCACTCACTACTCACTACTCTGCACTCACTACTCACTACTCTGTACTCACTACTCACTACTCTGCACTCACTACTCACTGCACTCACTACTCACTGCACTCACTACTCTGCACTCACTAATCACTACTCTGTACTCACTACTCACTACTCTGCACTCACTACTCTGCACTCACTACTCACTACTCTGCACTCACTACTCACTACTCTGCACTCACTACTCTGTACTCACTACTCACTACTCACTACTCTGCACTCACTACTCACTACTCTGCACTCACTACTCACTACTCTACACTCACTACTCACTACTCTGCACTCACTACTCACTACTCTGCACTCACTACTCAGCACTCACTACTCACTACTCTGCACTCACTACTCACTACTCTGCACTCACTACTCACTACTCACTACTCTGCACTCACTACTCTGCACTCACTACTCTGCACTCACTACTCTGCACTCACTACTCAGCACTCACTACTCACTACTCTGCACTCACCACTCACTACTCACTACTCTGCACTCACTACTCACTACTCTGCACTCACTACTCACTACACGCTACTCTGCACCCACTACTCACTACTCTGCGCTCCCTACTCACTACTCTGCACTCACTACTCACTACTATGCACTCACTACTCTGCACTCACTACTCACTACTCTGCACTTACTACTCACTACTCTGCACTCACTACTCACTACTCTGCACTCACTACTCACTACTCAGCACTCACTACTCACTACTCTGCACTCACTACTCACTACTCAGCACTCACTACTCACTACTCTGCACTCACTACTCACCACTCTGCACTCACTACTCACCACTCTGCACTCACTACTCACTACTCACTACTCTGCACTCACTACTCACTACTCTGCACTCACTACTCCCTACTCACTACTCTGCACTCACTACTCACTACTCTGCACCCAATACTCACCACTCTGCACTCCCTACTCACTACTCACTACTCTGCACTCACTACTCACTACTCTGTACTCACTACTCTGCACTCACTACTCACTACTCTGCACTCACTACTCACTACTCTGCACTCACTACTCTGCACTCACTACTCACTACTCTGCACTCACTACTCACTACTCTGCACTCACTGCTCACTACTCACTACTTTGCACTCACTACTCACTACTCTGCACTCACTACTCACTACTCTGTACTCACTACTCACTACTCTGCACTCACTACTCACTGCACTCACTACTCACTGCACTCACTACTCACTGCACTCACTACTCACTACTCTGCACTCACTACTCACTACTCTGTACTCACTACTCACTACTCTGCACTCACTACTCTGCACTCACTACTCACTACTCTGCACTCACTACTCACTACTCACTACTCTGCACTCACTACTCTGTACTCACTACTCACTACTCTGCACTCACTACTCACTACTCTGCACTCACTACTCACTACTCTACACTCACTACTCACTACTCTGCACTCACTACTCACTACTCTGCACTCACTACTCAGCACTCACTACTCACTACTCTGCACTCACTACTCACTACTCTGCACTCACTACTCACTACTCATTACTCACTACTCTGCACTCACTACTCACTACTCTGCACTCACTACTCACTACACTGCACTCAATACTCACTACTCTGCACTCACTACTCACTACTCAGCTACTCTGCACTCGCTACTCACTACTCTGCACTCACTACTCACTACTCTGCACTCACTACTCACTACTCTGCACTCACTACTCTGCACTCACTACTCACTACTCTGCACTCACTACTCACTACTCTGCACTCACTACTCACTACTCTGCACTCACTACTCTGCACTCACTACTCACTACTCTGCACTCACTACTCACTACTCACTACTCTGCACTCACTACTCACTACTCTGCACTCACTACTCTGCACTCACTACTCACTACTCTGCACTCACTACTCACTACTCTGCACTCACTACTCTGCACTCACTACTCACTACTCTGCACTCACTACTCACTACTCTGCACTCACTACTCACTACTCTGCACTCACTACTGCACTCACTACTCACTACTCACTACTCTGCACTCACTACTCTGCACTCACTACTCACTACTCTGCACTCACTACTCACTACTCTGCACTCACTACTCACTACTCTGCACTCACTACTCTGCACTCACTACTCACTACTCTGCACTCACTACTCTGCACTCACTACTCACTACTCTGCACTCACTACTCACTACTCTGCACTCACTACTCACTACTCTGCACTCACTACTCACTACTCACTACTCTGCACTCACTACTCTGCACTCACTACTCACTACTCTGCACTCACTACTCACTACTCACTACTCTGCACTCACTACTCACTACTCTGCACTCACTACTCTGCACTCACTACTCACTACTCTGCACTCACTACTCTGCACTCACTACTATGCACTCACTACTCTGCACTCACTACTCAGCACTCACTACTCACTACTCTGCACTCACCACTCACTACTCACTACTCTGCACTCACTACTCACTACTCACTACTCTGCACTCACTACTAACTACTTACTACTATGCACTCACTACTCACTACACGCTACTCTGCACCCACTACTCACTACTCTGCGCTCCCTACTCACTACTCTGCACTCACTACTCACTACTCTGCACTCACTACTCACTACTCTGCACTCACTACTCACTACTCTGCACTCACTACTCACTACTCTGCACTCACTACTCACTACTCTGCACTCACTACTCACTACTCTACACTCACTACTCACTACTCTGCACTCACTACTCACTACTCTGCACTCACTACTCAGCACTCACTACTCACTACTCTGCACTCACTACTCACTACTCTGCACTCACTACTCACTACTCATTACTCACTACTCTGCACTCACTACTCACTACTCTGCACTCACTACTCACTACACTGCACTCAATACTCACTACTCTGCACTCACTACTCACTACTCAGCTACTCTGCACTCGCTACTCACTACTCTGCACTCACTACTCACTACTCTGCACTCACTACTCACTACTCTGCACTCACTACTCACTACTCTGCACTCACTACTCTGCACTCACTACTCACTACTCTGCACTCACTACTCACTACTCTGCACTCACTACTCTGCACTCACTACTCTGCACTCACTACTCACTACTCTGCACTCACTACTCACTACTCACTACTCTGCACTCACTACTCACTACTCTGCACTCACTACTCTGCACTCACTACTCACTACTCTGCACTCACTACTCACTACTCTGCACTCACTACTCTGCACTCACTACTCACTACTCTGCACTCACTACTCACTACTCTGCACTCACTACTCACTACTCTGCACTCACTACTGCACTCACTACTCACTACTCACTACTCTGCACTCACTACTCTGCACTCACTACTCACTACTCTGCACTCACTACTCACTACTCTGCACTCACTACTCACTACTCTGCACTCACTACTCTGCACTCACTACTCACTACTCTGCACTCACTACTCTGCACTCACTACTCACTACTCTGCACTCACTACTCACTACTCTGCACTCACTACTCACTACTCAGCACTCACTACTCTGCACTCACTACTCACTACTCTGCACTCACTACTCACTACTCTGCACTCACTACTCACTACTCTGCACTCACTACTCACTACTCACTACTCTGCACTCACTACTCACTACTCTGCACTCACTACTCACTACTCTGCACTCACTACTCACTACTCTGCACTCACTACTCTGCACTCACTACTCTGCACTCACTACTCACTACTCTGCACTCACTACTCACTACTCACTACTCTGCACTCACTACTCACTACTCTGCACTCACTACTCACTACTCTGCACTCACTACTCTGCACTCACTACTCACTACTCTGCACTCACTACTCACTACTCTGCACTCACTACTCACTACTCACTACTATGCACTCACTACTCACTACTCTGCACTCACTACTCACTACTCTGCACTCACTACTCACTACTCTGCACTCACTACTCACTACTCTGCACTCACTACTCTGCACTCACTACTCACTACTCTGCACTCACTACTCACTACTCTGCACTCACTACTTACTACTCTGCACTCACTACTCACTACTCAGCACTCACTACTCACTACTCACTACTCTGCACTCACTACTCTGCACTCACTACTCTGCACGCACTACTCTGCACTCACTACTCAGCACTCACTACTCACTACTCTGCACTCACCACTCACTACTCTGCACTCACTACTCACTACTCTGCACTCACTACTCACTACACGCTACTCTGCACCCACTGCTCACTACTCTGCGCTCCCTACTCACTACTCTGCACTCACTACTCACTACTATGCACTCACTACTCTGCACTCACTACTCACTACTCTGCACTCACTACTCACTACTCTGCACTCACTACTCACTACTCTGCACTCACTGCTCACTACTCAGCACTCACTACTCACTACTCTGCACTCACTACTTACCACTCTGCACTCACTACTCACTACTCACTACTCTGCACTCACTACTCACCACTCTGCATTCACTACTCACTACTCACTACTCTGCACTCACTACTCACTACTCTGCACTCACTACTCACTACTCTGCACTCACTACTCACTACTCACTACTCTGCACTCACTACTCACTACTCTGCACTCACTACTCACTACTCTGCACTCACTACTCACTACTCTGCACTCACTACTCACTACTCAGCACTCACTACTCACTACTCTGCACTCACTACTCACCACTCTGCACTCACTACTCACTACTCTGCACTCACTACTCACCACTCTGCACTCACTACTCACTACTCACTACTCTGCACTCACTACTCACTACTCTGCACTCACTACTCACTACTCTGCACTCACTACTCACTACTCACTACTCACTACTCACTACTCTGCACTCACTACTCACTACTCTGCACTCACTACTCACCACTCTGCACTCACTACTCACTACTCACTACTCTGCACTCACTACTCACTACTCTGTACTCACTACTCTGCACTCACTACTCACTACTCTGCACTCACTACTCACTACTCTGCACTCACTACTCTGCACTCACTACTCACTACTCTGCACTCACTACTCACTACTCTGCACTCACTGCTCACTACTCACTACTCTGCACTCACTACTCACTACTCTGCACTCACTACTCACTACTCTGTACTCACTACTCACTACTCTGCACTCACTACTCACTGCACTCACTACTCACTGCACTCACTACTCTGCACTCACTAATCACTACTCTGTACTCACTACTCACTACTCTGCACTCACTACTCACTACTCTGCACTCACTACTCACCACTCTGCACTCACTACTCACTACTCACTACTCTGCACTCACTACTCACTACTCTGTACTCACTGCTCTGCACTCACTACTCACTACTCTGCACTCACTACTCACTACTCTGCACTCACTACTCTGCACTCACTACTCACTACTCTACACTCACTACTCACTACTCTGCACTCACTACTCACTACTCTGCACTCACTACTCACTACTCTGCACTCACTACTCACTACTCTGCACTCACTACTCACTACTCTGCACTCACTACTCTGTACTCACTACTCTGCACTCACTACTCACTACTCTGCACTCACTACTCACTACTCTGTACTCACTACTCACTACTCTGTACTCACTACTCTGCACTCACTACTCTGCACTCACTACTCTGTACTCACTACTCACTACTCTGCACTCACTACTCACTACGCTGCACTCACCTTCTCACTACTCTGCACTCACTACTCACTACTCTGCACTCACTACTAACTACTCACTACTATGCACTCACTACTCACTACTCTGCACTCACTAACTACTCACTACTATGCACTCACTACTCACTACTCTGCACTCACTACTCACTACTCACTACTCTGCACTCACTACTCACTACTCTGCACTCACTACTCTGCACTCACTACTCACTACTCTGCACTCACTACTCACTACTCTGCACTCACTACTCACTACTCTGCACTTACTACTCACTACTCACTACTCTGCACTCACTACTCACTACTCTGCACTCACTACTCACTACTCTGCACTCACTACTCTGCACTCACTACTCACGACTCTGCACTCACTACTCACTACTCTGCACTCACTACTCACTACTCAGCACTCACTACTCTGCACTCACTACTCTGCACTCACTACTCTGCACTCACTACTCTGCACTCACTACTCACTACTCTGCACTCACTACTCACTACTCTGCTACTCTGCACTCACTACTAACTACTCACTACTATGCACTCACTACTCTGCACTCACTACTCACTACTCAGCACTCACTACTCACTACTCAGCACTCACTACTCTGCACTCACTACTCACTACTCTGCACTCACTACTCACTACTCTGCACTCACTACTCACTACTCTGCACTCACTACTCACTACTCTGCACTCACTACTCACTACTCACTACTCTGCACTCACTACTCACTACTCTGCACTCACTACTCACTACTCTGCACTCACTACTCACTACTCTGCACTCACTACTCTGCACTCACTACTCTGCACTCACTACTCACTACTCTGCACTCACTACTCACTACTCACTACTCTGCACTCACTACTCACTACTCTGCACTCACTACTCACTACTCTGCACTCACTACTCTGCACTCACTACTCACTACTCTGCACTCACTACTCACTACTCTGCACTCACTACTCACTACTCACTACTATGCACTCACTACTCACTACTCTGCACTCACTACTCACTACTCTGCACTCACTACTCACTACTCTGCACTCACTACTCACTACTCTGCACTCACTACTCACTACTCTGCACTCACTACTCTGCACTCACTACTCACTACTCTGCACTCACTACTCACTACTCTGCACTCACTACTTACTACTCTGCACTCACTACTCATTACTCAGCACTCACTACTCACTACTCACTACTCTGCACTCACTACTCTGCACTCACTACTCTGCACTCACTACTCTGCACTCACTACTCAGCACTCACTACTCACTACTCTGCACTCACCACTCACTACTCTGCACTCACTACTCACTACTCTGCACTCACTACTCACTACACGCTACTCTGCACCCACTACTCACTACTCTGCGCTCCCTACTCACTACTCTGCACTCACTACTCACTACTATGCACTCACTACTCTGCACTCACTACTCACTACTCTGCACTCACTACTCACTACTCTGCACTCACTACCCACTACTCTGCACTCACTGCTCACTACTCAGCACTCACTACTCACTACTCTGCACTCACTACTTACCACTCTGCACTCACTACTCACTACTCACTACTCACTACTCACCACTCTGCATTCACTACTCACTACTCACTACTCTGCACTCACTACTCACTACTCTGCACTCACTACTCACTACTCTGCACTCACTACTCACTACTCACTACTCTGCACTCACTACTCACTACTCTGCACTCACTACTCACTACTCTGCACTCACTACTCACTACTCTGCACTCACTACTCACTACTCAGCACTCACTACTCACTACTCTGCACTCACTACTCACCACTCTGCACTCACTACTCACTACTCTGCACTCACTACTCACCACTCTGCACTCACTACTCACTACTCACTACTCTGCACTCACTACTCACTACTCTGCACTCACTACTCACTACTCTGCACTCACTACTCACTACTCACTACTCACTACTCTGCACTCACTACTCACTACTCTGCACTCACTACTCACTACTCTACACTCACTACTCACTACTCTGCACTCACTACTCACTACTCTGCACTCACTACTCACTACTCTGCACTCACTACTCACTACTCTGCACTCACTACTCTGTACTCACTACTCTGCACTCACTACTCACTACTCTGCACTCACTACTCACTACTCTGTACTCACTACTCACTACTCTGTACTCACTACTCACTACTCTGCACTCACTACTCTGTACTCACTACTCACTACTCTGCACTCACTACTCACTACGCTGCACTCACCTTCTCACTACTCTGCACTCACTACTCACTACTCTGCACTCACTACTAACTACTCACTACTATGCACTCACTACTCACTACTCTGCACTCACTAACTACTCACTACTATGCACTCACTACTCACTACTCTGCACTCACTACTCACTACTCTGCACTCACTACTCACTACTCTGCACTCACTACTCACTACTCTGCACTCACTACTCTGCACTCACTACTCACTACTCTGCACTCACTACTCACTACTCTGCACTCACTACTCACTACTCTGCACTTACTACTCACTACTCACTACTCTGCACTCACTACTCACTACTCTGCACTCACTACTCACTACTCTGCACTCACTACTCTGCACTCACTACTCACGACTCTGCACTCACTACTCACTACTCTGCACTCACTACTCACTACTCAGCACTCACTACTCTGCACTCACTACTCTGCACTCACTACTCTGCACTCACTACTCACTACTCTGCACTCACTACTCACTACTCTGCTACTCTGCACTCACTACTAACTACTCACTACTATGCACTCACTACTCTGCACTCACTACTCACTACTCTGCACTCACTACTCACTACTCAGCACTCACTACTCACTACTCAGCACTCACTACTCTGCACTCACTACTCACTACTCTGCACTCACTACTCACTACTCTGCACTCACTACTCACTACTCTGCACTCACTACTCACTACTCACTACTCTGCACTCACTACTCACTACTCTGCACTCACTACTCACTACTCTGCACTCACTACTCACTACTCTGCACTCACTACTCTGCACTCACTACTCTGCACTCACTACTCACTACTCTGCACTCACTACTCACTACTCACTACTCTGCACTCACTACTCACTACTCTGCACTCACTACTCACTACTCTGCACTCACTACTCTGCACTCACTACTCACTACTCTGCACTCACTACTCACTACTCTGCACTCACTACTCACTACTCACTACTATGCACTCACTACTCACTACTCTGCACTCACTACTCACTACTCTGCACTCACTACTCACTACTCTGCACTCACTACTCACTACTCTGCACTCACTACTCTGCACTCACTACTCACTACTCTGCACTCACTACTCACTACTCTGCACTCACTACTTACTACTCTGCACTCACTACTCATTACTCAGCACTCACTACTCACTACTCACTACTCTGCACTCACTACTCTGCACTCACTACTCTGCACTCACTACTCTGCACTCACTACTCAGCACTCACTACTCACTACTCTGCACTCACCACTCACTACTCTGCACTCACTACTCACTACTCTGCACTCACTACTCACTACACGCTACTCTGCACCCACTACTCACTACTCTGCGCTCCCTACTCACTACTCTGCACTCACTACTCACTACTATGCACTCACTACTCTGCACTCACTACTCACTACTCTGCACTCACTACTCACTACTCTGCACTCACTACCCACTACTCTGCACTCACTGCTCACTACTCAGCACTCACTACTCACTACTCTGCACTCACTACTTACCACTCTGCACTCACTACTCACTACTCACTACTCACCACTCTGCATTCACTACTCACTACTCACTACTCTGCACTCACTACTCACTACTCTGCACTCACTACTCACTACTCTGCACTCACTACTCACTACTCACTACTCTGCACTCACTACTCACTACTCTGCACTCACTACTCACTACTCTGCACTCACTACTCACTACTCTGCACTCACTACTCACTACTCAGCACTCACTACTCACTACTCTGCACTCACTACTCACCACTCTGCACTCACTACTCACTACTCTGCACTCACTACTCACCACTCTGCACTCACTACTCACTACTCACTACTCTGCACTCACTACTCACTACTCTGCACTCACTACTCACTACTCTGCACTCACTACTCACTACTCACTACTCTGCACTCACTACTCACTACTCTGCACTCACAACTCACCACTCTGCACTCACTACTCACTACTCACTACTCTGCACTCACTACTCACTACTCTGTACTCACTACTCTGCACTCACTACTCACTACTCTGCACTCACTACTCACTACTCTGCACTCACTACTCACTACTCGGCACTCACTACTCACTACTCTGCACTCACTGCTCACTACTCACTACTCTGCACTCACTACTCACTACTCTGCACTCACTACTTACTACTCTGTACTCACTACTCACTACTCTGCACTCACTACTCACTGCACTCACTACTCACTGCACTCACTACTCTGCACTCATTAATCACTACTCTGTACTCACTACTCACTACTCTGCACTCACTACTCTGCACTCACTACTCACTACTCTGCACTCACTACTCACTACTCTGCACTCACTACTCTGTACTCACTACTCACTACTCACTACTCTGCACTCACTACTCACTACTCTGCACTCACTACTCACTACTCTACACTCACTACTCACTACTCTGCACTCACTACTCACTACTCTGCACTCACTACTCAGCACTCACTACTCACTACTCTGCACTCACTACTCACTACACTGCACTCACTACTCACTACTCACTACTCTGCACTCACTACTCTGCACTCACTACTCTGCACTCACTACTCTGCACTCACTACTCAGCACTCACTACTCACTACTCTGCACTCACCACGCACTACTCACTACTCTGCACTCACTACTCACTACTCTGCACTCACTACTCACTACACGCTACTCTGCACCCACTACTCACTACTCTGCGCTCCCTACTCACTACTCTGCACTCACTACTCACTACTATGCACTCACTACTCTGCACTCACTACTCACTACTCTGCACTTACTACTCACTACTCTGCACTCACTACTCACTACTCTGCACTCACTACTCACTACTCAGCACTCACTACTCACTACTCTGCACTCACTACTCACTACTCAGCACTCACTACTCACTACTCTGCACTCACTACTCACCACTCTGCACTCACTACTCACCACTCTGCACTCACTACTCACTACTCACTACTCTGCACTCACTACTCACTACTCTGCACTCACTACTCACTACTCACTACTCTGCACTCACTACTCACTACTCTGCACCCAATACTCACCACTCTGCACTCACTACTCACTACTCACTACTCTGCACTCACTACTCACTACTCTGTACTCACTACTCTGCACTCACTACTCACTACTCTGCACTCACTACTCACTACTCTGCACTCACTACTCTGCACTCACTACTCACTACTCTGCACTCACTACTCACTACTCTGCACTCACTGCTCACTACTCACTACTCTGCACTCACTACTCACTACTCTGCACTCACTACTCACTACTCTGTACTCACTACTCACTACTCTGCACTCACTACTCACTGCACTCACTACTCACTGCACTCACTACTCACTGCACTCACTACTCACTACTCTGCACTCACTACTCACTACTCTGTACTCACTACTCACTACTCTGCACTCACTACTCTGCACTCACTACTCACTACTCTGCACTCACTACTCACTACTCACTACTCTGCACTCACTACTCTGTACTCACTACTCACTACTCTGCACTCACTACTCACTACTCTGCACTCACTACTCACTACTCTACACTCACTACTCACTACTCTGCACTCACTACTCACTACTCTGCACTCACTACTCAGCACTCACTACTCACTACTCTGCACTCACTACTCACTACTCTGCACTCACTACTCACTACTCATTACTCACTACTCTGCACTCACTACTCACTACTCTGCACTCACTACTCACTACACTGCACTCAATACTCACTACTCTGCACTCACTACTCACTACTCAGCTACTCTGCACTCGCTACTCACTACTCTGCACTCACTACTCACTACTCTGCACTCACTACTCACTACTCTGCACTCACTACTCACTACTCTGCACTCACTACTCTGCACTCACTACTCACTACTCTGCACTCACTACTCACTACTCTGCACTCACTACTCTGCACTCACTACTCACTACTCTGCACTCACTACTCACTACTCTGCACTCACTACTCTGCACTCACTACTCACTACTCTGCACTCACTACTCACTACTCTGCACTCACTACTCTGCACTCACTACTCACTACTCTGCACTCACTACTCACTACTCTGCACTCACTACTCACTACTCTGCACTCACTACTGCACTCACTACTCACTACTCACTACTCTGCACTCACTACTCTGCACTCACTACTCACTACTCTGCACTCACTACTCACTACTCTGCACTCACTACTCTGCACTCACTACTCACTACTCTGCACTCACTACTCTGCACTCACTACTCACTACTCTGCACTCACTACTCACTACTCTGCACTCACTACTCACTACTCACTACTCTGCACTCACTACTCTGCACTCACTACTCACTACTCTGCACTCACTACTCACTACTCTGCACTCACTACTCACTACTCTGCACTCACTACTCTGCACTCACTACTCACTACTCTGCACTCACTACTCTGCACTCACTACTCTGCACTCACTACTCTGCACTCACTACTCAGCACTCACTACTCACTACTCTGCACTCACCACTCACTACTCACTACTCTGCACTCACTACTCACTACTCACTACTCTGCACTCACTACTCACTACTCACTACTCTGCACTCACTACTAACTACTTACTACTATGCACTCACTACTCACTACACGCTACTCTGCACCCACTACTCACTACTCTGCGCTCCCTACTCACTACTCTGCACTCACTACTCACTACTCTGCACTCACTACTCACTACTCTGCACTCACTACTTACTAGTCTGCACTCACTACTCACTACTCTGCACTCACTACTCACTACTCTGCACTCACTACTCAGCACTCACTACTCACTACTCTGCACTCACTACTCACTACTCTGCACTCACTACTCACTACTCATTACTCACTACTCTGCACTCACTACTCACTACTCTGCACTCACTACTCACTACACTGCACTCAATACTCACTACTCTGCACTCACTACTCACTACTCAGCTACTCTGCACTCGCTACTCACTACTCTGCACTCACTACTCACTACTCTGCACTCACTACTCACTACTCTGCACTCACTACTCTGCACTCACTACTCACTACTCTGCACTCACTACTCACTACTCTGCACTCACTACTCACTACTCTGCACTCACTACTCACTACTCTGCACTCACTACTCTGCACTCACTACTCACTACTCTGCACTCACTACTCACTACTCTCTACTCTGCACTCACTACTCACTACTCTGCACTCACTACTCTGCACTCACTACTCACTACTCTGCACTCACTACTCACTACTCTGCACTCACTACTCTGCACTCACTACTCACTACTCTGCACTCACTACTCACTACTCTGCACTCACTACTCACTACTCTGCACTCACTACTGCAATCACTACTCACTACTCTGCACTCACTACTCTGCACTCACTACTCACTACTCTGCACTCACTACTCACTACTCTGCACTCACTACTCACTACTCTGCACTCACTACTCTGCACTCACTACTCACTACTCTGCACTCACTACTCTGCACTCACTACTCACTACTCTGCACTCACTACTCACTACTCTGCACTCACTACTCACTACTCACTACTCTGCACTCACTACTCTGCACTCACTACTCACTACTCTGCACTCACTACTCACTACTCACGACTCTGCACTCACTACTCACTACTCTGCACTCACTACTCTGCACTCACTACTCACTACTCTGCACTCACTACTCTGCACTCACTACTCTGCACTCACTACTCTGCACTCACTACTCAGCACTCACTACTCACTACTCTGCACTCACCACTCACTACTCACTACTCTGCACTCACTACTCACTACTCTGCACTCACTACTCACTACTCACTACTCTGCACTCACTACTAACTACTTACTACTATGCACTCACTACTCACTACACGCTACTCTGCACCCACTACTCACTACTCTGCGCTCCCTACTCACTACTCTGCACTCACTACTCACTACTCTGCACTCACTACTCACTACTCTGCACTCACTACTTACTAGTCTGCACTCACTACTCACTACTCTGCACTCACTACTCTGCACTCACTACTCACTACTCTGCACTCACTACTCTGCACTCACTACTCACTACTCTGCACTCACTACTCACTACTCTGCACTCACTACTCACTACTCACTACTCTGCACTCACTACTCTGCACTCACTACTCACTACTCTGCACTCACTACTCACTACTCTGCACTCACTACTCACTACTCTGCACTCACTACTCTGCACTCACTACTCACTACTCTGCACTCACTACTCTGCACTCACTACTCTGCACTCACTACTCTGCACTCACTACTCAGCACTCACTACTCACTACTCTGCACTCACCACTCACTACTCACTACTCTGCACTCACTACTCACTACTCACTACTCTGCACTCACTACTCACTACTCACTACTCTGCACTCACTACTAACTACTTACTACTATGCACTCACTACTCACTACACGCTACTCTGCACCCACTACTCACTACTCTGCGCTCCCTACTCACTACTCTGCACTCACTACTCACTACTCTGCACTCACTACTCACTACTCTGCACTCACTACTTACTAGTCTGCACTCACTACTCACTACTCTGCACTCACTACTCACTACTCTGCACTCACTACTCAGCACTCACTACTCACTACTCTGCACTCACTACTCACTACTCTGCACTCACTACTCACTACTCATTACTCACTACTCTGCACTCACTACTCACTACTCTGCACTCACTACTCACTACACTGCACTCAATACTCACTACTCTGCACTCACTACTCACTACTCAGCTACTCTGCACTCGCTACTCACTACTCTGCACTCACTACTCACTACTCTGCACTCACTACTCACTACTCTGCACTCACTACTCTGCACTCACTACTCACTACTCTGCACTCACTACTCACTACTCTGCACTCACTACTCACTACTCTGCACTCACTACTCACTACTCTGCACTCACTACTCTGCACTCACTACTCACTACTCTGCACTCACTACTCACTACTCTCTACTCTGCACTCACTACTCACTACTCTGCACTCACTACTCTGCACTCACTACTCACTACTCTGCACTCACTACTCACTACTCTGCACTCACTACTCTGCACTCACTACTCACTACTCTGCACTCACTACTCACTACTCTGCACTCACTACTCACTACTCTGCACTCACTACTGCAATCACTACTCACTACTCTGCACTCACTACTCTGCACTCACTACTCACTACTCTGCACTCACTACTCACTACTCTGCACTCACTACTCACTACTCTGCACTCACTACTCTGCACTCACTACTCACTACTCTGCACTCACTACTCTGCACTCACTACTCACTACTCTGCACTCACTACTCACTACTCTGCACTCACTACTCACTACTCACTACTCTGCACTCACTACTCTGCACTCACTACTCACTACTCTGCACTCACTACTCACTACTCACGACTCTGCACTCACTACTCACTACTCTGCACTCACTACTCTGCACTCACTACTCACTACTCTGCACTCACTACTCTGCACTCACTACTCTGCACTCACTACTCTGCACTCACTACTCAGCACTCACTACTCACTACTCTGCACTCACCACTCACTACTCACTACTCTGCACTCACTACTCACTACTCTGCACTCACTACTCACTACTCACTACTCTGCACTCACTACTAACTACTTACTACTATGCACTCACTACTCACTACACGCTACTCTGCACCCACTACTCACTACTCTGCGCTCCCTACTCACTACTCTGCACTCACTACTCACTACTCTGCACTCACTACTCACTACTCTGCACTCACTACTTACTAGTCTGCACTCACTACTCACTACTCTGCACTCACTACTCACTACTCTGCACTCACTACTCACTACTCTGCACTCACTACTCACTGCACTCACTACTCACTGCACTCACTACTCACTGCACTCACTACTCACTGCACTCACTACTCTGCACTCACTACTCTGCACTCACTACTCTGCACTCGCTACTCACTGCACTCACTACTCACTGCACTCACTACTCTCTGCACTCACTACTCTGCACTCACTACTCTGCACTCACTACTCTGCACTCACTACTCTGCACTCACTACTCTGCACTCACTACTCTGCATTCACACTCTGCACTCACTACTTCACACTCTGCACTCACACTCTGCTCACTCACTCTGCACTCACTACTTCACACTCTGCAGTCTGCGCACTCTGAACTGTGCGCACTCTGCACTCACACTATAATAATCCTTATGCAGAATTCCTCTATAGTATAAGCAGCTTGGGTTTTTCCTATAAGCGCCAAAGAGTCAATGATAGGAAAAGAGGGCAGAGAGTGCTAACCCCATCTCCCCACCCACAGACAACCAAAAATTATCTTCTGCGTTGCTTTGTTCTAATAAATCAGGAATAAGGAATTTAAAGTATGTTGGACAGGCCACATGACGGGCCGCTCTCCCCCGGCTCGACCAGGCCCGAGCCCAGTCACGCAAGCACCACACACCACCATTGCACGCCCTACGTCCCCTCAGGGACCCCTGCCCTCGAACATGATAACCTCGTGGGTCCGATCCACTGCCGGCCCATGCACCCAGCCCGGGCCGCCATCTTGGACACCTCGCCACGAGGCCGCCTGGCCCCCGATCGACCTCAACCCTGGGCCTAGCCCAGCCTCAGACAATCCGGCACCACCCTCCACCCAGGAGGTGAGCGGGCTACTTGGCAAGTCAATGGGAGAAAGAGGTGCCGATGGCTCTCCCCCCGCCCAGTGCCGCTCGCCCATCGCCTCCCCGGGCGCTGGCTCCACCCCCCTGCTGGGTGTCTGGACTCCCTCATCCCGGACCTCCCGACCTCCAAGTGCGAGGGTCCGGACATCAAAGCACGCCAGCCCTATAACTGGGGCAGCTCCAGAGCAGGAAGTTAGTTGTATCTTGGAGTCGAGAGACGTAAGAGGAACTCATCCTGGACGGACTACTGGCGCTGCCGTAGCTCTGTCCTGTGCACCATCGTCCTGCCTGTTGGCGCTGCCACAGCCGTCGTAACCTTCATCCTTCACCGCCGTCCGGATCTGCTGGCGAGGCCGCGGACCGTTGTAACCGTCATCTTCATCGGGACCTGCTTGGCTTCTCCACGGCCCGTCGACCATCCTTCATCCATCTCGGGACCTGCTTGGCTCCTCCACGGCCCGATCAGCAACCACGCCGAGCTCGAGGATTGAGAGCTATTTAACTCATTGGTAACTAAGACTGTCCCGCTACCCTTTTTCCTCAACCAGAGATCAGAACCGAGGGGACCCCTGAGTCCAGACCTCCTTGTGTCATATCGACGTAACCTAAGAATTGCATATAAAGTCTCGTTAACCTTCAATCTTGTGTGGTGTCCGTCTGTGGGGGGGAAGTTACTTATCTGTACAGTCGTTGGAGACGGCTCTCCCTGGAGACCTCTCCCCGTAATCTCGGCCGACCCTCCCGGTCCGTCTAACATTGGTGGCCAGCGGCGCGATCCGAATCACCGCATAACGTACAGAGAGTAGCTCACCCCACAACGAACAACAATGTCGACTAAAGAGAGCGGATCAACTGAGAAGTTCCAAATGGAAAAACTAGAGGAATACAGCCATCGTGAACTAAAGCAGTTCTGCATCGAACTAGGTATCGCTACCACCGGACTAAGTACCAAGGACGATTTTAAGCATGCCCTAGAATCTTGGGCAGAGACCGGGGATGTCGAAGCCCCTGAGCAAAGCACCGCGAAAAATACCAACACGGCCCCTGAGGGGCAAAGAACCAGTCTCTCGCAAGACGAGATCCAAGAAAGAGAAAAAGCCCGACTACACGAACTCGAAATGGCCCGACTCAAGATGGACATAGAACTCAAATTGGCCGAGCAAAAAATAAACTTAGAGCACCTTCGCCTCCGAGAAGAAAGAGAGGAGAAACAGAGGCAAAGGGAGCTCGAGGAAAAAAGACTAACGTACGAGCACGAACGGAACCTAGCCGAGATCAACCTGCGCAAACAGAATAAAGAGTTAGGGGTGCCCGACAGACCGTCCACCCCAGGGACCGCGGAGAAAAAAGTGCACATCCCCAAGGATGTGGTCCGAGAATATTTTCGAGAAGACGACATCCAGCAATGGTTTAAGGCCTATGAAATCGCGATGACTGCGCACCGGATCGATAGAGCCGACTGGGGAGCCGGCCTATGGGGCAAATTCCTCAATGAGGGCCGCGATACTCTGTTACAGCTCCCAGACCACCAGATGACCTCCTACGACCATATGAAAGCGGCCCTCCTCACCCGCTATGGCCTCACGCCCGAGATGTACCGTCAGAGGTTCCGAGACTGCACACGCATTCCAGGTACAACTTGGGTGGACTATGTAACATACTTTAGCCGAGCCTTCGAAGGCTGGATCAGAGGGAACAACGTCACGACCTACGAGCAGCTGTTCAATCTGATGGTATGGGAGCATCTGTCCAACAATTGCTTCATTGAACTACGCCAACACCTCCTCGACAGCAAGTTAACCGATCCCCGGCAGCTCGCAGCCGAAGCTGACCGGTGGGAGATCACCAGAGTGGGCCGGAATGGGTCCTACGAGCAGAACAGGAACAACAATGGTCACTACCGACCCAGAGGAGGAGGAGGGGGCCAAGGACGAGGAAGAGACAATACTCCGGCCGCCCCCGCTACCAGCACCACCCCCCCGGCCAACCGGGGCAGCACCCCGGCGCGACCGGGATACAGAGCCAATGTTACATGTCACCGATGCCAACGAGTCGGCCACTATGCAAACGACCCAAGCTGCCCGCAGTATCAGAGTCCAAGACCCCGCCAGGTGGCCGCCGCGGCACTAGGGGAAGAACAGATCTCCGAGGAACAAGAAACAGGCGAGCAAGAGTATCAAGAGTGGGAGCCAGCCGCCATGACTCTCGCGTGCTTAGGGGGAAGAGACATGGTCCCGCGGGTCCCCCTACCCGCTAACACCCAGAAGTACAGCCAATGGGTGAGCATCAATGGACAACGGGCCGAAGCCCTTCGAGACACCGGGGCCAGTGTGACAGCTGTCCGCTGTCATCTGGTGACCCCAGAACAATATCTACCGAACGTTCTCTGCCCTGTGCGATCAGCCGACAACTCGGAAAGTCTGTGTCGGATGGCCTGCGTCCCCTTTGAGTGGGGAGGGGTCTCCGGCATGTTGAAGGTAACGGTCCGAGACGACGCCCCCGTGGAATGCCTCCTCGGAAATGACCTGGAAAGCTCCCTGTGGGCAGCCGTGGAGCGAAAAGAACACTTGGGGATGTTGGGCGTCCCAGACTGGGCGTGCGTCACCACCCGGTCCATGGCCGCCCGTGCCAACCATCACCCGGAAGAACCAGAATGGCCGGCGCCACCGCCTCCGGTCGCCCCCGCCGAGACCCCCGACCATGGCATCCCCCTCGAACTTGCTCAACCTTCCGACCTCGCTAATCTTGATCAGTGGGCTCAAGAAGGGGGACCCACACAAGAACAATTTCGTCAGGAACAGAAGACCTGTCCCTCCCTTGAGGGACTCCGACAACAAGCGCTCGCCCAAAGCGCCGGGGATACCTCCGGAACTCATTGGGTCTACTGGGACAATGATCTATTGTACAGCCAGCAACGAATCGCCGAGCTGGGGGCCAACCGAGTACTAGTGGTGCCCCTCCGCTTTAGAGACTTCCTGCTAAACCTGGCCCACGATGTCCCCCTGGCAGGGCACCTGGGACAGGATAAAACCTACAGCCGCCTAGTGACCCACTTCTTCTGGCCCAAAATGAGAAACGATGTGCACCAGCATTGCCGATCTTGCCCCACGTGCCAAGCCAGTGGGAAGAGCGGCCGCAAATTAAAGGCTCCCCTGCAACCCTTTCCAGTAGTCACGACCCCATTTGAGAGGGTCGGGATAGACATTGTGGGACCCCTGGACCCGCGTACAAGACAAGGCCATCGCTTCATCCTGGTACTAGTGGACCACGCCACCCGCTACCCTGAGGCTATTCCTCTCCGGACCGTGACAGCCCCAGTGGTCGGCCGGGCCCTGATGGGGATCTTCTCCCGTGTGGGGTTCCCCCGAGAAGTCGTCAGTGACAGAGGCACGAACTTTATTTCTAAATATATGAAGTCCCTCTGGCAACAGTGTGGGGTCACCTACCGCTTCACGACCCCCTATCACCCCCAAGGAAACGGACTGGTTGAGCGGTTCAATCGCACGCTAAAAGGGATGATCGGGGGATTGGAAGAGCCCCTCCGTCGCCAGTGGGACGTGCTGCTGCCGTGCCTCCTCTTCGCCTACCGGGAGGTCCCACAGAAGTCCCTAGGCTTCAGCCCCTTCGAGCTGCTCTATGGGCACCCAGTACGGGGGCCACTCAGCCTGATCAAAGAAGGCTGGGAGATGCCTCCGGCCAAGAGTCCTCCAGATGTCTTCCGGTACCTCCTCACCCTCCGCAACCAGTCCCGGCGGTTCAGAGACCTAGCAAAAGCCAACCTAGAGGCCAGTCAAGAGGACATGAAGAAATGGTATGACCAGAACGCCTCATCCATTGAATTCGAGCCGGGACAACAGGTCTGGGTAATGTCCCCCACAGAACCGTGCGCTCTCCAAGACAAATGGACGGGACCCTTCAAGGTAATCGAGCGCAAGGGTCCTGCCACCTATCTGATCGATATGGAGTCCGCCCGGAATCCGCTCCGAGTCCTCCACACCAACAGACTGAAACCCCACTTTGCACGAACAGAACTCAGCCTCTTGATGGCCACAGACAATGGGGTTGAAGACGACTCCGAGCCTCTCCCTGACCTCTTGCGGACCCAGGAGCAAGACGGCTCCGTGGATGGGGTCCGACTCTCGGAGACCCTCACCAGAGAACAACGGCAAGAGTGCCAAGCCCTCCTATCACGGTTCGCCAGTCTGTTCTCCCTCACCCCAGGTGTCACTTCCTGGTGTGTGCACGATGTGGACACCGGAGACAGCCCTCCTATCCGCCACCGGGCCTACCGCGTACCTGATCGGGTACGGGCCTGCATCCAGGCGGAAGTAGCTAAGATGCTCACGCTCGGGGTCATCGAGCCCTCAGACAGTCCATGGGCCAGCCCGGTCGTACTGGTCCCCAAAGCAGCCGCCCCCGGAACCACACCAGAACTCCGGTTCTGTGTCGACTACCGGGGCCTGAATGAAGTCACCAGAACGGACGCACACCCCATCCCCCGGGCAGATGAACTGGTCGACCGAATGGGCGCTGCCCGCTACCTCAGCATCTTCGACCTGACGGCAGGTTATTGGCAGATCGGCCTCACACCCCGAGCACAAGAACGCTCTGCCTTCTCCACCCCCGATGGCCACTATCACTTTACGGTCATGCCCTTCGGCATTTAGAATGCCCCAGCGACGTTCCAACGGCTCGTCAATCAGGTCCTGGCGGGGCTCGAAGAGTTCAGCGCCGCCTACCTGGACGACATCGCTGTGTACAGCCACCATTGGACCGAGCACCTCCACCACCTCCAAGCAGTGCTGCAAGCCCTTCAGCGAGCTGGCCTCACGATCAAGGCCAGCAAATGCCAAATTGGACAAGGGTCGGTGACCTACCTCGGACACCAGGTGGGAAGCGGCCTAGTGGCCCCCCTACAGCTGAAAATTGCCGCCATCCAGAACTGGCAACCCCCTATCACTCAAACTGAGGTGCGAGCCTTCCTGGGCCTCACGGGCTACTACCGAAGGTTCGTGAAAGACTATGGTACCATCGTGGGGCCTCTCACCGAACTCACGTCAAAAAATCAGCCCAAGAAGGTGAACTGGACCCCAGAGTGTCAAGCGGCATTCGAACAGTTAAAGGCCGCCATGTGTTCCGCTCCTGTGCTCCAGGCCCCAGACTACAGCCGGGAGTTCGTCGTCCAGACGGACGCCTCCGACCAGGGCATTGGGGCGGTCCTGTCCCAAGTGAACACCGAAGGCCTCGATCAACCGGTGGCCTTCATCAGCCGGAGACTCCTACCCCGGGAACAACGCTGGAGCACCATAGAGAGGGAAGCCTTCGCTGTGGTATGGGCCCTCAAGAAGCTCCGGCCCTACCTTTTTGGCACCCACTTTCGGGTGCAGACTGACCACCGACCCCTGCAGTGGTTGATGCATATGCGGGGGGAAAACCCAAAATTGCTACGCTGGTCCATCTCCTTACAAGGTATGGACTTCACAGTCGAACACCGGCCTGGGTCCGACCACGCCAACGCCGATGGCCTGTCCCGGTTTTTCCGCCTCGACGAAGAGAGTCCCCAAGAGGATGGGTAACTCTCCCCGCCTTCAGCTGGGGGGGACGCATGTTGGACAGGCCACATGACGGGCCGCTCTCCCCCGGCTCGACCAGGCCCGAGCCCAGTCACGCAAGCACCACACACCACCATTGCACGCCCTACGTCCCCTCAGGGACCCCTGCCCTCGAACATGATAACCTCGTGGGTCCGATCCACTGCCGGCCCATGCACCCAGCCCGGGCCGCCATCTTGGACACCTCGCCACGAGGCCGCCTGGCCCCCGATCGACCTCAACCCTGGGCCTAGCCCAGCCTCAGACAATCCGGCACCACCCTCCACCCAGGAGGTGAGCGGGCTACTTGGCAAGTCAATGGGAGAAAGAGGTGCCGATGGCTCTCCCCCCGCCCAGTGCCGCTCGCCCATCGCCTCCCCGGGCGCTGGCTCCACCCCCCTGCTGGGTGTCTGGACTCCCTCATCCCGGACCTCCCGACCTCCAAGTGCGAGGGTCCGGACATCAAAGCACGCCAGCCCTATAACTGGGGCAGCTCCAGAGCAGGAAGTTAGTTGTATCTTGGAGTCGAGAGACGTAAGAGGAACTCATCCTGGACGGACTACTGGCGCTGCCGTAGCTCTGTCCTGTGCACCATCGTCCTGCCTGTTGGCGCTGCCACAGCCGTCGTAACCTTCATCCTTCACCGCCGTCCGGATCTGCTGGCGAGGCCGCGGACCGTTGTAACCGTCATCTTCATCGGGACCTGCTTGGCTTCTCCACGGCCCGTCGACCATCCTTCATCCATCTCGGGACCTGCTTGGCTCCTCCACGGCCCGATCAGCAACCACGCCGAGCTCGAGGATTGAGAGCTATTTAACTCATTGGTAACTAAGACTGTCCCGCTACCCTTTTTCCTCAACCAGAGATCAGAACCGAGGGGACCCCTGAGTCCAGACCTCCTTGTGTCATATCGACGTAACCTAAGAATTGCATATAAAGTCTCGTTAACCTTCAATCTTGTGTGGTGTCCGTCTGTGGGGGGGAAGTTACTTATCTGTACAGTCGTTGGAGACGGCTCTCCCTGGAGACCTCTCCCCGTAATCTCGGCCGACCCTCCCGGTCCGTCTAACAAAGTATATGTATGGGCGAGTGGAAGGTGATCTATCGTATTCAATATATTTTAACACAATTGGTGTTCATGGTTACCTTTACAAACATGAGATGAAGATGATGCTCAGTTTTTAGTTATATAAGGATATTTTGTCAAGTACATTCAAGTTCAACCCACTGGCTGTAAGCAACAAGCTGAGGATCAACGGGCGCGAAACAGCGTGGTGGGCGCGCACGAGACGCAGCGTGGGCGTGCACATCATCTGAAGATCGCCGGAGAAGACACCGAGTCGGCCTGCTGCCATGACTGACCCGCTGCGAGGGAAAGAGCCCGGTGAGTGGGGGTAAAGGGGGGGGCGGCAGAGAGGGAGGGGGTGTGTGTGTGCGTGTGTCTGTCTGTCTCTGAGTGTGTGTCTGTGTGTGCCCGGCTCGTGACTGCCTGCCTGTGTGTGTGCGTGTCCACAGACCCGGTCGGCTGGGGGGGGGGGGGCGGGAATGTGTGTGTGCATGTGTCTGAGTGTGCTGCTTAGTTGTAAGGGGGGTGGTGTCTGTGCGCTCCTGTGTGTGTGTGTGTGTGCGCGTGATTGAGAGGCTGCCTTGCTGTGCACAGTTGGAGCAAGAGATGTGCACGGCTGGGGGGGGCGGGGCTCGGCGTGCGTGGTCACGAAGGGCAATCGGCGCTCGTCCCCCAGTCTACGTCCCTTCAGACCCATCTCCGCAAAAATAGGTCTCGAAGCCGAGACCTAAAAAGGGACGCAAGGACAGCACTCCTGGTCCAGGTGGAATTCCTCAAGCTCTGTTTAAGAAAGATGCAACTTTTTGGGCTGCGAAATTAAGCCCCCTTTTTAATTCATGTCTGAAAACAACACCATACTGCCCTCCTGGCGTGGATCCATCCTCGCACCAATCTTTAAAGGAGGGGATAAAAAATCCCCAGGGAATTATCGTCTCATCGCACTCATTGTCAATGAAGCAAAGTATTTTGCTCGAGTGCTGCTCAACTCCCTTAGGGCATGGGCTGATGATAACTCTATAATTCCTCCAAATCAAACAGGTTTCACAACAAACACCGGTACCTTAGTCAATCTTATGACCCTTTCCTGCCTGATTGATCAAGCGAAGTTCTGTTCATGCCCACTCTATATTGGGTTAATTGACTTCCAAGCGGCCTTCGACAATGTCAACAGAAGTAAACTCTGGCAGAAGTTGTCTAGACTCAATATTCCAGCGGTCCTCCTAAGAGCCATACAACTTCTACACCAGGACACATGGGTTAAGATTAAGATCGGGGATGGCTCAAGATTGTCCTGCCCAATTCCGACGAAAAAAGGCCTCAAAGTGGGTTGTGTCTTGGCCCGACATTTTTTTAACCTATTTTTAGCCGACCTCCCTGAAGCCCTCAACAAGGTCAATTCCCACGCTCCCAAACTATCTGGTCTGTCGCTGACAAACTAGTTATATGCTGACGACGTGGTACTTTTAAGCAAAACAAAGATGGGAATGCAAGGACTCCTGGATGCTGCTTTTGACTATTCAAATAACAACGAGCTTCCAATTAACAACAGGAAGACAAAAATCCTAGCAGTGCATTCAAGGAAAGTTAAGAAACTGTCTTGGGCTTCGAACAATGAAAGCATTGTCGAATCAAACTGCCAAAGGTACCTTAGAGTCATTTTTAACAACAATGAAAAATACAAATCCCACCTAGAAGAGCAAAAAAGGAAGGGTACGGCACTTGCTTTTGCAATTGGACTAACTCAAAAGAAGCTACAAGGCCCAACTCTTGCACCCACACTACAGGTGGCTCAGGCAAAAATCATTCCTACCTTAACCTACGGTAGTGAAGCTTTAAAAGGATTGGACAGTGACCATCTGGACACAATCATTATCAAGATCTACAGATCAGTGCTCAAATTACCAAACCATACATCACCAGCACAAATTAGGTTGGAACTAAGCATCTGCAAACGACCATTGGCTAGAGCCATGTCTTTTCTCGTGTGCTGTCACAAACTGAGGTTATCAAAGGAGGGAAGTCTAGGGCACCATTTGTGGACCAGCATTGACAACAACTCATAAGAAGCAGGATATGACTACTGGTCAAAAGGATTAAAAACTCTATGCCTAAATGACCTCTGGAACTTGCATGCTAGTCAGAAGGAATTCAAAAGGCTAGCGAAAATCAGTACCAAACAATTATCAATAGGTGAGGATTAAGCCACCCTTGCAAAAAGAAGTCATGGGTGGATGACCCTTCAATCCTATGCCTTGTTAATTCCACAGCCGTACCTAACTATATTGTTCAGTGCTCGAACGAAACAAAGTTTTTTAAAACTGAGAATGGGAGTTATTACCTGTTGACTCACTGGCCAAAATGGAAAACCGAACATGGAAGAGATCCATGCCGACTTTGTGGGACCCACAAAGAAGATATCATACACATCATCTGTCTGTCCCCAAAACTACTGCCAGAGGGACGGGGTCTACTCAAGCACCATTGGAATAGAACATTGATCAGAAGCTGTAGAGCAGCAGTTTTGGCCTGTTTAGATCCTAGAAACACTAAATTCAGTTGTGCCCTAGTAAGATTTATGGAGCGCGCTGCAAAAAAACGTATTGAGGTGCCCACAGTTTGCGACTCCCTATCGGAATAACGTTGTCAAGTTTCACTTGTTGTTGCCACCCCTACTGGCTTTTTATGAATACAATATTTTAAATGAAAGTCTTATCTGTTATTGTTACTCATAATGGCTTTTTATGAACATGATATTTTAAATGCAATTTTGAAACCTTTTAAATGTTTTGTATTTGCAATGGTTTTTTTTTAAATCACGCAATAAAGACACATAACTAACTGGTGGAGACTATTGCTCCAGTTAAACCTGCAAAGTCACGGAGGGAATCCCCCTCGGCCCCCTGGTTTACTGCGGAACTGAGGGCAGAAAAATCAGCCTGTAAGAAGTTGGAGCGAATGTGGAGGGTTACCTATTGTGAATTGGCAAAGAATCGCTATAGGATGGCCATCCGCAAGCTTCAACAATCAATAAAAAAGGCACCTCTATCTAACAAGCCGAACATTCTAGCAAAGAAGTTTTTAAAATACTGCAGTCTTTTTTTAAACCCAGAAGCATTGAAACAGAGGTTATCCCTTCTGAAACTCTCTGTGAAAGGCTCTCTGAATTTTTCGATAATAAAATCAGGAAAGTATATGGGGTTTTCTCCCAGCTCAGTTCCACGGTAATGGCGGATACGGCTGAAGCAAGTGTCCCCCCTGCGTCCCTAGGTCAATTCCATCCGATCTTGCTCTCGGAGGCTTTGCAGGAAATAAAGAGATGTAAATCAGGGTCGCCAGATGACCCCTGCCCACCTAAGCTTTAGAGTATGATGGCGGATTCAGTCGCGCCCATTCTCCGGCATATATGGAACATGTCTATTTCCACTGGGGTGTTTCCTGATTGTTGGAAACACGCCACACTTCTCCCTCTGAAAAAAAAACGAATGGGGATTCGGATGACCTCAGTAATTTGCGCCCAATTTCTCTACTGGCGGCACCAGGCAAAATGATGGAGAAACTGATTCAGCGCCAACTGAATAGATTCACGGAAGACAATAAGATCTTGCACGAGACCCAATCAGGCTTTAGGGCTGGCTTTAGCACCGAGAACGCCCTGATTGAGGTAGCCGAGTCGGTCAGGTGGTCGTTAGATTCAGGGGCATCGGCTATGCTGGTGCTCCTGGATCTATCTGCCGCTTTCGATACGGTCGACCACGGCAGACTACTACGGCGACTGGAGGAGATTGGCCTTCAGGAACAAGCACTTGGGTAGCTGAACTCTTATTTGTCTAATAGATCACAGAAGGTGGCACTGGGCGCTTTTTCCTCCAAACCTAAGCGACTGGGTGGCGGGGTACCACAGAGATCGGAACTCAGCCCGCTGCTTTTTAATATTTATCTTGCCCCCCTTTTCACTTTAATTGCAAACTGGGGAGTCACAGCAATCTCATACGCCAATGACACCCAGCTTGTTTTCCTTTACTCTGAGGTGTCGGAGACAGCGTTTGCTAAATTCAAGGGCTGCCTACGTGATGTAGCGAGTTGGATGAACACAAACAAATAGAAGTTGAATGCGGGTAAAACGTAGGTAATTTTCTTTGTAAAAGGCCCCCACCCGCCCTCTGAGTTTTGGTGGCCAGCTGAGATGGGTCCGGCGCCTCTCCCCAGTACAAAGGCAAAAAATTTGGGGGTGAAATGGGATGGTAGCTTATCTTTTTCTTCCCACATCCAGCAGGTCGTAGGAGAATGCTTAAACAAATTGAGGAATCTGCGCAAATTTCTCCCGCTTCTACCAGAAGGATGCCGAAAAACGGTAATCCATGCCATGGTCACCTCACGGCTGGAATATGCTAACGGCCTCTACCTGGGCCTTCCCAAATACCTGATCCAACGGTTGCAAACCGTACAAAATGCGGCTGCGAGACTGATAAAGCATATCCCGTACAAACAACATGTCTCTCAGCACTTGCGCGTGCTGCATTGGCTCCCAGGAGCAAGCAGGATAAAATTTAAGGTTCTTACCTTGGCTTACAGAGCCTTACATGGGACTTGCTCCAACTATGTAAAACTCGACTCCCAAGATATGTACAGGCGAGATTCCTACGCTCCAACTCTCTGCTCCAACTTCTCACTCCGTGAGTTAGAAGGGCGCGGCTGGGGAGGTAGGACCTTCTCGGCCAGCACGGCGAAGCTGTGGAACACTCTGCCGCCTGCTATACAGTTGGCAGCATCTGAATCTGGCTTCAGGAAGCTACTCAAAACTTGGCTTTTAACCCATAAGATCTGAGCCATTGGCTCCTTATCACTACCACATCCTTTCTTCCTTTTTCTCTTGGCTTGCTTAGCGCTGGGACACCTCCGTCTGAGGTAACTGTACACGCTTTATAAAATTCTGTATCATTATTATTTATTATTAATTCAAGGCTTATAGAATTTGCAGTAATAGTGCTTCAATGCAGTCAAGCCATATTCGATGTGCAGTAAAGGTGCTTCATTGCAGGCATGGCTTATTTAAAGTGCAGTACTACTGCTTTCATTGCAGTCATGCTTTATTTAATGTGCAGTACTAGTGCTTTATTGCAGGCACGCATTATTTAACTTGAAGCACTAGTACATAATTGCTGGCGTGCCCTATTTATTGTGCAGTATATGTGCCAATGTGCAGGCATGCAATATTTAATGTGCCGTACTAGTGCTTTATTAACGGCATGGCTTATTTAATGTGCAGTACTAGTATTCCTGTGCAGGCATGCATAATTTAATGTGCAGGACTAGTTCTTTATTGCAGACATGGTTTATTTAATATGCAGTACAAGTGCTTCATAGCAGACATGCCTTACTTAATGTGCAGTAGTAATGCTTCATTGCAGGCAAGCTTTATTTAAAGTGCAGTACTAGTACGTAATTGCAGGCGTGCCTTATTTAATGTGCAGTACTTGTGCTAATGTGCAGGCGTGCATTATTTAATGTGCAGTACTAGTGCTTCACTGAAGGCATGGCTTAATTAATATGCAGTACTGGTGCTCCTGTTCAAGCATTGCTTATTTAATGTGCAGTACTTGTGCTTCATTGAATGAATGGCTTATTTAATATGCAGTACTAGTGCTTCATTGCAGGCATGGCTTATTTAATGTGCAGTACTACTGCTTTCATTGCAGGCATGCTTTATTTAATGTGCAGTACTAGTGCTTTATTTCAGACATGCATTATTTAATTTGCAGCACCAGTACGTCATTGCAGGCGTGCCTTATTTATTGTGCAGTATACGTGCCAATGTGCAGGCATGCATTATTTAATGTGCAGTACTAGTGCTTCATTGACGGCATGGCTTATTTAATCTGCAGTACTAGTATTCCTGTGCAGGCATGCATTATTTAATGTGCAGTACTAGTGCTTCGTTGACAACATGGCTTATTTAATGTGCAGTACTAGCGCTTCATTGCAGACATGCCTTAATGTGCAGTAGTAATGCTTCATTGCAGGCAAGCTTTATTTAAAGTGCAGTACTAGTACGTAATTGCAGGTATGCCTTATTTAATGTACAGTACTCGGGCTAATGTGCAGGCATGCATTATTTAATGTGCAGTATTAGTGCTTCATTGAAGGGATGGCTTATATAATATGCAGTACTGGTGCTCCTGTGCAGGCATGGCTTATTTAATGTGCAGTACCTGTGGTTCATTGAAGACGTGGCTTATTTAATATGCAGTACTAGCTCTCCATTGTAAACATGGCTTATTTGATATGCAGTACTAGCACTTCATTGCAGGATTGCCTTATTTAATGTGCAGCACTAGTGCTTCATTGCAGGCATGGCTTATTTGATGTGCAGCACTAGTACTTCATTGCAGTCGTGCCCTAGTTATTGTGCAGTACTAGTGCTTCATTGCGGGCATACCTTAATTAATGTGCAGCACTAGTACGTCATTGCAGGCGTACCTTATTTAATGTGCAGTATTCTTGCTAATGGGAAGGCATGCATTATTTAATGTGCAGTACTAGCGCTTTATTGCAGGAATGGCTTTTTTAATGTGCAGTACTAGTGCATTATTGCAGATATGGCTTATTTAATATACAGCACTAAGGCATTTCATTGCATGCTTGCCTTATTTAATGTGCAGTACTGGTGCTTTATTGCAGATATGGCTTATTTAATATGCAGTACTAGCACTTCATTGCAGGCTTGCCTTATTTAATGTGCAGTGCTAGTGCTTCATTGCGGGCATTCCTTATTTAATGTGCAGTGCTAGTGCTTCATTATTTAATGTGCAACACTAGCTTCATTGCATGCATGGCTGATTTTATGCGCATTACTTGTGCTCCTGTGCAGGCATGGCTTATTTAATGTGCAGTGCTAGAGATTCTTTGTAGGCATCTCTTGTTTGATGTACAGTATTAGTACATCATTTGAGGCGAGTTTATTTTATGTGCAGTACTAGGACTTCATTACATGCATGCATTATTTAATGTGCAGTGCTAGTGCTTCATTGTAGTCATGCCTTACTTAATGTGCGGTGCAAGTGCTTTATTGCAGGTGTGCCTTATTTAATGTGCAGCCTGAGTGCGTCATTGCAGGTCTGCCTTATTTAATGTGCAGTACTAGTGCTCCTGTGCAGGCATGGATTATTTAATGTGCAGTACTAGTGCTTTATTGCAGTCATGCCTTATTTAATGTTTAATTTATTGTCTGAACTGGGGTGGCAGAGTGGGCTAAAGAACGGTGATGGACTAAACCCAGATCTGTTGACTGGGTGTGAGTGTTTGATTGGTTCAGATGCTCCGTCCATCACCACCACTCCCTTTTGTACCGCTTGTTCAATGTAAAGCACTAGTGCTTCATTGCATGCGTGCCTGAGTTAATGTGCAGTACTAGTGCTCCTGTGCAGGCATGGCTAATTTAATGTGCAGTACTAGTGATTCTTTGCAGGCATGTCCTATTTAATGTGCAGTATTAGTACATCATTAGAGCCATGTTTATTTTAATGTGCATTGGTAGTACTTCATTTTATTCATGCCTTATTTACTGTGCCCAAAGTGGTACAAAAGGGGGTGGTGATGGACGGAGCATCTGAACCAATTAAACACTCACACCCAGTCAACAGATCTGGGTTTGATCCATCACCGTTCTTTAGCCCACTCTGCCACCCAGTTCAGACATGGCCATATGCAAATCAGTCTTGACCCTGTGCCTCATGGGAACAGTCCATACCGAACTGCGAAGCCATGTCTTCCCTGGACCGGAATCAAGCATCCTAGGACCGGTTTCTGGCTATCAGCCGTCTTCAGCCAGGACAGCTTGACTCCAGTGGCTTAGTGAGCACGGGACCCACGTCTGGGCATACCCTTCCCACATAGGATGAACAGAAAAACACACAAGATGATGGATGGAATATTGCACAAAGGCAATTATGGTGGCAGAGTGGGCTAAAGAACAGTGATGGATCAAACCCAGATCTGTTGACTGGGTGTGAGTGTTTGATTGGTTCAGATGCTCCGTCCATCGGTGGCAGAGTGGGCTAAAAAATGTTGATGGATCAAATCCAGATCTGTTGACTGGGTGTGAGTGTTTGATTGGTTCAGATGCTCCGTCCATCACCACCCCCTTTTGTACCGCTTTGTTCTACATAAGTTGGCAGGGTATGCTCAGAAGTGAGTTCCTTGCTCACTTTGCCACTGGATTCAAGCAAGCCTGGCTGAAGATGGCTGTAATGCCAGAAACCGGTCCTAGGAAGCTTGTTTCCGGTCCAGGGAAGGCATGGCTTAGCAGTTCGGGCTTGACTGTTCCCATGAGGCACAGGGTCAGACTAATTTGCATATGGCCATGTCTGAACTGGGGTGGCAGATTGGGCTAAAGAACGGTGATGGATCAAACCCAGATCTGTTGACTGGGTGTCAGTGTTTGATTGGTTCAGATGCTCCGTCCATCACCACCCCCTTTTGTACCGCTTTGTTTGCCATAAGTTGGCAGGGTATGCTCAGACGTGAGTCCCTTGCTCACTTTGCCACTAGATTCAAGCAAGCCTGGCTGAAGACAGCTGTAGTGCCAGAAACCGGTCCTAGGAAGCTTGTTTCTGGTCCAGGGAAGGCATGGCTTGGCAGTTCGGGCTGGACTGTTCCCATGAGGCACAGGGTCAGACTGATTTGCATATGGCCATGTCTGAACTGGGGTGGCAGAGTGGGCTAAAGAATGGTGATGGATCAAACCCAAATCTGTTGACTGGGTGTGAGTGTTTGATTGGTTCAGATGATCCGTCCATCACCACCCCCTTTTGTACCGCTTTGTTCGCCATAAGTTGGCAGGGTATGCTCAGACGTGAGTCCCTTGCTCACTTTGCCACTGGATTCAAGCAAACCTGGTTGAAGTTGACTGTAATGCCAGAAACCAGTCCTAGGAAGCTTGTTTCTGGTCCAGGGAAGGCATGGCTTGGCAGTTCAGGCTGGACTGTTCCCATGAGGCACAGGGTCAGCATGATTTGCATATTGCCATGTCTGAACTGGGGTGGCAGAGTGGGCTAAAGAACGGTGATGGATCAAACCCAGATCTGTTGACGTTGTGAGTGTTTGATTGGTTCAGATGCTCCGTCCATCACCACCCCCTTTTGTAGCTCTTTGTTCACCATAAGTTGGCAGGGTATGCTCAGACCTGTATCTGTATCTACATAAAACAACGTGTTTTTACCATACCACCGGTGTCAACCTACTTTGTTAATTAATTGATTTAAGATATTCAGCCTTTTTAGCTTTTGCCATAGAAGGTTTCTATTGACATGGTGGAATGTTGAGCTATAGTCAATAAAACACAGGTATAATGGCTGTTTGGATTCAAGCACAGCGTCTATCATTAGTGAAAGAGCTAAGATGTTGGTAGTGGTCCTCAAATTCTTGCAGAAGCCTGTTTGGTTAAGTGGAATTGCTGTGATTTCTGTAGCCCAGGTCGTTAGTCCTTAAAGTAGTAGACCTGCATAATATTAGGCCTCAATGTCCAGTAGAGCTACCAGCCGGTAGGTTTTTTTGGTCGCCCCTGTTTCCATTTTTGTATATGGGTGAAATAATCGCTCCCCTCCAAGATGATGGAATCATTAATGATTGTAGGATTTTTTCAAAGATTAGTTTGAATACTGAGGCCCAAAACTCCTGCTCTTGTTTAAACAATATAGGAGGATCCCTTTTGGGCCTGGGGCACCCTCGCGTCTGCCCTTTGAAATCCTTTTGCGAATTTGTTCGTTTGTGATTAACATGTCCTGTTCCGTTGCTGAGTTAAGGATTGTTTGAGATGGTCGAGCTTCTGAGTCAATTGGCAGGTTGTTTGTTCAAGTTTGGGTTTCTCGATATTTGTTCAAATGTGATTTAAGGAAGGTTATCCATGCCTCTTCTGTAACATGTGATTCTATGCCCAGGCACAGCGGGTTAGTCAGAGTGTTAATCTTCTGCCAAAATTGTGCACTATTGTTCTTTTTGATGTCATGTAGAAGTTTTGCCCAAAGGGTCTCATCTGCTTCTTTTCTGAGACCCCAGGTTAATTGCCTGTGGGTGGCTTTTAACTGCCTTAGTTCTTCAATGCCACTGGGTCTTTTCTCACTCTCCGAAGCACTCGATTTATCGAGGCTTTAACTTTTTTAGCTGTGGATTATTTCTGATCCTCATGTGTAAGCATTGATTTGGCGCATGGCCCATTCCTTTGTTTTGGAGATTCCCCTTTTTGGTTCCAGCACTGTGTCATAGTGTTTTTGTGAACGCCGCCCAGCATTCAATTATGTCTGGCTCTCCTGTTCGTGCTTCTTCGAGTAATTGCTTTGCAAGAAAGAGTAGACTATTTGGGTCATCTGTTCTGCATTTTATCCTTTTGTCGTTGGAGGTGTATTCTAGGCAGTATGCATCTGCTGGCATTGGGTAAGCTATTAGCGATGTTTCTACCCTAATTTCCTGGGGTAAGTGGTCGCTGTAGTCTAACAAACCAATGCGGTAGTCCCTTACCTTAGGGAATATGCAGCAAGAGAAGAATGTAAAATCTATTTTTGTGCTTGCCACTGCATTGTGGTATATTTAAAGGTCAACAAGGGCGCCCCTACGAGTCAGCACAGGACCTCGGGGAACACATTTTTGAAAACAACAGTGGTCCCATGCATAAGCAATATTCTGACAATAATCAATATAGACACAATGGATACTATATTAGTTATGACCATGTCCAGCCGGACAGAGGTCCCAATCTTTTACTTTTTGGAAAAATCAGAGACAAAATTCCTTCAACAATTCTCCTTAGTGGGGCACAAGCCTGTACCCTAACACATACAAAGTGGCATGGTGAAGAAAATAACAAACAAACAGAACAGGGCTTTTAGGCAAAAGATTCAGATTTATGTGATTAGTAATGTAACAGAAATTCAGGTCACACCATTACAAGCATATAACACATGGTATACGTTTTTAGCATATGGTGCTCAGGAAGTCGACGGCGTTTCGATCCCACTATTTAGACATGGGGATCATCATCAGGACATTAATAATGCCTAAACAGTATAATCCTCTATAGCGGAATGGGCCCAACCAAGCAAGTCAGGGCAAGGTAAAGGGGAGTAGGTTAGATGGCCCGGCAATCCAGCAATCGGAAGCCTTGGGGAAACACGTCAGCGGTGTGCTTGGTCGGGTTTTGTAGAGGGGAAGTTTCCGGGTCAGTCGGCAGGGGTTTCTTCCTGCCACTGCATTGTGGAAAGTTGCTGCCTGTGGTCTGTCTCCTGGGAATCTTCCATCAAGTGCCCGAAAGCCCGACTGTTCTCATGTCGCTAGGAGCTTATGCACCATTTTCGTGTGACTTCCACCTGAGGTATTATCTTGTGGTTTTATTTCCCATGCAAAAGGATCCTCCTCAAGGTGGGATTCTTCGGCTGAGTTACCGAACATATTTAAATTGAAGTCCCAACTGATAATCAGGCTGTTTATTTTCTCACCCCCTAATATTTTTTCTAGCTCTTCCTTCAGCTGCTGACCTCTATGTTTTGTCATGCGGGAGCAAGTCGAGATTTATCAGTATTATGTGCTCATTTTTTCCTAACTCCTGGGAGGTGATTCATATAGCTTGCAGTGCATTTGGAGGAGCTAACTTATATGCCAAATACTCTACTGCATAAATGCTCTGTATAGAACTATAAATAACTAGGCCACCCTTACTGTGGCCAAAATGTGCACTTTTTATGGCTGGTAGGAAGCGCAGGTTAAATCCCTGAAGTTCTGTTGGTGAGTCAGACCGAGTTTCTTGGAGTATGATGATGTCAAATGTTTGTAGGTAGGTTAGCATTTCCGGATCCATAAGCTTATCTCCTAAACTGTTAATGTTCGAAGAGCAGAGTTTGATAGTATTTTTTGTATTCTTTGACTGTCTTGGTATGTCACAGACTTTCTGTTTTGATGTTGATGATCCTGGAAATCCAGCTCCACTCTTGGGGAACTGTGCTTTTAGTTATATTTATTCTATGGTTCTCTGGGTTCTATATTCTATTGGGTTTTGCTGTGAGCCCCTCGCAGTACAGAGAATAATCGTGTGCTCGATAAGGCCGGACCAGACTCGTTTCGGTTTTCGTTGCTACTTATAAGGGGGTACGGATATCTAGGTTTTGTAAAGGGTCGTAGCTTGATGCCCAGGTATTGAATTTAGATTGTTCTTTTAGCCCTTTCTCAGCTAGTTCTGAAGTAGCCCAGACTTTTTTTGTTGCTTCCACTCCTGGTTGCTCCGTTGATTCAACAAATTCGATTGACTCCAAGTCTTTGGTATTTAGATTCTTCAGGCTGTTGATGGAACTTAATAGACATAAGATATTTCCTCTTTTAGTATGTCAACTGTTCCCTTTGATTTGTACTCCGGGTGGAACACAATTGCTGAAGTACCGGTAGGCCCATTCTGTTCTGCTGGACTGCTCTGTTTGGGGTTTGTTCTTCCCCTGTAGGTTTTTCCGTCGATGTTGCAAACCCCGGGTGCACGTTTCCTGTGCCCGGGCAGTCTCTATGCCGGTATGAGTTGTTGTTATTATAACCCCCTTTGAGTCATCCTTGCATTTTCCCAATTCGTTTTTGAGAGCAGTGTCATTGTTGTATAATTTGTTGAGAGTGGTACTTCCTTCAGTGTCTACCCCCTCCTTCTGGATCGGCCTTTCTCTTATGTCTCCTTCCGAATCTATTCCGTCGCTCATCTGGGCTGATATATCTTGTGGAGGTTCCATTGACTCATTTCCAGTGCTGTTGGTCTGTCCCCTGCTAAATAGCACAGGCTGTTTTTTCTTTTCATTTCTCCCCTTCCTTCTCTGCTTTCTCGACTGTTTGAAGGGATGGTTGCTTTCCGCCAATGCAATTTTTTGTAGGGATTTTCTAGATGTTGCTGTAATACTTTTTAGCGGTGATTGTGCTCCCAGGCTCAATAGGTTGTTGTTTGGTCCTGTTTTTTTATGTTCACTGCCTCCCTGCTTTTCTTTTTGTATCAGATTTGGTGTTACCTCAGCCGAGGCCTGAGTTATAGGTTTTGTTGTTAGCTGGTCTTTGTTTCCCATCTTGGCAGGACCATTTCCGATTTGTTTCTCACGGCCTCTTTTATATCGAAGAGAAGGTTGTCCATTGCTGTCGCTAGTGTTGTCAGCTTGTCCACAATTGTCATACAGGTGCAGTTGGCTTGTATGGATTGTGACTCCAATTGAGCCCTTCTGTCCAGGTTGTTGAGTTCTACCAACTTGTCATCGATGTTGGCGACAAAAATAGAGAGTGGGTTGAGAACTTAAAGTTGAGGATCTATCTTGTCTGATTGGTTTTGGTTGGTGATTATGGATATTTGCATGGTGTGCAGCAATGAGGTCCAGATGTCTTCTTTTGACTGCAAATTTTCCTCATCACTGTTGAGTTTTCGGGAACTAATATTTTTTTCTAGTAGTTCGCCTTGAGGAGCCATGGAATAAGAAGCTACCAATTCTTCCCATTCCTCAGGTGTGAGGTAGGATAATTCCAGTTCCACGCCCTGAGATGTTCACGTGAGTGTCCCCTGCAGGATTGTTTGGGCTTGAGTAGTGCTATATTCAAGTTGTTTGTGCAACGGTTCAAAGGTTTGGTGAGCAGGCCGTTCTTGCGTAATTGATTGCGGTATAACTTGTCTTTTTTGAGCTGTCATAATGTTTGATTGCTTGTCGAGGTCTTTATTGCCCATAATATTCTCTGATGGCTCAAGCTTAGTTTTTATTGTGTGGGTAATGTACTTTTCTTGGTCAGGTTCCCTCTCGGGCTGCACCTTGTCATGTAGGGGGTGTCCAGAGGGTGCTGTGTCCCCCCTTGGATAGATGTTACTGTTCAGGGGCTGGCTGGATACTTGCTGCTCCTGCCCCCCTTTGTCTTTTGGTTTAGGATCCTTTTGTCTATAGCTTCTTCCTTTCTAAGTCTGTCAGCCTGCAACTTTTAGTACTTTCATTCCCTTCTTTTTTGTTGCCACTGCAAGGCTCATGCCCTATCCTAGGCTATCATTCTTGCTCCCATTCCGAGTGTCATTTTACTCAGCTGGATCTAATGCCTATCGGTTTGGTGGATCTTTTTCTTCGTTGCCCTTAGTTAGTTCTTCTGTGCTAGCTGAATTTCTAGCTACAGATTTTCTCCAGCATCTGCAGCCTTTCCATAGGCGGTTTTCACCAGCGGCAATTGACCTGTCTGATATACCTTTCTTGGTTGGAGAGGAGAGGGTAAGTTGCTTGCGTTATTGCTGATCAGACACAGGACCGGCCCAGCATCTTTTATGAATGAAAACCTTGTATATATTTTAAGTAGGTGGCTTGGTTTGCTCAGAGTAGAGGAAGTAGATGCATTTGTTTTGCCCCTTTGGTCCTGAAGTTTGGCATGGCTTGCGGGCTGGTGTGGGGTCACAAGATCAGGGGAGTGTCTTCCTTCTCCTTTTGCTTCTGATCGTCTATCCTTTCCTTGATGACAGCCTTTTTGATTGACCTCCGTGTTCTTCTGTTTGGGTTGGCTGGCACCTGCTGCTGCCTTGACTTCCCCGATCTCATTATGGGAATTATGAGAATTACTGTTGTTGTTACTACTTGTGGTCACTGTGTGGTTGGTAATAGATCTTGGCAGACCCCTTCCCAGACTTTTTCTCCACTGAACTGGACCTGGTATCCTAATCTACTTGTCTCCTTGTCTTCAACCAAGGAATGCCTTTGCCTTTTTTACCTTGTAGCCTTTTCAGCCTCTTTTGTCCTTTTATCTTTCGTCTTTTTGTCTCCTTGTACCCTCTTCCCTTTACCTTTTGCCTATTACTTTTTAAATGTTTGGCTTTTTGGCCTATTGGCCCAGTTGGGGCCCTTCTGAGGTGTCACGCCTACTGCCTGGTTGGTCTAGTTGGCCAGTGGCCTGTTGCCAGTTTCCTAATGTTTATTGTTTGTTTGTTTGTTGTTGTTGATGTTTGTTTGTTTGTTTGTGTATTTGTTTGCGAAGCTGGCATAGTGCTTTCAGATGCTGTGGTGAGGTTGGTGGGAGGGGCGGAGTGGTCAACTCCCAAAGCTGAGTGCCGAGAGCCATTGGCCAGGCGGCAAGAGTTAGGTGTCAGGGTTCAGCAGAAGCGAGCATCCAGTGATTTATTTTCCTTATTCTTGATTTTTATCGATTATTTTATTGTCTTGTAACAAGTTATACTTCTAAGATGTTACAGCATGAAACAACCTTTAAAACGCAGTCATTACATCTCACTCCTCACTTCTCTCCTCACTGTGCTGCATTTCTGCGCTCGGGCCTGGCGGTATCCGGATGTTAGACGGGTCCACATTGCACAAGGGGTTGACGTGCTAGTCTTTGTGAACCGGATACTACTAAACTACCCTGAGGTGTCTGCGCAGCGGTGTAAGTGTATGTGGCTGCCGGTCACCTATGTTTTTTGCCTTATATTTGCTGCTAAACCTGCTTTATACTCTGCAATCTTGCACATATTGCCACCATTTTTATCTTTGGATACGGTTTTTAGAGAGCAATATCATTTTAATGTTTTAAAATTGTTCCCGACTAATTTGTCTACTCACCGTTCTCCCGCTTTCATTCTCTTCTCACTCAGCTGCATTTCCACTTTCAACCCTGGCAGTACCCGGATTTTAGAGGAGTCCGCATTGCACAAGGGGTTGACGCGCTAGTCTTTGTGAACCAGAAACTATTTAAAATACACTGGGGTGTCTGCCCAGCGGTCGCGCCGCGTGCGCGCCAAAGGCAATCCTGTCTGCACTCGTCGGCGACCGGAGCGCAACCAGCGCTAGGACCCCATGTCTGTTTCCCAGCATATACAATAGGCAGAAGTTGCTGGACTTAAATGTAGATCTATGCTACCCGCATAATATAATTTGCACAAAAAGCACTCTGGTGAGCAGGTCTGCTTAAATTGTTCCTTTCGATTGAAAAATAGGACTTCCGCGTCAAGAGGGAAGGAGGGAGTGTACCCTGAATTCTGGTATGCTGGGGGCCACCAAGAATAGAGCTGTGATAGACACATCTAGCAACCTTCCAAGACAGGACTCACATAGAACTCCTACAGTTCAGGAACAGAATATATATATAGCATCCTGGTAAATGTGTGTTCTGTTGGCAAACATAAGTATCAGATCGAGGATCTGATTCAAAGTACAAACCCAGACATAATTTTTCTGACCGGGACCTGTACAGATAAAACATCAAGTCCCGACTGGAACATAGCACTACCCAATGGCTATGTAGTCATTTCACAGGATAGGGAGGAATTTAGGGGAGGGGGCATTGCTATAATTCACCGGGAACATTTAAAAGTGTAAATAGAAGCTATTCAGGATCTACCGGCGGAAGCAGTATATTTTACTGTCAAATCAAATCTGTTTTATTTCCAAGGATTCCTGATCTATCGTCCACCAGGACCCAAATCCACTTTTGTACAGTCATTGATGACACTGTTGGAATCCCATACTGATCCCCACCCTTTGGTTATCCTTGGTGATTTTAACTATCATCTGGAACTTATTAATAATTCTGATACAAGCCTATTACTAGACAATATTGCAGCTTTTAGTTTTAACCAGCTGATACACAAACCCACTCACCAGGCAGGTCACACTCTGGACAGTATCCTCTGAAACAATCTGAAGACCGGTCTGTCTAGAGTGTCTACCCTCCCATGGTCAGACCATAAAGCGATCTATTTTAACATCAAGTTCACCTCACCAATAAACCAAACTCAATTGAAAGGGGCGAATATAAAAACTAGACACTGGCATAAAATCCAAGTGGATGACTTGGACACAGTGCTCGGTCAATCCTCTCTCTCACGGGCGATGAATAATGATGAGGCTGTGTCTAGGTTTAAGAATGGCTTTTGACTGCAGTCGATTCTGTTGCGCCCGAAAAATGGCTGATAGTAAAGAGATCTAAGCCCTCATCACCTTGGTATAGCTATGAGTTGAAGGGACTTAAGATAAATTGTAGGAGGGCAGAACATCTGTGGGGACAAGACTATAGTAAAGCTAAGAAAATAATTTATAATCTTGCTCTTCAACAGTATAAAGAGGCAATTATTGCTGCAAAAATGCAATTTTTTCCTATAAGGTTGAGGCAGCTGGTAATTCCTCCAAGGAAAACCGTTGCTTTGCTTTCCAAACCTCAGCAAGCTAATGTGTTCCAACCAGACCGAAGTATGTGCGACAAACTAGCCACCGACTTTTAGAGTAAGGTCCAAATAATTTATGATGACCTGTTGACTACACGCATGGATCTAGATAAATTGGACTGCCCATCGGTAAAGGCAGGCAATACAAACTCCAGGATAACATGTTTTCCAGCTTTTACAGAAGATGGGGCGCAGACGGGCTTGCCTTTGGCGTGCCAGCGGTGCGCCAGCGGCACGCCCGCTGCACGGCCGGGCCCCCATTTGTATTTACCCCGTCCACCCAGAAGTGAGGCAATTGGTGGGAGGAGTCGCGTCCCTCCGTACAACCGGCACTAATGAGCCGTGACGAACCAGGGAGCGCGATTTGCCCTAAGGTATGAATGTGAAAAATTGAGCAATTTAGATTATAGCAGCAATGAGGCAGTAAAAAAATTCTAAAAGTACATAAAAGTGTGTTTATCAACTTTTCCTTTAAATTCTCCGGTAGTAAATGTGCAAAACAGAGCAGTAAATTTTTTTTTAGCAGCAGTAAAAAAACAGTAGGATGATGGCCTTTGCCACCTGGATAAAAAACTGTTGTCTAAAACTCAACTCGGACAAGACCGAAGTCCTCGTCCTGGGATCCACCTCCTCAGATTTGGATGACTCCTTCTGGCCCTGTGCATTGTGAACCCCGCCCACCGATACGGACCACGCATGAAACCTTGCCATCATACTGGACTCCTCGCTCCAAATCAACTGCCAGATTAATGATGTCTCTTCATCATTCTTCCATATGCTTCACCCATTTCGAAAGACATTTATATAGATCCCCACCAACTCCAGAAAAACGGCCACCCACACACTCATAAGCAGCAACTATGGCAACACACTCTATGCCAGTGCCACCCATCTTTGACAAGACACTCTTTGCACCTTTTATGAGACTCTCTTTGCACCTTTGATGAGAGTCTCTTTACACCTTTGATAAGACCCTCTTTACACATTTGATACGACCCTCTTTACACCTTTAACTAAACCATCTTTACATTGTTGACAAGACCCTCTTTACACCTTTGATAAGACCCTCTTTACATCTTTGACAAGACCCTCTTTACACCTTTGATGAAACCCTCTTACCACCTTTTAACGAGACCCTCTTTACATCTTTGACAAGACCCTGTTTACACCTTTGATAGGACCCTCTTTACATCTTTGACAAGACCCTCTTTACATCTTTGACAAGACCCTCTTTACACCTTTGATAAGACCCTTCACGTCTTTGACAAGATCCTCTTACCACCTTTAACGAGACCCTCTTTACATATTTGACAAGACAATCTTTCCACCTTTGGTGAGACTCTCTTTACACCTTTGATGAGACTCTCTTTACACCTTTGATGAGACCCTCTTTACATCTTTGACAATACCCTCTTTACATCTTTGACAAGACCCTCTTTACACCTTTGATAAGACCCACTTTACACCAACAATAAGATCCTCTTTACATCTTTGACAAGACACTCTTTGCACCTTTGATGAGACTCTCTTTACACCTTTGATGAGACCCTCCTGACGCCTTTGATGAGACTCTCTTTACACCTTTGAAAAGACCCTCTTTACATCTTTGACAAGACCCTGTTCACACCATAGATAGGACCCTCTCTTCATCTTTGAGAAGACCCTCTTAACACCTTTGACAAGACCCACTTACCAACTTTAACAAAACCCTGTTTACACCTTTGACAAGACACTCTTTGCACCTTTGATGAGACCCTCTTTACACCTTTGATGAGACTCTCTTTATACCTTTGATAAGACCCTCTACATCTTTGACAAGAACCTGTTTACACCATTGATAGGACCCTCTCTTCATCTTTGACAAGACCATCTGTTAAACAGGAAGGCAATCAGCGAACGAAATAACCTTAAGTATTGCCCGGCGATGTCGCCTCTTAACCCACAAAGTATTAATCAATGAAGAGGCAGGCGCTGGAGACTGGAAGGCAGGAAACAAGGGTTTATTCTCTCCGGAGGAGAACACATCTGATCAGACCAACAGGGAATCTTCTCGAGGTGCTCTAACTGCATCTCTGAGGCCTGGCCTCTTACACACGCATTTATGGCAGGAAGACATTCTTTATTACAAGAAAGGTACTTTGAAGTATGAAAGACATCCCCGGAATCTTCCGCTTCAGGCCCGTTCCCACACACCCTTACAGTGAGAATCCCCTCCCCAATCACAATACAGGATCGTTATCAGACGGCAGGAACAGCAGGGCATTCCGCCGATTCCTGGAATGCGTGTGGTGTGACGGATCTCATGGGGTGGGAGCCTTGATCTACTGTAACTCCTTTGAAGAGGGGTGATTCTTTACAGTTGGGGCCATAAACTGCATCCGCACGGCTAGGTGGTAGACTGGGAACGGCCTGGACAATCGGACACGGAGGAAGAGCAGTGTCAGAGGGTGCAATAGTGAATAGGATGAAAGGGAGGTGTCGGGCAGGCACGGGATGTGATTCTCAGGGAAGAGCAGCGCAGATGGAGGGGGTTTAGGGCCATTCATGAGAGAGAGAGCGGGGGTGACCAGTGCGTGGGGGAGATGCTTGCGAGGGTGGGGAGCCACGCTGGGGATCGGCGGAGTGCAGAGAGAGGGTCTGACCAAGGCATCAAAAATGGCTGCCGTGTGCGAAAAAAGTGTGGCATTGGGAAAAAGGCAAGATGGCGCAGATAATGTTTATCAATACGAATTCATTTTCCACACATCTTTACACCTTTGAAGAGACTCTCTTTACACCTTTGATGAGACTCTCTTTACACCTTTGATAAGACCCTCTTTACATCTTTGACAAGACCCTCTTTACATCTTTGACAAGACCCTCTTTACACCTTTGACAAGACACTCTTTGCACCTGTGATGAGACCCTCTTTACACCTTTGATGAGACTCTCTTTAGATCTTTGATAAGACCCTCTTTACATCTTTGACAAGACCATGTTTATACCATTGATAGGACCCTCTCTTCATCTTTGACAAGACCCTCTTTACACCTTTGACAAGACACTCTTTATATCATTGACAAGACCCTCTTACCACCTTTAACAAGACCCCCTTTACATCTTTGAAAAGATCCTCTTTTCACCTTTGATGAGACTCTCTTTACATCTTTGATGAGACCCTCTTTACATCTTTGACAAGACCCGCTTTGCACCTTTCATGAGACTCTCTTTACACCTTTGATAAGACTCTCTTTACATCTTTGACAACACCCTCTTTACATCTTTGACAAGACCCTCTTTGCACCTTTGATAAGACACTTTTAACACCTTTGAAAAGACCATCTTTACATCTTTGACAAGACCCTCTTTACACCTTTGATAAGACCCACTTTACACCTTCGATAAGACCCTCTTTGCATCTTTGACAAGACACTTTTACCACCTTTAACGAGACCCTCTTTGCATATTTGACCAGACCCTCTTTACACCTTGGATTAGACCCTCTTTACATATTTGATAAGATCCTCTTTACATTTTTGACAAGACCCTCTTTACAGCTTTGATAAGACCCTCTTTACACCTTTGACAAGACCCTCTTACCACCTTTAACGAGACCCTCTTTACATCTTTGACAAGACACACTTTGCACCTTTGATGAGTCCCTCTTTACAGCTTTGATGTCACTCTCTTCACACCTTTGATAAGACCCTCTTTACATCTTTGACAAGACCCTGTTTACATTATTGATAGGACCCTCTCTACATCTTTGAGAAGACCCTCGTTACACCTTTGAAAAGACCCTCTTACCACCTTTAACGGAACCCTCTTTACACCTTTGACAAGACCCTCTTTACATGTTTGATAAGACTCTCTTTACATCTTTGACAAGACCCTCTTATCATCTTTAAGAAGACCCTCTTTACATTGTTGAAAAGACCCTCTTTTCACCATTGATGAGACTCTCTTTACTACTTTGACGAGACCCTCTTTACATATTTGACAAAAACCTCTTTTCATCTTTGACAAGACCCTCTTTACACCTTTGAGAAGACCCTCTTTACACCTTTGACAAAATCCTCTTTACACCTTTGATAAGACCCTCTTTACGTCTTGGACAAGACCATCTTTACACCTTTGATAAGACCGTCTTTACACCTTCGACAAGACCCTCTTACCACCTTTAACAAAACCCTCTTTACATCTTTGACAAGACCCTCTTTACACCTTTGATGAGACTCTCTTTACATCTCTGATAAGAACCTCTTTAGATCTTTGACTACACCCTCTTTGCACCTTTGATAAGACTCTCTTTACACCTTTGATAATACCCTCTTTACAACTTTGACCAGACCCTCTTTACACCTTTGACAAGACCCTCTTTACACCTTTGATAAAACCCTCTTTACACCTTTGACAAGACCCTCCTAAAACCTTTAACAAGACCCTCTTTACATCTTTGACAAGTCCGTCTTGCTACCTTTAACGAGACCCTCATCTTTGACACGACACTGGTTGCACCTTTGACAAGACCCTCTTACTACCTTTAAAGATGCCCTCTTTATATCTTTGAAAAGACCCTCTTTACACCTTTGATAAGACACTCTTTAAATCTTTGACAAGACCCTCTTACCACCTTTAACAAGACCCTCTTTGCATCTTTGACAAGACCCTCTTTTCACCTTTGATGAGACTCTTTTTACATCTTTTAATAAGACCCTCTTTACATTATTGACAACACCCTGTTTACACCATTGATAAGACCATCTTTACATCTTTGACAAGAAACTCTTTACACCTTTGATAAGACCCTCTTTAGATCTTTGGCAAGACCCTCTACCACCTTTAACAAATCCATATTTACATCTTTGACAAGTTCCTCCGTTCATCTTTGAGGAAGCTGTCTCAGCCCGGGCTGAAGGCTGACACAGACAGACACACACACACAGTGAGATGACAGAGGGGGAGGGAGAGGGAGGGCAGGAGGGGGAGAGAGATGGAGAGGGAGGGCAGGAGGGAGAGCAGGAGGGAGAGAGATGTATGTAAATGCTGGGTCTGGTGGCTCAGTGGATGAAGGCATCTGCTGCAGGGACCTGTGTGCAACCTCATGGTCACAAGTTTTCGTTTTGCTTTAGCCCCGCCCCCTCTGACTCCGCCCCCACCAGTGCGGCCCTCGGCCACAAACTACACTGTAAATTTAGCCCCTGAGAGAAAGTTTGTGAGTACCCATGATCTAGAGAGAGAAGACGGTCAGTGGATGAACTAAGTGTAACTTTGAAGAGCATGTAACACTGCACCCGCACGTCCGTTCCAGTGTAGGAAAGGCAAGGAAAAGAAGTTGTAATTTTGTCCAAATACTGCCATCAATAGTAGCAGTAGTTTGTATTGCAAGCACAGCATAGATCCGGTTATTACGGTGGCCACTCCCTACCTCTCTTAATAAGTTTAGTAGTACTCAGTCATTCATGTGCGGATGTATCACTGGTCACTCAATAAAAAGCAAAGCACCTAAAGTCATCCCATATGTAAGCAAAATCATCCCATGTGAAGTGATAGATAAGCAGATTATTTATCTTCTTCATTTTCCATTTCTAGTACTCATTTGCACTGTAGGGTGAAAGTTAAATTAATTAAGCAGTAGCCCTTGCAACAGAGTATTCTCAGTGCCACCCGTAATAGAAAAGTAAGAGCTTCACCACCTGCATGTACTGGACCGGTACAGTAACGCAAGTCTAGGTCACTCATCATGGCGTGCGTCTCTTTTTCTCGGGTGCAAGTTCACTGCGCTGGCATTATGCCGGCTTGCAGAAGATACCGTACCAATTTTCCTAAACAAGAGACAAGAAGAAGAATAAGACTGGTGTACTTTCATAGTCGACTCCAATGGAAGTCCATAGTGCTCGTAGAATTTGTTCCTTAAACTCCCACTAATGTTAGAGCAAGGATGAAGAAGTGGGAGGTTAGATAGATACTGGCCTCAATAGTTATGTAATGCGCTTGCAAGTTGCTAGTTGTACTGCAACACAAATTTCTGCTGAATGATTAAGTTAATCTTAAAGAGCATTGGTTACAGACTATGTCTTACTTTCTTCATATAGATGCTCCTTCCAAACGAACAAGGAGGAAGGAGCTGGCTAGAGCGGCCCGGCATCGGAGGATCGATGCCACTGTTGCAGAATATCGGCGGCTGGTGGCCCTGGAGGACGACGAAAGTGTGCAGTCGACCACGACAACAACGTCGGCTGCATCGTCCTTCGTGCCCCCACGGGCTGCCACCCAGCACAGTGCTCCAGCCAGACTGAGCCGGGCTGCCAAAGCCAAACGCCGACGCCGAGCAGCAAGGACAACAGCTGCCTCTCACGGCCACTGCAAGGCATGCCAGTGCCGCAGTACCCTGAGGGTGTCCCGCCTTCAGCAGGAGCTCCACCACGTTACCAACATGTTGGAGGGGCTCCGCTTAGAGCACGCCTTGCTCCACGAGGAGCATGATGCCCTGGCCCAAAAAGTAAACAGCATCCACCCATAGTGTCCCTTGCCCCCTTTTTTAGAGACTTTTGGGGGGTGGGAATCGGGAGTTGGGTTTGGGACTTTTAAAGGACAACCGTTGATGTTAGGGAGGGTCTTGCGGGAAATTATTTTGTTAGGGCTATAAAAATATACTTTTTGAAACTGTATCTGACCATACCTGTTTTTACTGCTTGCCTGGTGGGTGGGGGTTTAACAGTAACTTTGTTTTCCTGAAAGTTTAGTTCCATTTTCTTCCTTTAAGTGTAAATGCCCAAACAAGAGTCCTAGGACTTTAGTAGTACTACCGTCAGTCTCTCGTCTCTCCTAATACTCCATTATACTCCCTCCCACCAAACGCTTATCTTACCTGTAATTTGTGTTTCAAAGTAGGGCTAGGCACAGGGCTGGCTCCACGGGAAATGGTGATTAAGGTTGGCAATCCTGGGCGGATGAAATTTCCTCATAGCGGTGGTACTAGTGGTGTGACACAGTGGCAGTTGCATGCCTATGAAAAAAAAGAAAATGAAATCTGGTTTGTCCTCCTGAGCAATACAACGGTACAATAGAGAATATAGCAGGTGACAGTACACTAGAACAGTGCCACATTGTAGCCTAATAAATGGTAAAGTATAACTACTAATTCTGTTGAAGTTCTTTGACATTAGCCATGGGCCTTTGTCAAGCAGAGTAAGAATATGTCCTCGGATTTCTTCACCAGCCTGTTGCTATCACCTTATCCTCCCCAGCAAGTGTGTGGATTTATTGCTGTAATTTAGTCACACATCAATCAAAACCACACAGCCCGGGGGAAGAGGGTTAGGGTTTGAAAAATGGATGGGTATGGGGGTTTTTGGGAAAGGTTTTGGGAGACAAGAAAAAATAGCACAGCATGGACAAACAATTGCGAACATAAACAAATCTTTGGGTACAAACCTATCCATCAATCTTTGAAAGTGCTTGCAATACTGCATGCATGTCAGTGAAAAGTAAGTAGTCTGTGGAAGAAAGAATGCAACAGTACAGGGCGTGTGTGGAAATATTGATAACTATATTCAACATAAGGTCTCTGTTGCCAGATACCTGAGAGCCTTGCTGGTCACTATAAATCCATTCACAACACTCAATGGGGTTGGTCTGGAAGGTATAGTAGATAGAAACGGACAAATTGCTCTTTTTCTAGGTGTCCCCTCACTCACCAGGGTTGCCCCTTGGTGACATGCTTCATCATTGGGGTCATCCCAGTCCTCTACGGGCTGGGGCGTGCTGCGACTTGCGAATTACGTAGGAGCACTTACAAATGACTATGTGTGGTGCAGATGTGATAGTGCAGTGGACTAAGTGATGTGTTAAGGGATCAATTTAGAAGCAGAGAGAGATCCAAGAAATGCAGTCACAGTCATAGAAAAACACAATGGATACTGTATCTGTATGTTGTTGTAGTTGTCCTGTTGAATTTGGTAAGTAAGTTGCATGCAGAAAAAAATTCCTCTCATTAGAGGCACTCCTCCATTGCAGCTGACGCTTCGTCCATCAACGTTGGTGACCAGAAGACACCCTGTAAAAAAAGCACAGCATGGACAAACAATTGAACATAAACAAATCTTTGGGTACAAACCTATCCATCAATCTTTGAAAGTGCATGCACTACTGCATGCATGTCAGTGAAAAGTAAGTAGTACTTTTGACAACTGTGGAAGAAAGAATGCTACAGTACAGGGCGTGTGTGGAATTATTGATAACTATATTCAACATAAGGTCTCTGTTGCCAGATACCTGAGAGCCTTGCTGGTCACTATAAATCCATTAACAACACTCAATGGGGTTGGTCTGGAAGGTATAGTAGATAGAAAAGGAGAAATTGTTCTTTTTCTAGGTGTCCCCTCACTCACCAGGGTTGCCCCTTGGTGACATGCTTCATCATTGGGGCCATCCCAGTCCTCTACGGGCTGGGGCATGCTGCGACTTGTGAATTACGTAGGAGCACTTACAAATTACTATGTGTGGTGCAGATGTGATAGTGGAGTGGACTAAGTGATGTGTTAAGGGATCAATTTAGAAGCAGAGAGAGATCCAAGAAATGCAGTCACAGTCATAGAAAAACACAATGGATACTGTATCTGTATGTTGTTGTAGTTGTCCTGTTGAATTTGGTAAGTAAGTTGCATGCAAAATAAAATTCCTCTTATTAGCGGCACTCCTCCATTCCATCTGACGCTTCGTCCATCAATGTTGGTGACCAGAAGACACCCTGTCCACTGCCTGCCTGGCGGATGCTGAATTGCGGCTCGCTAATGTGAAGCCTGACTCCATCCTTTTTTCCCCATTGCACAGACTGAAACCCGGCCTGTAATTATTCAACAAAAAACAGGAAGTGATATAATATTACAACACCACTGATAAATAAATATAAGGTATGTAGGCTGTGGAGTGCAAAAAGTCACACTTTGATTTTCCTAGTAGACAGTACAATATTTTTGAAAGTGCGTACTCTGTCTGAGTCACCTTTTGAAGGATAAATAAGTATGGGCAAATTAATGTAGCGGATCTTTCCCCTCAAGCTAGGTGTACTGTAAACTGTGTTTTAGAACAAAATTAGATCTTCCCAGCAGTGCTCCCACTCAGACCCTTACTAAAGCCAGTCGCAAAAATGTAGAAGACCCCCAATCAAATCTCAAAAAACAAAGCCTAGCAGAAAACTGGTGACAAAACCTACTTTGAAAGTAAAAGTAGGCCCAAATACCCCCTTACCCACCTTGGATTGCATTCAAACCACTTGCAAGCAACCAAGCAAAAGTATCCATAGCCAGCATCGCTCCAAGACTCGAAAACCCCCCCACCCAAACACATGCAATAGAAATACTGCTAACCCTAACGAACCCTAAGTTAAGAATAGTGGCAAAGGCTTTCTTTAACTATGCCAAATCCCCCCTTTCCCAACATGGATTTTCTTCAAATGACTTGCAACCAAAATTACACATTCTCACGAGTGCTCTAAGACCCCAGAACTCAGTTGCAAAAATCTAGAACACCCCGAAACACATGCAATCCTGCTGCTAGGGCTAACCCTAACGAACACTAAGTTACAAAAAGTGCCAAAAGGCTTTTCCGCGTGGATTTTGTCCCAACCACTTCTACCCGGTATTAGACCTTCCCAGGAATGGCCCAAGACCCGCCAACCCACCCGCCAAAAAGCATAACACCCCCAAACAGGCCAAAGGCAAAATCTCATACTTACAATATTTCTCGGCCTTCGGTCCAAACGCGCTGTGTAGCTAGGCCATAAGTCCAGTTTACCACCACGGATTTCCTGAAAAGCAAATGCAATCAAGATTAGAGTGTCCCAGCAGTGCTCACAGACCCCGAAACTCACCCACAAACAGACAGAACCCCCCCTAAGAGCACCTCAAAGGCAAGCAAGTCAGCAAAAACACAAAAAAATTTCCGCCTCGGATTTGGTCCAAACCACTTTTATCCGGTATTAGAGATTCCCAGCAATGGCCCCAGAGCCGTCAACCCAGGAGAAAACGAGTAGAAGACCCCCAAACAGCCAAAGAGCAAAAGTACAGAAATGGGGACTTAGTCATTTTTTTGCAAATTTCCCAAATCACTCCGCGCGCGCTCTGCAGCTAGGCCCTAACTCCCCTCTGCCACCATGGATTTGCTTCAAACCTCTTGCAAAGTAAAGTATCCATAGCCAGCAGTGCTCCCAGACCCCGAAACCCACCCACAAACACCAGGAAGCCCCCCCAAACAGGCCCCCGAAAACGCTACATTGAGCAAAATGTCAGAAATAGCCAAAAAAAAATCAGCGTGGATTTTGTCCCAACCACTTCTATCCGGTATTAGACCTTCCCAGGAATGCCCCAAGACCCGCCAACCCACCCGCCAAAAAGCATAACACCCCCAAACAGGCCAAAAGCAAAATCTCATACTTACAATATTTCTCGGCCTTCGGTCCAAACGCGCTGTGTAGCTAGGCCATAAGTCCGGTTTACCACCACGGATTTCCTGAAAAGCAAAGGCAATCAAGATTAGAGTGTCCCAGCAGTGCTCACAGACCCCGAAACTCACCCACAAACAGACGGAACCCCCCCTAAGAGCACCTCAAAGGCAAGCAAGTCAGCAAAAACACAAAAAAATGTCCGCCTCGGATTTGGTCCAAACCACTTTTATCCGGTATTAGAGCTTCCCAGCAATGGCCCCAGAGCCGTCAACTCACCCGCAAAGAGGTAGAACAACACCCCCACAAGTGCTGAGTCTTTCTTCATTGGGCGTAAACCAGCCCTCTGCTTTGATGGAAATAGGAGTCTGGAGGAGGAGGATAGAGGAGCATGTTCCTCTGAACTTGTGAACTTGAGGAATGCAGACTGCGGCACTTTCAAATCAATAAGCAAACAAGTGAAGACAGTTCTGCTGATGGGCTTGTTTTTGTGATTAGGTGATTAAAGTTTGAATTATATTAACTGTGCACAACAAAGAAAGACAGACACACAAGAATAAAAGTGAATAAGGACGAAAAAGAAAGTTATTGATTCATTGTCTAATTTTCAGGGCTCGGTGTCACGGTCCACGAATAAGAATAAGGCTTCGTCATCATACTCGAATTCAGGCAGGGTGAGCTCAGTGTCACGTGACAGAGAAGAAATTCCCTCATCTATGTTGCTGTCCACCTCGTCTTCATCCGGCGTGCTTTCTCGTACTCTGTAATCTGGTGGTATGAGGTGCTGATTCATCTTGATCATTGTTAACCTCTCCACATTTTTGGGCGAGAGGCGGCTCCGTTTGGAAGTTACAATGCCACCAGCAGCACTGAAAACACGTTCAGAAGACACGCTTGCGAGTGGGCAAGACAAGTAGTTTAAAGCCAGGTTGGAGAGCTGTGGCCACAATTCTTTTTTCCCATGCCAATACGCCAATGGGTCAGCATTAACATAGACCTCTGTTGAGTCATTCAGATAGTCCTTCACCATCGACTCAAGGTTCTCCTCCAAGGTTCCTCCACTTTGCTTAGCTGTTGCTGTGACCTTTTGAGAACCAAACCCAAGCCGAGCTAGCCAATCCTCTGCAGCCTCCAATGTTACTGTTGTGTCTGGTGGTGCAGATGATCCAGTTGCCGGTCTCTTTAATGGCTGAGAGGTCACTTGTGCCGCAGCCACAGGTTCAGAAGTGGATTGTTGTGACTGGGGATGGCCTGCTGATGCTGATGTACTGCCTTTTCCTTCAATTTGCTGCGGTTCTCTTTCAAACCTCTTGGCTGAGGAGGCTAGCCACTGTTTGTACTTTGTAACATCTTCATCAGCAAGAGGAAAGAATGCTTGGCCTGCCAGCGCCTTTTCGTACTGTGGATCCAGAATAGTCGCACAAATGTAATGCTGGTTTGAGTGGATCATTTTAAGACGTTCATCACCTTGTAGGTGCTCTAATAATTTCTCCGCCAGAACAAAAGGGTCTTGGTTTTCTTCATCTTTTTGAAACACAGAACACACCTCCTTCAGTTGGTGCTCCAGCATGTACAACAATGGGATAGCTTTTCCCAAATTTCAGTCCTCCTTGCTGACTGCACGCGTGAAGAACTCAAAAGGACGAAGCATGCGTGTCAGGCTTTTAACTATGACCCATTGCGCCGCACCCATCCTCAGGTCCTCCTTCTGAGCTGTACCCTGTGTTAAGAAATAGTGATCGAGTACCGTATACTACTCATACAGACGCTCAAGCATGTAGAAGGTTGAGTTCCAACGTGTTGCCACCACCTGGATGAGTGCTTTCACTGGCATTTGACGTTCATATAGCAGGCTCCTCAGATGCTTCCGGGCATTAAAAGAATGGCTGAAATGTTTGCACATTTTTCGGCAGGTGTCCACTACCCTGTACGCTGCACTGCCTTTATCACTCAAGAATTTTTTGACAACCAGGTTTATACAGTGCGCCAAACACGGCACTCTGAAATAGTCACCCAGCTGCATGGCCTTAACTACATTGGCGCCATTATCCGTGGAAACATAATCAACCTGGCGTTTTTTTGGGGACAGCCAGTCAAGGACCTTTGTGTTAAACACATCCAAAATGTTTTCTGCTGTGTGACGTTTCTCCAAACCAAACATGGCTAGTGTTGCATGTTTCCGAGCAGCTTTAAAAACTTTGTCCGGGTCAACACCTGTGTTTAGCTTTGCTTTAACCCCTGAAAAAGAGACCCAGTGTGCAGTGATGCACATGTAATCAGCGCCTGCGCCACTGGTCCACATGTCTGTTGTCAGATGTATAGTGTGAACAGCACTCTTCTGCAAAGCTGCCCCAATCACCTCCAGAACATCTTCATGTAGTGCTGGAACCGCAACTCGGGCAAAATAGAACCGGCTAGGAACCTTCCATTTAGGGCAGAGCGCTGCCACTAATTCTAGAAAACCAACCCCTTCTACAAAAGAAAAAGGGAGAAGGTCCAGAGCTAGCATTTTAGCCAGCTTAGTGTTATACAGACGCGTCAGTGGGTGGTTGCGTTCATATTGCGCTTCTGTAAACAACATCTTTTTAATGTTGCCCTGGACCAAGGATTTACGGGATGATGATGATGATATCTTCGACCCAGTTACGCTCGCTGATGAACTTTTTCGCATTGGTGTATCACTCTCTCCCACACTCTTAGTGTGGCTCACATGGGGTGTGCTGCTGACAGGGGTACTGGGTGTAAGTGAAGGGTTTGACACGTCTTCTTCCTCCTCGTCATCATCAGATGAAACAGCATTACGTGCAATTCGGGCTTCCTTGATCGCCTGTAGGTGCGCAAACCATTTGACAGCGTGCTTTCTTTCAAGATGACCTCTCTGGCCTCCGGTACCATAGTTGGAACCAAACTTACCACGACTAACTCGAAGCTTACACATGCTACAAATGGCTACGTTTTCATTTTTTGGGCAAACACTAAAGAAGTCCCAAACTGCAGACTTGAAATGTCTTTGGGGGCCGGAGGAGGCAGCGATACTGGTGGAGTGGTCCTGCTGCTAATGCCAGATGAAGTGGAGGATGTGGATTGCCGAACTTCAGTACGTTTTGCACTTTCACCACCACTAATTGAGGTCGAGGTGGATGGAGGTCCCTTCTTGCGAGGAAGAAATATGGAAGCGGTAGGTGTTGGTGTACTAGTTAACTCCAAATCCAATGATTGTTGTCTTTCCATTGCCTCCTCGTCGACATCATCATCACGCTCAGCAGCTTCTCGGGATAGGGTCAAAATGTCTCTTTGCTGCATGCCCGCTGGGGCTGCAGTGACCTTTATGATGACTGGCTCGTCTTCGTGAGAGGCTTCATCAGCAGCAGTATCCGTCACTTCTTGTTGAGCCTCATCACACTCCATAGCTATGAGTTTTTCGACGACCTTCCTTTTACGCTTAGGTATCTTTGTCAGATCATGGTGTGCCTCACTCTCAGACTGCTGTGATGGTTCCCAATCTTCATCCAGATTATCAGAAGGAGGTGGGCTTGAAGAAGATGTAGACACCCCCCTTGATCTTTTCCTTGCTAGGGATGTGGAAGACAGTGAATGATCATCAGGAGGAGTGGCTTCCTCAAATGATACCTCGGTTTGATTGTCAATTTCCTGATGTGCCCCTACTTCGGAAGGAACAACTATTGTGGGCATTTGTGACCCTCCATGCACCGCTGCTTGCGCATCTCCTTGCGCTGTCTCTCCTTCCACATGTACTTGGGCTTGTACTTGCACATGTTGTTGTTGTTGCGGCTGTGTTTGTTCAACACTTGTCAGATGAGTTACAACAACCTGTGTTGATTCAGGGACATTGCTGCTACTTTCTTGCGATGAGCCAACATCACTGGTCGATGGTGATTGAAGAAGTACACTGAATGCCTCTGAAGCACTCAAGGGCTTTGACTTAAGTTGGCGTGGTGGTGGAGGCACTGAGCCCAATGGAGCGGGGGTGCTGCTCCCAGCTTGGTCCCCAGCAGATCCCGCTGCTGCTGCAGGCGTACTTTTTTTTTTTACTCCCAAAAAACGTGGCGGCCGGCACACCAACCTCCTTGGTAACTTGCTTCTTCTGCTCCTTCCTAGCAACTTTCTTGCTAGAGGAGCTACGGAGACCTTTTTTTGGGGCCATCTTCTTCAGAGCAGGTCAGAACAGCAGGCCGCAGTTGCACGAGTTGCAGAGTTGTCTGAGGCCAGACGTGACGTCGCGTGACGTTATGCTGCACACACACCGCTGCAGGACTTCTTCCTGGCACTGGTGGTTCTCTTGAGTCTTGTGCACCTAAAAGCAATGGAAGACAGAGGAACATCAGTTCAGTTATACACCCCCAAAAAAATCGAAAAATAAACAGAAAAATCAGCACAATCCCATGCCCTCCATGATGCTTACATTCAAGACACCCCACAGAAAGACTAGGCCCATGCAAGACTCACTACCCCTGGTGAAAAGGCCACAAGTACAGCCCAAAAAAACGAAAATCACTGAAAAATGAGCACAATCACATTCCATCCATGCCCTCCATGATGTTTAAATTCAAGACACCCCACATAAAGACTAGGCCCATGCAAGACTCACTACCCCTGGGCATAAAGGTTGAAAATTAGGCAAAATGGTTGCAGGCCTAACAACACTGCCTGCATTCAAAATGGCCACTTGCCTCCCAGCACATGGCCAGGGCCTGTAGCAGCACTCAAAATGTCCCCCAGCCACATGGCCTGTCCCTCCCCATGAACACCCCCAAAAATCGAAAAACACAGAAAAATCAGCACAATCCCATTCCATCCATGCCCTCCATGAAGTTTAAGTTCAAGACACCCCACAGAAAGACTAGGCCCATGCAAGACTCACTACCCCTGGTGAAAAGGCCACAAGTACAGCCCAAAAAAACGTAAATCACTGAAAAATCAGCACAATCCCATTCCATCCATGCCCTCCATGATGTTTACATTCAAGACACCCCACAGAAAGACTAGGCCCATGCAAGACTCACTACCCCTGGGCATAAAGGTTTAAAACTAGGCAAAATGGTTGCAGGCCTAACAACACTGCCTGCATTCAAAATGGCCACTTACCTCCCAGCACATGGCCAGGGCCTGTAGCAGCACTCAAAATGCCCCCCAGCCACATGGCCTGTCCCTCCCCATGAACACCCCCAAAAATCGAAAAACACAGAAAAATCAGCACAATCCCATTCCATCCATGCCCTTCATGAAGTTTAAGTTCAAGACACCCCACAGAAAGACTAGGCCCATGCAAGACTCACTACCCCTGGTGAAAAGGCCACAAGTACAGCCCAAAAAAACGAAAATCACTGAAAAATCAGCACAATCCCATTCCATCCATGCCCTCCATGATGTTTAAATTCAAGACACCCCACAGAAAGACTAGGCCCATGCAAGACTCACTACCCCTGGGCATAAAGGTTGAAAACTAGGCAAAATGGTTGCAGGCCTAACAACACTGCCTGCATTCAAAATGGCCACTTGCCTCCCAGCACATGGTCAGGGCCTGTAGCAGCACTCAAAATGGCCCCCAGCCACATGGCCTGTCCCTCCCCATGAACACCCCCAAAAATCGAAAAACACAGAAAAATCAGCACAATCCCATTCCATCCATGCCCTCCATGATGTTTAAGTTCAGGACACCCCACAGAAAGACTAGGCCCATGCAAGACTCACTACCCATGGTGAAAAGGCCATAAGTACAGCCCAAAAAACTAAAATCACTGAAAAATCAGCACAATCCCATTCCATCCATGCCCTCCATGATGTTTAAATTCAAGACACCCCACAGAAAGACTCAGTCCACCCACCACTGAGTACCCCTGGGCAAAAGGCCCCAAAACAGCCCAAAAATCGAAAATTCCAAAATTGTAGTTGCAGCAACTGTAATGCCCCAAACAAACCTACTTGTGAAATTTCTAAATCAAAAGTGATCCAAAGAAAGTCAAAAAGGCCTCAAATCCAAATATCCAGGAGCATCCACAAAAAGTAATCCTTCCAGCTCCAGATCCAAATGAAAAGTGACCAGGAGATGGACAAAGCACTGGGAGGAGCCTGCTGGACAGGAACAGGAAGTTGAAGACTGTGGGGCACTTCCTTCCTCCCACCCCCCCTCCCCAAAATGGACTCCTCGCAAAAAAAGTGCAGGCAAATGTCAACCTGAGGAGTTATTCAGATAAAAATCATCATTTCCAGAAGGTTTATGCTGCTTGCTGGTGGATTTCTTGTGCAGAATTGCAAATTTTGTATTTTCGCGAGTGCGAGATTATTGCTGCTCGCCGCATCTCCAAGCTCGCAATTGCGAAGTACCGCGATACGTGATCACGGCGTACTCACGTTGACAAACTCTCTCTGTACAAGTTGGCAAGCCGCGATTACGTAATCGCGCTTGCCAAATTCCCGCGGGATCCCGCAGCAAGATCCAAAATGGCGCAGCACTCGCAAAATATCAAGAAAAATAACTCAGCAAACGATGAATGACGGTAAGTAAACGCCGCGCGCCACAAAATTGTATCACCAAGAAAAAAATGTCCGCTGAGTGCGAATTTGCGGATTTTGCAGGAAATTCGCAAATCTCGCGGATTGCGAATTTACAGAAAATCGGCAAAATCCTCAAGCGGAACGGATTTTAAGCCCATGCTTATACAAGACACTCTTTGCACATCTGATGAGACTCTCTTTATACCTTCGATGAGACTCTCTTTACACCTTTAAAAAGGCCCTCTTTACATCTTTGACAAGACCCTCTTTACAGCTTTGACAAGACACTCTTTGCACCTTCAACAAGACCCTCTTTGCACCTTTGATGAGACTCTCTTTACACCTTTGATGAGACTCTCTTTAGACCTTTGACAAGACCATCTTTACAACTTTGAGAAGACCCTCTTTACATCTTTGACAAGACCCTCTGTACGCCTTTGATAAGACCCACTTTACACCTTCGATAAGACCCTCTTTACATCTTGGACAAGATCCTCTTTACACCTTTGATAAGACCCTCTTTACATCTTTGAAAGACCCTCTTTACACCTTTGATAATATCCTCTTCACATCTTTGACAAGACCTTCTTACCTCATTTAACGAGACCCTCTTTACATCTTTGACAAGACACTCTTTGCACCTTCAACAAGACCCTCGTTATACCTTTGATAAGACCCTATTTACAACTTTGATGAGACCCTCTTTAATGTTTGATGAGACCCTCTTACCAACTTTAAAAAGACCCTCTTTACATCTTTGACAAGACCCTCTTTACACCTTTGATAAGACCCTCTTGACGTCTTTGACAAGACCCTCTTACCACCTTTAATGAGACCTTCTTTACATATTTGACAAGACCCTCTTTGCACCTTCAACAAGACCATCTTTGCACCTTTGATGAGACTCTCTTTATACCTTTGATAAGACCCTCTTTACATCTTTGACAAGACCCTCTTTACACCTTTGATAAGACCCACTTTACACCTTTGATAAGACCCTCTTTATATCTGTCACAAGACACTCTTTGCACCTTTGATGAAACTCTCTTTACACCTTTGATGAAACTCTTTACACCTTTGATAAGACCCTCTTTACATCTTTGACAAGACCCTCTTTACACCTTTGATAAGACCCTCTTTACACCTTTGACAATACCCTCTTACCACCTTTAACAAGACCCTCTTTACATCTTTGACAAGACCCTCTTTACATCTTTGAAAGACCCTCTTTACACCTTTGATAATATCCTCTTCACATCTTTGATAAGACCATATTTGCAACTTTGATAAGACCCTCTTTAATCTTTGATGAGACCCTCTTACCACCTTTAAAAAGACCTTCTTTACATCTTTGACAAGACCCTCTTTACACCTTTGATAAGACCCTCTTTACGTCTTTGACAAGACCCTCTAACCACCTTTAATGAGACCTTCTTTACATATTTGACAAGACCATCTTTGCACCTTCAACAAGACCATCTTTGCACCTTTGATGAGACTCTCTTTACACCTTTGATAAGACCCTCTTTAAATTTTTGAGAAGACCCTCTTTACATCTTTGACAAGACCCTCTTTACACATTTGATAAGACCCACTTTACACCTTTGACAAGACCCTCTTACCACCTTTAACAAGACCCTCTTTAGATCTTTGACAAGACAATCTTTGTATTTTTGATGAGACCCTCTTTACACATTTGATGAGACTCTCTTTACACCTTTGACAAGACCCTCTTACCACATTTAACAAGACCCTCTTTACATCTTTGACAAGACCCTCTTTGCACCTTTGATAAGACCCTCTTTACATCTTTGACAAGACCCTCTTACCGCCTTTAAGAAGACCCTCTTTACATCTTTGACAAGACCCTCTATTCATCTTTGATGAGACCCTCTTTACATCTTTGACATGACCCTCTTTAAAACTTTGATGAGACCCTCTTTACACCTTTGATAAGACTCTCTTTTTTTATCTTTGACAAGACCCTCTTTACATCTTTGACAAGACCCTCTTTACATCTTTGACAAGACCCTCTTTACCCCTTTAATGAGACCCTCTTTACACCTTTGAAAAAACCCTCTTTACAGCTTTGACAAGACACTCTTTGCACCTTCAACAAAACCCTCTTTACACCTTTGATGAGACTCTCTTTACACCTTTGATGCGACCCTCTTTACACCTTTGATAAGACACTGTTTACACCTTTGACAAGACCCTCTTATCACGTTTGCCGAGACCCCTTTTACATTTTTGACAAGACCCTCTTTACACTTTTGATAAGACCCTCTTTATATCTTTGACAAGACCCTCTTACCATCTTTAACAAGACCCTCTTTACATCTATGACAAGACCCTCTTTTCATATTTGATGAGACTCTCTTAACATCTTTGACAAGACCCTCTTTGCTACTTTGATGAGACCATCTTTACACCTTTGATAAGACTCTCTTTACATCTTTGACAAGACCCTCTTTACATCTTTGAGAAGACCCTATTTACATCTTTGACAAGACCCTCTTTACACCTTTGATAAGACCATGTTTACACCTTTGAAAAAACGTCTTTACAGTTTTGAAAAGACACTCTTTGCACCTTCAACAAGTCCCTCTTTGCACGTTTGATGAGACTCTCCTTACGCCTTTGATGAGACTTTCTTTACACATTTGATAAGACCCTCTTTATATCTTTGAGAAGACCCTCTACATCTTTGACAAGACCCTCTTTACACCTTTGATAAGACCCACTTTACACCTTCTGTAAGACCTTCTATATATCTTTGACAAGACCCTCTTTACAACTTTGATAAGACCATCTGTACATCTTTGATGAGACCCTCTTACCACCTTTAAAAAGACCCTCTTTACGTCTTTGACAAGACCCTCTTTACACCTTTGATAAGACCCGCTTTACATCTTTGACAAGACCCAATTTACATCTTTGACAAGACCCTCTTCACACCTTTGATAAGACCCTCTTTACGTCTTTGACAAGGCTCCCTTACCACCTTTAATGAGACCTTCTTTACATATTTGACAAGACTCTCCTTGCACCTTCAACAAGACCTTCTTTGTACCTTTGTTGAGACTCTCTTTACACCTTTGAGGAGACTCTCTTTACACCTTTGATAAGACCCTCTTAACATCTTTAACAAGACCCTCTTTACATCTTTACAAGACCCTCTTTGCACCTTTGATAAGACCCTCTTTACATCTTTGACAAGACCCTCTTACCGCCTTTAACAAGACCCTCTTTACATCTTTGACAAGACACTCTATTCGTCTTTGATTAGAATCTCTTTACATCTTTGACATGACCCTCTTTAAAACTTTGATGAGACCCTCTTTACACCTTTGATAAGACTCTCTTTACATCTTTGAGAAGACCCTCTTTACATCTTTGACAAGACCATCTTTACATCTTTGACAAGACCCTCTTTACACCTTTAATGAGACCCTCTTTACACCTTTGAAAAAACCCTCTTTACAGCTTTGACAAGACACTCTTTGCACCTTCAACAAAACCCTTTTTACACCTTTGATGAGACTCTCTTTACACCTTTGATAACACCCTGTTTACATCTTTAACAAGACCCTCTTTACACCCTTGATGAGACTGTCTTTACATCTTTGATTATAGCCACTTGACATCTTTGACAAGACCCTCTGTACATCTTTGACAAGACCCTCTTTACACCTTTGATACGACCCTCTTTACACCTTTGATAAGATACTGTTTACACCTTTGACAAGACCCTCTTATCACGTTTACCGAGACCCCTTTTACGTTTTTGACAAGACCCTCTTTACACCTTTGATAAGTCCCTCTTTATATCTTTGACAAGACCCTCTTACCACCTTTAACAAGACCCTCTTTACATCTTTGACAAGACCCTCTTTTCATATTTGATGAGACTCTCTTAACATCTTTGACAAGACCCTCTTTGCAACTTTGATGAGACCATCTTTACACCTTTGAAAAGACTCTCTTTACATCTTTGACAAGACCCTCTTTACATCTTTGAGAAGCCCCTATTTACATCTTTGACAAGACCCTCTTTACACCTTTGAGAAGACCCTCTTTACACCTTTGAAAAAACCGTCTTTACAGTTTTGACAAGACCCTCTTTGCACCTTCAACAAGACCCTCTTTGCACGTTTGATGAGACTCTCCTTACGCCTTTGATGAGACTTTCTTTACACCTTTGATAAGACCCTCTTTATATCTTTGAGAAGACCCTCTTTACATCTTTGACAATACCCTCTTTTCACCTTTGATGAGACCCACTTTACACCTTCTATAAGACCCTATTTATATCTTTGACAAGACCCTCTTTACACCTTTGATAAGACCATCTTTACATCTTTGAGGAGACCCTCTTACCACCTTTAAAAAGACCCTCTTTACATCTTTGACAAGACCCTCTTTACACCTTTGATAAGACCTGCTTTACATCTTTGACAAGACCCAATTTACATCTTTGACAAGACCCTCTTCACACCTTTGATAAGACCCTCTTTACGTCTTTGACAAGACTTTCTTACCACCTTTAATGAGACCTTCTTTACATATTTGACAAGATTCTCCTTGCACCTTCAACAAGACCTTCTTTGTACCTTTGTTGAGACTCTCTGTACACCTTTGAGGAGACTCTCTTTACTCCTTTGATAAGACCCTCTTAATATCTTTGAGAAGACCCTCTTTACATCTTTGACAAGATCATCTTTACACCTTTGATACCATCCACTTCAAACCTTCGATAAGACCCTCTTTACGTCTTTGACAAGACACTCTTTGCACCTTTGATGAAACTCTCTTTACACCTTTGATGAAACTCTTTATCCCTTTGATAAGACCCTCTTTACATCTTTGACAAGTCCTTATTACCACCTTTAACGGGACCCTCTTTACATCTTTGACAAGACACTCTTTGCACCTTCAACAAGACCCTCTTTACACCTTTGATAAGACCCTATTTACACCTTTGATTAGACCCTCTTTACATCTTTGATGAGATCCTCTTACCACCTTTAAAAAGACCATCTTTACATCTTTGACAAGACCCTCTTTACACCTTTGATAAGACCCTCTTTACACCTTTGACAAGACCCTCTTACCACTTTTAACGAGACCCTCTTTATATCTTTGACAAGACACTCTTTCCACCTCTGATGAGACTCTCTTTACACCTTCGATGAGACTCTCTTTACACCTTTAAAAAGGGCCCTCTTTACATCTTTGACAAGACACTCTTTGCACCTTCAACAAGACCCTCTTTGCACCTTTGATGAGACTCTCTTTACACCTTTGATGAGACTCTCTTTACACCTTTGACAGGACCCTCTTTACATCTTTGAGAAGACCCTCTATACATCTTTGACAAGACACTCTTTGCACCTTCAACAAGACCCACTTTACACCTTCGATAAGACCCTCTTTACATCTATGACAAGACCCTCTTTACACCTTTGAAAAGACCCTCTTTACATCTTTGAAAGACCCTCTTTACACCTTTGATAATATCCTCTTCACATCTTTGCCAAGACCTTCTTACCACCTTTAACGAGACCCTCTTTACATCTTTGACAAGACACTCTTTGCACCTTCAACAAGACCCTTGTTACACCTTTGATAAAACCCTATTTACAACTTTGATGAGACCCTCTTTAATCTTTGATGAGACCCTCTTACCACCTTGAAAAAGACCCTCTTTACATCTTTGACAAGACCCTCTTTACACTTTTGATAAGACCATCTTTACGTCTTTGACAAGACCCTCTTACCACCTTTAATGAGACCTTCTTTACATATTTGACAAGAGCATCTTTGCACCTTCAACAAGACCATCTTTGCACCTTTGATGAGACTCTCCTTACATCTTTGATTATACCCTCTTTACATCTTTGACAAGACCCTCTTTACATCTTTGATACGACCCTCTTTACACCTTTGATAAGACACTGTTTACACCTTTGACAAGACCCTCTTATCACGTTTACCGAGACCCCTTTTACATTTTTGACAAGACCCTCTTTACACTTTTGATAAGACCCTGATTATATCTTTGACAAGACCCTCTTACCACCTTTAACAAGACCCTCTTTACATCTATGACAAGACCCTCTTTTCATATTTGATGAGACTCTCTTAACATCTTTGACAAGACCCTCTTTGCAACTTTGATGAGACCGTCTTTACACCTTTGATAAGACTCTCTTTACATCTTTGACAAGACCCTCTTTACATCTTTGAGAAGACCCTATTACATCTTTGACAAGACCCTCTTTACACCTTTGATAAGACCCTCTTTACACCTTTGAAAAAACCGTCTTTACAGTTTTGACAAGACACTCTTTGCACCTTCAACAAGACCCTCTTTGCACGTTTGATGAGACTCTCCTTACGCCTTTGATGAGACTTTCTTTACACCTTTGATAAGACCCTCTTTACACCTTTGATAAGACCCTCTTTACACCTTTGACAAGACCCTCTTACCACTTTTAACGAGACCCTCTTTATATCTTTAACAAGACACTCTTTCCACCTCTGATGAGACTCTCTTTACACCTTCGATGAGACTCTCTTTACACCTTTAAAAAGGGCCCTCTTTACATCTTTGACAAGACACTCTTTGCACCTTCAACAAGACCCTCTTTGCACCTTTGATGAGACTCTCTTTACACCTTTGATGAGACTCTCTTTACACCTTTGACAGGACCCTCTTTACATCTTTGAGAAGACCCTCTTTACATCTTTGACAAGACCCTCTGTACACCTTTGATGAGACCCACTTTACACCTTCGATAAGACCCTCTTTACATCTTTGACAAGACCCTCTTTACACCTTTGATAAGACCCTCTTTACATCTTTGAAAGACCCTCTTTACACCTTTGATAATATCCTCTTCACATCTTTGCCAAGACCTTCTTACCACCTTTAACGAGACCCTCTTTACATCTTTGACAAGACACTCTTTGCACCTTCAACAAGACCCTTGTTACACCTTTGATAAGACCCTATTTACAACTTTGATGAGACCCTCTTTAATCTTTGATGAGACCCTCTTACCACCTTTAAAAAGACCCTCTTTACATCTTTGACAAGACCCTCTTTACACTTTTGATAAGACCATCTTTACGTCTTTGACAAGACCCTCTTACCACCTTTAATGAGACCTTCTTTACATATTTGACAAGAGCATCTTTGCACCTTCAACAAGACCATCTTTGCACCTTTGATGAGACTCTCCTTACATCTTTGATTATACCCTCTTTACATCTTTGACAAGACCCTCTTTACATCTTTGATACGACCCTCTTTACACCTTTGATAAAACACTGTTTACACCTTTGACAAGACCCTCTTATCACGTTTACCGAGACCCCTTTTACATTTTTGACAGGACCCTCTTTACACTTTTGATAAGACCCTGATTATATCTTTGACAAGACCCTCTTACCACCTTTAACAAGACCCTCTTTACATCTATGACAAGACCCTCTTTTCATATTTGATGAGACTCTCTTAACATCTTTGACAAGACCCTCTTTGCAACTTTGATGAGACCGTCTTTACACCTTTGATAAGACTCTCTTTACATCTTTGACAAGACCCTCTTTACATCTTTGAGAAGACCCTATTACATCTTTGACAAGACCCTCTTTACACCTTTGATAAGACCCTCTTTACACCTTTGAAAAAACCGTCTTTACAGTTTTGACAAGACACTCTTTGCACCTTCAACAAGACCCTCTTTGCACGTTTGATGAGACTCTCCTTACGCCTTTGATGAGACTTTCTTTACACCTTTGATAAGACCCTCTTTACACCTTTGATAAGACCCTCTTTACACCTTTGACAAGACCCTCTTACCACTTTTAACGAGACCCTCTTTATATCTTTAACAAGACACTCTTTCCACCTCTGATGAGACTCTCTTTACACCTTCGATGAGACTCTCTTTACACCTTTAAAAAGGACCCTCTTTACATCTTTGACAAGACACTCTTTGCACCTTCAACAAGACCCTCTTTGCACCTTTGATGAGACTCTCTTTACACCTTTGATGAGACTCTCTTTACACCTTTGACAGGACCCTCTTTACATCTTTGAGAAGACCCTCTTTACATCTTTGACAAGACCCTCTGTACACCTTTGATGAGACCCACTTTACACCTTCGATAAGACCCTCTTTACATCTTTGACAAGACCCTCTTTACACCTTTGATAAGACCCTCTTTACATCTTTGAAAGACCCTCTTTACACCTTTGATAATATCCTCTTCACATCTTTGCCAAGACCTTCTTACTACCTTTAACGAGACCCTCTTTACATCTTTGACAAGACACTCTTTGCACCTTCAACAAGACCCTTGTTACACCTTTGATAAGACCCTATTTACAACTTTGATGAGACCCTCTTTAATCTTTGATGAGACCCTCTTACCACCTTTAAAAAGACCCTCTTTACATCTTTGACAAGACCCTCTTTACACTTTTGATAAGACCATCTTTACGTCTTTGACAAGACCCTCTTACCACCTTTAATGAGACCTTCTTTACATATTTGACAAGAGCATCTTTGCACCTTCAACAAGACCATCTTTGCACCTTTGATGAGACTCTCCTTACATCTTTGATTATACCCTCTTTACATCTTTGACAAGACCCTCTTTACATCTTTGATACGACCCTCTTTACACCTTTGATAAAACACTGTTTACACCTTTGACAAGACCCTCTTATCACGTTTACCGAGACCCCTTTTACATTTTTGACAGGACCCTCTTTACACTTTTGATAAGACCCTGATTATATCTTTGACAAGACCCTCTTACCACCTTTAACAAGACCCTCTTTACATCTATGACAAGACCCTCTTTTCATATTTGATGAGACTCTCTTAACATCTTTGACAAGACCCTCTTTGCAACTTTGATGAGACCGTCTTTACACCTTTGATAAGACTCTCTTTACATCTTTGACAAGACCCTCTTTACATCTTTGAGAAGACCCTATTACATCTTTGACAAGACCCTCTTTACACCTTTGATAAGACCCTCTTTACACCTTTGAAAAAACCGTCTTTACAGTTTTGACAAGACACTCTTTGCACCTTCAACAAGACCCTCTTTGCACGTTTGATGAGACTCTCCTTACGCCTTTGATGAGACTTTCTTTACACCTTTGATAAGACCCTCTTTACACCTTTGATAAGACCCTCTTTACACCTTTGACAAGACCCTCTTACCACTTTTAACGAGACCCTCTTTATATCTTTAACAAGACACTCTTTCCACCTCTGATGAGACTCTCTTTACACCTTCGATGAGACTCTCTTTACACCTTTAAAAAGGGCCCTCTTTACATCTTTGACAAGACACTCTTTGCACCTTCAACAAGACCCTCTTTGCACCTTTGATGAGACTCTCTTTACACCTTTGATGAGACTCTCTTTACACCTTTGACAGGACCCTCTTTACATCTTTGAGAAGACCCTCTTTACATCTTTGACAAGACCCTCTGTACACCTTTGATGAGACCCACTTTACACCTTCGATAAGACCCTCTTTACATCTTTGACAAGACCCTCTTTACACCTTTGATAAGACCCTCTTTACATCTTTGAAAGACCCTCTTTACACCTTTGATAATATCCTCTTCACATCTTTGCCAAGACCTTCTTACCACCTTTAACGAGACCCTCTTTACATCTTTGACAAGACACTCTTTGCACCTTCAGCAAGACCCTTGTTACACCTTTGATAAGACCCTATTTACAACTTTGATGAGACCCTCTTTAATCTTTGATGAGACCCTCTTACCACCTTTAAAAAGACCCTCTTTACATCTTTGACAAGACCCTCTTTACACTTTTGATAAGACCATCTTTACGTCTTTGACAAGACCCTCTTACCACCTTTAATGAGATCTTCTTTACATATTTGAAAAGAGCATTTTTGCACCTTCAACAAGACCATCTTTGCACCTTTGATGAGACTCTCCTTACATCTTTGATTATACCCTCTTTACATCTTTGACAAGACCCTCTTTCCATCTTTGATACGACCCTCTTTACACCTTTGATAAGACACTGTTTACACCTTTGACAAGACCCTCTTATCACGTTTACCGAGACCCCTTTTACATTTTTGACAAGACCCTCTTTACACTTTTGATAAGACCCTGATTATATCTTTGACAAGACCCTCTTACCACCTTTAACAAGACCCTCTTTACATCTATGACAAGACCCTCTTTTCATATTTGATGAGACTCTCTTAACATCTTTGACAAGACCCTCTTTACATCTTTGAGAAGACCCTATTACATCTTTGACAAGACCCTCTTTACACCTTTGATAAGACCCTCTTTACACCTTTGAAAAAACCGTCTTTACAGTTTTGACAAGGCAACTTTGATGAGACCATCTTTACACCTTTGATAAGACTCTCTTTACATCTTTGACAATATTTAATTTACCATCTTAATTTCTATGCGATAAAGTCAATAGGAATAACTCATAAATAAAATAAGAGGCAAAATCCGTGATATTGAGGTTTCTCAAAAGGGTTTTATTCCTTAAAAAGGAATTGGGTAATTAGCATATTGGCTCGAGCCAAGGTGGCATACCGTTCCGTCACCACGCAGGTTCGGGAAGGGACGGACTGACAGAGTCAATAGTCATATGCGAGTATGCAAGTATGCGACAATACATTATTGACAGGCATTCATATATATAGCCAATGCATTACAGTAAAGGCATATGCAGGAGGCGTAACAGCTGAGAAGAGAGATAATGATGCATGTACGTAATACAAGAAGGCGTTACAATAGGCGTGCATGAAGGCGTGAACAAGAACGTCATTTAACATGATGTCACAAGTAGGCGGATCCATGAGTGAATCCGGCAGTGTCAGCAGAAATACTTGGCAGGGATGCGTGCGCAGCAGTATGACGTGTAATGTACGTGTAACTTGAGGGGTGAAAGGGAGCTTGACATTTAGCCCTACAAGTGGAGACAGAAGTCTGGATGTCAGATCAACCTAATCCCAAATCGTATCTAATATCTCATGTTGAAGGAACTGTTTTATCTGGGAGGAAAAGGTCTCTCGGACAAGAGGCTATTCGTTACTGACTGTGAGTGCGTGTATGAGCGTCTACGTGTCTGCATGAGATGCGAGGGGTGCAAGGGAGGGCATGGGCCTACCATGGGAACAGAGCCATGAATTACTTGCATAGAGACAGTGAGGCCAAGCCCTTTACTCTGCAGCTGGAAGGATGTTGACATGAAGCTACTAGACAGGAATGTATTTTCGAGGAGTGGAGCAGATAATTCGAAGGTTGAATACAGTCTTGGCAGGCAACAGGCTGAGCCAAGCACCGTTAGCCGCACAGGATGTAAGGCAGAGGTCACGGGTACAGATGCAAGTCCAGGTTTGAGATTCAGAGTCAGAAGACAGAAAAAACTCGATGGCAGATTTCAGGGCCTACTCCACCATAGCAGAAAAACGTGTAGAGTACATTACAAAAAGACGTTGGCATGGCATATTTAGAAACGGACTATTCGACCCATTCATGGTGGATCTGAAAGAGGACATGTTAACGTTGGACGCAAATGTATTTGCGTCTTCATAGCTTGAAGGGGAGGGAACATACATGTACTTGTAGCGTGTACACGGAGTCGTTGGGGTCTAAGATAGGGGACACAATCGATCACAAAATTTATATTACCTCATTCCCTCCTTGTCCCCTACGGACCCTTCATGATATATCGATCTGCATGAATCGATCAATCTGTTCATGTAACATCATTTGCTCTTCTTTCTTCTTTTGTCGTTTTGAATGGGAATTTGAATGCGGAATACATGATGTGGCGCACAGGCCGCAAATCGCCGGTCCACATTGTAAACATAGGCAGCAACTGAATACTATGAGAAGACCAATGCCTAGGAAGGATAGGATCTTCCATCCCCAAGCTGTTAACGTTGTCCAGAACCAACCGGACCAAGTCCAGGTGCCTGGATTCTGATGTATCAGACTTGCAATTTTATGGAGACGTGTTATAGCTTTATATACCGTTGGCGCGTTTTCTGGAATGAAAACACAGCAACTTGACCCGATGACCTTACAAGCTCCACCCCTATCGGCTAGGATGACGTCAATGACGAGACGATTTTGAAGAACAACAACCCGCATGGCGGACTGCTATTCAGTTAAGTTGCCTAGAGCGGAGGTAGTTTCATTCACTACTGCTTCGAGTGTTCTAGTTAATTTGCGTATCAGTTTACTATTGAAAACAGCACCTAAGTAGGGGAAGAAACCTTTATTGAAATCTGTGTATTGCTCCCATGCCGTTTCAGTGTAGTCGACAATCGGGAGGTCTCTTCGGAGTCTATTGTTTACTAGATCGTTATTTCTGTGATAATCAGGAGGAGCTAGGAAAACAGGTGGCAGAAGGAATGCAATGTAACAGGTACCATCCCAATCTGGAGGCAAACGTATGTATGCGATATGGCCACAGACAAAGTAGGAGTGACGTGTAGCTCTAAACGTGGATTTGCCTTGATCACTGAATTCGATCACAATAGTACATTTACTATGACCTAAGTGTATGGAACCATTCTTTCTGATACATAATTCACCTTTGACTGGTAATACTGACATAGCAGGCAATACTGGTGCGGCTTCGGACTCAACAGTAAGAATCATGAGGTTAATTGTGTAATTGCCTAATCCATATACTTCATTTTCTAGATCAGTTCCTGTTCTAGTGGGCAGTCCCTTCTTGTCAGGGTAACAGACTTTAAGTAGAACTGAGTTCAGGTTTCCCCAAACCCAATTCCCATCGTAGACAGCAATGTCAGAATCTAGGGAATTAATCAATCTAAACCATGCCCCACAGGAGCCATTGTGAGTGAACGGATACGGAAAGAGGGGCAGCACTCCCTTGTATTTCTGGTAGGGAGGGAGTCGGCCACATATCCAGCAGTTTGTAGCATTGTTAGTCTGGTGGGAGTGATGTAACATACTAATGAATGTATTGTTGCGCAGCGCAAGTCTGTAAGATAGTTCATGGGGAGGTAATTCACTAAAAGAATGTTCGGCAGTGACATTGTAAGTAGATTGTGCACGCTTGAAAATAGGGTAGTACATGTGTAATAATATACTTGTAGCAATAATAAGAAGGCTTAGAAAAAACATAATTAATAATGTCACTGTACAGTGACTACGAAGTGATTTTCGATATGCACGTATCTTGAGCTGTCTCTGTCTATCTCTCTCTCTATCTCGGTCTAGGGGATACATGTCAGAAACTAATTTAACCGATTCACCTAGGGGAGGACTTAAACAATTAAACTGTCTGACTTGCTAGACCGTAACTTTTGTCTATATTCTTCGGAGGCGGTTTTCTCAACCAGGGGGAGTTTTGAGTCAGTTTGTGGAGGAGGGCAGGGCTTAGAGTCCAAGTCCGAAGGAAGTCCGTGAAATTTCTTGATATGGCTCGAGTGCAGCCAACCTTTTCTGCCCTCCAATTTAACAGCTGTCCTTGTCGTCAGAAGAACCAACTTCGGGGTCTGCCAGCGGGGCTCCAGTGGACTTCTCCGGTCGAAATTCCTTACAAACACGAAGTCACCAGGGACCACTTCATGGGGTTTCACCTCGGTGTTGTCGGGAAAAGCTGCAGCTACCTGTGAACGACAAGATTGTAGTGCAGACATCAAGGAGGCAAGGTAATCTGTCAGCATAATACAGTCAACATCCGTAATTTTGCGAGGTATAGGCGTCCCCCACATATTTGGTGGCCTACCGAAGACCACTTCATACGGGGATAGCCCGGTTCGAGAATGTACAACCATCCTCATATAGAAAAGGGCAACTGGCAAGGCTACTATCCAGTCAACGCCTTTCTCTCTACATATTTTTGAAAGCCGGATCTTTAGAGTCTGATTATGGCGTTCCACGAGACCTGCTGCCTCGGGATGTCGGACACAGTGGAACTTCCACTGATACCCTAACAGGAGTGTTATATGTTTCACAAGCTCGGATGAGAATGGCTGACCGTTATCTGAGTACACGATACGGGGCAAACCATACCGTGGGAAGAACTCCCGAACCAGCTGTTTGGCAGTGGTCGGAGCAGTATAATCTGGGACTGGATATGCTTCTGTCCATCGGGAAAGTTCACATACGACTACGAGGACATATTTGAATCCTCGACAACGTTCCATCTGGATATAATCCATCTGGAAGACTTAAAAAGGGTGATCGGGAGGCTGAAACCCCCCTTTCTCTACAGGAATGCTTTTACCTGGATTGAACTGACAACAAATCATGCAAGTACGCACTTTTTGTTTCGCTGCTGCTCGTAAGTTCTTATTGCACCATATGTGTTGAATGCTATCTAGCATTGCCTTTTCTCCTAGGTGTGCTGGGCTGTGTATAGTGTTAATGATGACTTGAACCATAGAATCAGGGAGAAACCATGTAGATTTTCCCTTCGTCATCCATCCCTGATCTGTTTGGATCCCTCCTAGTTCAGTCCACTTCTTGATTTCATCTGGTGTGGCATGTGTCTGTATGTCAATTACATCATGTGCGGGATCCCTGACTGTCATGCAGTGTGATGGTGTCGGAACTATTGTCTTTGTCAAGTCAGTTGCATGCATTCGACTCTGGGCAGTCTGTTTAGCTGTTCGGTCTGCCAGGTTGTTACCCTGGGAGATCGTATCGGTACTCTTTGTATGTGCTTTACACTTCATAATAGATATAGCAGTAGGTAGATGTATTGCATCTAATAAGGCTTGAATGAGAGGACCGTGTTGTATGTTGGCACCGTGAGAAGTTAGGTAACCTCTCTCTCGCCAAAGGACTCCGAAATCGTGAACGACTCCGAATGCATAACGTGAATCAGTGTATATGTTAACTCTCTTATATTTGGCTTGAATACAGGCTTGTGTCAGAGCGATGAGCTCTGCTGCTTGAGCTGACAGGGTGTCAATACAATTTGTTTCCAAAACTTCGGTGTCTGTCGTGACTGCGTAAGCTGCCACTAATTCTCCTGTACCTGTTCTCATACATGAACCATCCACATAAAGTGTCAGATCTGGGTCTGGTAATGGGACATCTGTCAAGTCTTGTCTAGGTTTCGTCGTAATAGTGATGACCTCGATACAATCATGCTTCAGTGGGTCTACGCCACTTAATGGCAAAAGTGTGGCAGGATTCAATGTGCTGCAGCGTCTGATTTCTATGTGTGGTTGAAACAATGTCAGTTCGTAACCTGTCAGTCTTGCTATGGTCAAGTGTTGGGTCTGTGTACGATTTAAAAGAACTTCCACGGAATGTGGAACTTGTACTGTCAATTGATGTCCTAATACTATGGAATCGCTCTGTCTGATTGCTAAAGCTGTTGCTGCGACCGATTTCAAACATGCAGGTAATGCTTGAGCTACTGGATCTAGTGTGCTAGAAAAGTAAGCACACGGCTTGTGTGAACCTGCTTGTTCCTGAGTGAGGACTGACAAGGCAGTACCTTCACGTTCTGTAACAAAAAGTGTAAAGGGCTTACTGTAACATGGTGTTGCTAAAACTGGTGCTTGACATAAGGCTTTCTTTAAGTCTTCAAAAGCTTGTGTATGTTCCTGAGTCCAAGGGAGGCTAGTCGATGTCGCTGCCCCCTGAGTTGTCAACTGAATGAGTGGTTTTGCTAGAAATGCATATTGGGGAATCCATTGTCTGCAGTACGAGGTGAGGCCTATGAAAGCCCGCACCTCCTTTTGTGTTTTCGGTGGTGACATGTTTGCAATTAACTGGATGCGGTCTGGAGTGAGCTGTCTCCCCACTTTGGACAGCAAGTGACCCAGGTACACAACTTGCTGAACACAGAATTGCAGCTTTGAAGGGGAAACCTTGTGCCCCTTGTCGGCCAAGAAATTTAAAACCGTCAGTGATGCTATTTCACATTCGGGTTCACTCCGTGCGGTGATCAGCAGATCATCGACATATTGGAGTAGGGCGGTGTTAACAGGCATGTGGATGCTGTCAAGTTGTTTTTTCAGTGCTTGGCTATAGATGCTGAGGCTTTCTGTGAATCCTTGAGGTGCGCGTGAAAATTTGAAACTTCGTCCATTTAAACTGAATCCGAACAAGTATTGGCTTTCTGGATCAATTGGGACGCTAAAGAAGGCGTTCTTGAGGTCAATTACAGTAAAGAACGTCGCTTCTGAATCAATAGCTGTCAGTAATGAAGAGATATCTGGAACCACAGGATACTGTGGTACAATGCATTTATTCAATTCGCGCAGATCAATAACTAAACGATAAACAGGTGGTGCATTTGGATCAGTACGTTTAAGAACTGGGATAATAGGAGAATTACATACATTGGAGTCAGTTTCCACGACCACTCCTTGTGCAATGAGCTCGTCAATAATTCTCAGTAAAGCCACTACAGCATCTGGAGGTAACTTGTATTGTCGAATTCGTGGTAATACCACTCCTGCTTTTAGAGTGACTCGATATGGTGTAATGCGCATGCAACCTACATCAGTGGGGCCTTGCGCCCACAAGTGTGCAGGTACATTCTGTAACCGGGGGTCCATGTCTCTTAATACATAATGGCCTTTAAAATCTCGCAGGAATAATCGTACTCCTTCCGGAGAACAGCATATTATAGCTCCTAGAGCCTTCAGTGTCTTTATTCCTAATAAGTTTTCTGGACATGCTTTTGTAAGCAATAAATCTGTAGTCCGTGTCAAAGGACCAACTGCAAGGGGGAGTGGCTGTGATACTTCATTAATAATAGGCTTTCCTGAAAATCCAAGGGAAACATTCTGTGAGCCTGAGAGGGGTGCCCCTGGAACCTCATTGTGACTGATTGTGGTCCTGCTTGCCCCTGTGTCAATTAAAAACTTTCTGTCTTTTCCCAACACTTGACTGTGTACATAGGGACCCTCTTGATCCACAGGAACTTCAATAAGGGGCAAGCCAAACTCCCTCTCTAGGCAATTTCATGTGTACCGCTGATAATCAGGGTAATCATTCTGTGCATACTGGTACATCTGTTGTGTCGTGTTCTGTGTTGCAGTAATGGGCTGTTGCTGTGACACTGCTACAGTTTGCGATGAAGCTGGCATAGGCGGAATATGTTGTATGTTCTGTGGTACCTGTTGCTGGGCTTGATCTTGTCTAGGTACCCGCGGTCTCTCCTTGGTCTTACCCGTGGAGATATTGTGTTTCAGAACTGCACAATCGTTTACATAATGTCCTGGCTGCTTGCAATAGTTACATGTCCCTTTAACGGGAGCGGTCAAGTTACTAGACTGGGTCGCACCCTTTTTGTGACCGTCAGTAGGAACCGACTGGGCAACTAACATTTTCATTTTTGTGTCTTTCATACGTCTTTGTTCATGCTCTTGTTCTTCTCTAATTCTATTCTGGTGATACTGTAACATTTGTAACATTTGTGAAGGGGTGTTAGCTTGCCAAGTGCTTTCGACTTTCAGTACTCTGTTCTTAACCTGGGGCAGGGAATTCTCGACTAATTTCGTTACAAAAAGGTGTGGATATGACTCGCTACTTGGTTTCAGGCCGCTATTAATACCAAAACATTTCTCAAATCGGGTATAAAAATCACTAGTGTCCTCATCAGGTTTCTGCTTACAGGCTGTTATCGCACCCCAATCTTCCTTTTTCGTACTTAATAAACGTGGCAACACTTGCACTAACAATCCTGGTAATGCTTTAACCTTATCCCCAAGCCCTTGGCCTGGAATTCTAGTATTTTCTTCGTTTTCTAATGCGGTCCAATCAATCTTTGCATTTCCCACTTCCCATTCTTTTTCTTTAAGTTTCTCATAAATACCAGGAGGCAGTAATACTTTCAATATCTTCATAAGGTCGGGATAAGTATAGTCACCCATGAGTAACATGTCTTTTATTTCACGGTGAAAACCTGCAGGATCTTTATCATGACTGGGTACTAGCTTTTTCATTTCCAATAATTCTATTTTGGTTATGGGTGTGAACACAAACACCCGTCTGAGTGTATTATCGGTATTCTGAACTGGATGCACTTCTCGTAAGGGATTCTGTCTATCCATGTGATACATTTTCCTTTCCATTGAGTGTACTGAATCAGATTGAGGACATAGAAAGGCACTATATTTGTGTCGCTGTTCCAGAATTACTTTAATTAGATCGGTACCTAGACCTCTCCATTTATTCATGAGTAGTTCTGTTAATATATCAGGCAGGGGGCCTGGGTCGGAATGTTGGCTTCTATACAATAGAAGTAGGTGTTGTATCATGTATGTACCAGCTAAACGCTGTTCACTTGGTGTCATATTCAGAAATGTGTGTGCTAACGCATCATCACTATATTTCTCGGGACTGTCAGCCCATTGTACTGCTGACCTCGCTAATTCTTGTTCATCCATAGAATCTAGTACATGGTACCCCATGCGTTCTCGGAGTCTGTTATCAGTAGCTTGAAATAAGTGTTCAGGAGTTCTTGGGTTACACATGGCTTCTTGAAAGATTCTTTTACTTTCTGGACGTACTGGGCGTATTGAATTATTAAAGGGTCGTCCTTTACCTACATACGCTATCGTTTCTCTAACTGGTAATTGTACTTGTCCTGTAGTTTCTTCTGGTTGCTCCTCTTCTGAGGACTCGAACTTGTCTGATTCATTTTCTGGTTCTATCTGTCTTGTTTCATGTATTTTTTTTACTACACTTCTTATTCTTTGATACATGTTTTTTATACAAGTTTGTTTATCATGGTTCCCGTCTGCTATATTCTGACCCCATTTATGAAGTGCTTTCATTTCCTCCGGGTCCATCCCCGGCCTATCTTGTTCTCTTATTAAGCAGTTTATAAAAAACCGTAATATCTTGGCTTGGATGTCAACTTTCTGGTGAGCCATGGCTTCCTTAATACTCTCAGGTCCTTGCCCTGTTTGGACAAAATGATATATCCTGTCTAAATGTTGAACCATTCCGGGTAGGGTCAACAAAAAGTTGGTGACCCGTCTTAGTCGTACTGATGCTAGTATTAATCTTTTATCATTTCTACCGGGTACTGGATCATATCTACAATCCCCGAGACGCTCTTTTATTATATCAAAATCGGCTGATCGAGGTGTACGTTGTTGTGCTAGATCCCTGTAAGTCCATCTTTGTACTTGTGGAGGTGTCTGGAAACCTATCGCTCCTCCGGACGCGCCTCCTGAGGCACTGGCTCCGAAGGGGTTGTTCGGGTGCAAAGTGGAAGGAATGGGTGCGGGAAGAGCTGGATGAACGGGAGGAAGACCAGGAGGGACATTCGGAACGGAAGGAACGGGAGGTGGAGGAGTAGCTTGTCGCGGGGGTAGGAGCTGATTGTCTCGGGGTCGTGCGCCTCCAGGAGGGGGTGTACGCGGCGGTGCAGTATTAGCATATGCGGGCGCTACATCATCTAGATAGGAAGAAAGAAAAATGTCCTTAGCTGTTTTGGGATGCATTTTGGTCGGGAGCATGGGAAGTGGTAGATCTTTTGGTACTTCCGGAGTGGCCTTAGGTAAACCTTCGGCCAGGAGAGGATACATACCATTCCTAAGGGTGTTTAGTTGTCTGTCTACTTGTTCTATTTTTACTCGGATACCCTCCTCAACTAATACATTTTCTTGGGCCTTGTCTGAATCCTCTTTCCTTTTCCCTTCTTTTCTAAGTGCTTTTTCTGTACGCCTATGTGACTCTTTACGCCACAATTCGATGGCATCTTTCTGTGACTGCCTGGCTTTCTTTTTCCGTAATGCTTCTTCTACTCTTATGATGCAATCTGAATCCCATGTCCCTGCAGCGGGCCATCTCTGATTCTCTGCTAGATCTTTAGTGTAGTCCACCCATAAATCAAGAAATAAAACGGCATCTAGGCCGTGCTTGTGGTACATAAAGTACCCTGGAGTGTCCCTAGGTGGAATGGGAACAGCTTCCTCGAGTATCCCTTTTCTAGTCTTTATCTGTCTTAATTTGGAGAACAACGGCATCTTAGGAATCTGTCTACTTGGTGCTTACTTAGATATGAACACAATGAACACAATAATCACAATAATGATGATCGAACAATCACTCATACCACGAAATTTTGAGACACATTAAAACATTTTTAGATGAACAATAACAATTAGAATGTAGCTAGCTATCTGCATAATACTAGATACACTGCTCAACAGTGCAGACTGGATATACTGCTAAACAGTACAGATACACTGTCTAAAACAGTGCAGACCAGGTCTGTGTACCCAAACCTGTCTTGACCGGCACAACCTAATGTGCACGTCTAGAAGCGTCCCCAGCAACGGTACTCACCGGGAAGCTCGGAAACAGAAGGCCTCGGAAAACCCTGGACTGGACTCGACTGGATTCGGACTGGATTCGGACTCGACTCGTGACGCAGATACTTCGGAACTTCGGAACCTGGGGGGCCTCCGTATACCTCGGATCTTGCTCTCTCGGCTGGGCTCTGGTCGGGATCCTCCGCACTTCTCACCGCCTCGTCTGGGTGTCGATCGCGGCCTCAGTCACCTCCGTTGGCCTGAGGGAGATACAGGAAATCCTGCGGGTACGCGTAGTTTCCGTCCGGCTGTGGCAGGGGACTAAGCCTGCAAAGCACCTCCGGCGGGTGAGATGGGGGAGGGGTACCTATTCGGGCGCCAAAATGTTGTAAATATTTAATTTACCATCTTAATTTCTATGCGATAAAGTCAATAGGAATAACTCATAAATAAAATAAGAGGCAAAATCCGTGATATTGAGGTTTCTCAAAAGGGTTTTATTCCTTAAAAAGGAATTGGGTAATTAGCATATTGGCTCGAGCCAAGGTGGCATACCGTTCCGTCACCACGCAGGTTCGGGAAGGGACGGACTGACAGAGTCAATAGTCATATGCGAGTATGCAAGTATGCGACAATACATTATTGACAGGCATTCATATATATAGCCAATGCATTACAGTAAAGGCATATGCAGGAGGCGTAACAGCTGAGAAGAGAGATAATGATGCATGTACGTAATACAAGAAGGCGTTACAATAGGCGTGCATGAAGGCGTGAACAAGAACGTCATTTAACATGATGTCACAAGTAGGCGGATCCATGAGTGAATCCGGCAGTGTCAGCAGAAATACTTGGCAGGGATGCGTGCGCAGCAGTATGACGTGTAATGTACGTGTAACTTGAGGGGTGAAAGGGAGCTTGACATTTAGCCCTACAAGTGGAGACAGAAGTCTGGATGTCAGATCAACCTAATCCCAAATCGTATCTAATATCTCATGTTGAAGGAACTGTTTTATCTGGGAGGAAAAGGTCTCTCGGACAAGAGGCTATTCGTTGCTGACTGTGAGTGCGTGTATGAGCGTCTACGTGTCTGCATGAGATGCGAGGGGTGCAAGGGAGGGCATGGGCCTACCATGGGAACAGAGCCATGAATTACTTGCATAGAGACAGTGAGGCCAAGCCCTTTACTCTGCAGCTGGAAGGATGTTGACATGAAGCTACTAGACAGGAATGTATTTTCGAGGAGTGGAGCAGATAATTCGAAGGTTGAATACAGTCTTGGCAGGCAACAGGCTGAGCCAAGCACCGTTAGCCGCACAGGATGTAAGGCAGAGGTCACGGGTACAGATGCAAGTCCAGGTTTGAGATTCAGAGTCAGAAGACAGAAAAAACTCGATGGCAGATTTCAGGGCCTACTCCACCATAGCAGAAAAACGTGTAGAGTACATTACAAAAAGACGTTGGCATGGCATATTTAGAAACGGACTATTCGACCCATTCATGGTGGATCTGAAAGAGGACATGTTAACGTTGGACGCAAATGTATTTGCGTCTTCATAGCTTGAAGGGGAGGGAACATACATGTACTTGTAGCGTGTACACGGAGTCGTTGGGGTCTAAGATAGGGGACACAATCGATCACAAAATTTATATTACCTCACTTTGACAAGACCCTCTTTACACTTTTGATAAGACCATCTTTACGTCTTTGACAAGACCCTCTTACCACCTTTAATGAGATCTTCTTTACATATTTGAAAAGAGCATTTTTGCACCTTCAACAAGACCATCTTTGCACCTTTGATGAGACTCTCCTTACATCTTTGATTATACCCTCTATACATCTTTGACAAGACCCTCTTTCCATCTTTGATACGACCCTCTTTACACCTTTGATAAGACACTGTTTACACCTTTGACAAGACCCTCTTATCACGTTTACCGAGACCCCTTTTACATTTTTGACAAGACCCTCTTTACACTTTTGATAAGACCCTGATTATATCTTTGACAAGACCCTCTTACCACCTTTAACAAGACCCTCTTTACATCTATGACAAGACCCTCTTTTCATATTTGATGAGACTCTCTTAACATCTTTGACAAGACCGTATTTACATCTTTGAGAAGACCCTATTACATCTTTGACAAGACCCTCTTTACACCTTTGATAAGACCCTCTTTACACCTTTGAAAAAACCGTCTTTACAGTTTTGACAAGGCAACTTTGATGAGACCATCTTTACACCTTTGATAAGACTCTCTTTACATCTTTGACAAGACCCTCTTTACATCTTTGAGAAGACCCTATTACATCTTTGACAAGACCCTCTTTACACCTTTGATAAGACCCTCTTTACACCTTTGAAAAAACCGTCTTTACAGTTTTGACAAGACACTCTTTGCACCTTCAACAAGACCCTCTTTGCACGTTTGATGAGACTCTCCTTACGCCTTTGATGAGACTTTCTTTACAGCTTTGATAAGACCCTCTTTATATCTTTGAGAAGACCCTCTTTACATCTTTGACAAGACCCTCTTTACACCTTTGATAAGACCCACTTTACACCTTCTATAAGAGCCTCTTTATATCTTTGACAAGACCCTCTTTACACCTTTGATAAGACCATCTGTACATCTTTGATGAGACCCTCTTACGAACTTTAAAAAGACCCTCTTTACGTCTTTGACAAGACCCTCTATACACCTTTGATAAGACCCACTTTACATCTTTGACAAGACCCAATTTACATCTTTGACAAGACCCTCTTCACACCTTTGATAAGACCCTCTTTACGTCTTTGACAAGACTCTCTTACCACCTTTAATGAGAACTTCTTTACATATTTGACAAGACTCTCCTTGCACCTTCAACAAGACCTTCTTTGTACCTTTGTTGAGACTCTCTTTACAGCTTTGAGGAGACTCTCTTTACACCTTTGATAAGACCCTCTTATCATCTTTGAGAAGACCCTCTTTACATCTTTGACAAGATCATCTTTACACCTTTGATACCACCCACTTCACACCTTCGATAAGCCCCTCTTTACATCTTTGACATGACACTCTTTGCACCTTTGATGAAACTCTCTTTACACATTTGATGAAACTCTTTACACCTTTAATAAGACCCTCTTTACATCTTTGACAAGACCCTCTTTATACCTTTGATAAGACCCTCTTTACATCTTTGACAAGACACTCTTTGCACCTTTGATGAAACTCCCTTTACACCTTTGATGAAACTCTTTACACCTTTGATAAGACCCTTTTTACACCTTTGACAAGACCCTCTTACCAAATTTAACAAGACCCTCTTTACATCTTTGACAAGACAATCTTTTTTTTTTTTTTTTTTTTTTAAACCTTCATTGTGCATCACATGAATACAGTTACGGGCCTACAACCATCTTGGCCGGCCTCAAAATCAATTTGTAGCACGTTCGTCAATCAGAAAGCACCTCAGTAGTTCACCGTTACAACAAACTATATATATCAAAAAGAGCATTTCGAATAGACGTGACCACTGAGGTAAAGGGTCAGATAAGGTTCATTTTAAAATATATAATAAGAAGGATCAGTTGTCATACAATCAACCTAAGGGCACAGAGTGGGCAATGCACGCGTCAGGATGGCCACAGAGCTAATAATCATTATCGGAGTGTCGGTGCTACAGTACACATATCAGGATGAAGGAATTTCTAATCACATTTCGCATCAGTCATCGCCCACCCCATGAACGCAATACCACCTTAACAAAGTTAGCAATATCCCAGAGTACTGGTACGACAAGAGGAGCAATACCTAACCTCCATACTGACCCAAGAAAGGAAAGAAAGGATAAAGAGAACAAAGAAGAAGATAAGTGAGGGAAAAAAAGGACCCATTGAAACTAAGGAAGGACAAGAAAACAAAAAAGAGGACCCCTCCCCCTACCCTCCACCCTGTACCCCTGCAGAGGCTATGGCTTACCCCCCCTAGCAGCGTGCCTGTCGCCCCTAAAAAGAGTACCCGAAATATAGTTACAGAAAAGAAAAAGAAAAAAACACCCCCACCCGCAACAAACCCAGATCCCTCCCCAAAATACAATGCACAATTGAGGTCAGTCGATACAATAAGAATTGGGGAGAATCTTCCACGTACCGCGCAAATAGCTATAGCAGAAGAACGCGCAACCCTCACCTCCGCCAGCTATATTATATATTAACCCAAGAAAGGAAAGAAAGGATAAAGAGAACAAAGAAGAAGATAAGTGAGGGAAAAAAGGACCCATTGAAACTAAGGAAGGACAAGAAAACAACAAAGAGGACCCCTCCCCTACCCTCCACCCTGTACCCCTGCAGAGGCTATGGCTTACCCACCCTAGCAGCGTGCCTGTCGCCCCTAAAAAGAGTACCCGAAATATAGTTACAGAAAAGAAAAAGAAAAAACCACCCCCACCCGCAACAAACCCAGATCCCTCCCCAGAATACAATGCACAATTGAGGTCAGTCGATACAATAAGAATTGGGGAGAATCTTCCACGTACCGCGCAAATAGCTATAGCAGAAGAACGCGCAACCCTCACCTCCGTCAGCTATTTTAATGTCAACATTTGGGGAAACATATTATCCCGGGCCTGTCCTTGCAAGTCCCCCTGGGCATGCCCGTCGATTTAGTCGCTCAGCAGCCGAGGTAGTAACGCAACGTGTCCAAGCAATAACGGAGATCAGTAGACAGAGACAAAATGGACGTCGCCAGCCACCAACAGAGTCATCACCACTTGCGACCATCTTTCCAAAAACAGTCCCGGGACTCGTACTCCACTTCAGCGAAGCAAGGACGAGAAAGGAGAGGGCAGGTACAAGAGCCATCCGTTGGTTAAACCCTGCCTGAGGAGTCTGCGACGGTGCAATAGACCAAGCCGCCATCAGTTGCTGAGAAAGGGATCTGTCAGAGTAGTCCAAACACACGGAAGTCTGTCCACTGGTCACGGCAGAATCCGGGAACATCAGCTCCCCTCCGTACACAATAGCGGCCACAACACCACCCGCAAAGATAGTGTGGGGCAGGTCTGCGTGCACCCGAGACCCATCCGATCGTGATGTCTCCAGCGGAAGCACAACCTCATCAAGCTTTCTCCCCAACACTAGGGAACCATGCTCCCAGACAGACCGAAAGTCACCAAGAGCGGCGAGAATATCACCATACGATAGCGTAGCCCCCGTCTCCTGTGCCACCGCTCTGCGTGATATCGCACACTCCCCACCTCGTTGTATCATGATAGTCGGGACGGCACATTCCATCCCCTCCAGGCGGCCTTCGGGCGTTCCCACCGTGAGGGGAGATTGGGGGTCAGCCATGGACGATTGCAATCCGGTCGGACCACCATCCGATGCACGGTGACAGTAGGGGCCGTCACCCAAGAAGCGATCTCTGATTATGGCCATCCTCGCTCCGACTCAGCGTTAACAGGAAATTCGGGAGCGGTCCGCGAAAACCGGGCAGGTTTGTAACCCGAGTCGGAGCAGCTCACCCTCGATAAGCCGACTGTTTTCAGGCTTTCCTTCGGGCCATCACATCAGGGATGCACTCCGACCGCATCATTTAGCACGGAGAGCGTTTGCTGCGAAATTCAGGCCGTCAGCCACTGCGCTCCGGCAGACGGACACCACCCAGGCAAAGATGGCCGCTGTTGTTGATTCAGCGCCCGGCCATGTAGCTCACTAGAGGTCCCGGTTCCAGGGTCACTAGGCCGCAACTTTCCGGCGCATGTTTCTCCGGCTGTGGGGCTTGCAGAGACCTCGGGATCGCACGATAGATATCAGGTCGCATTAATCAGCACAAAACTATAGCGCAGTCTCAGGATTATATGCAGGATATCCGTGCGGGGCTCGGAGGTTTGTAGAGCCGGGAGCCTACGCTTCCGTCCCGGTCGCCATCTTGGCTCCTCCGATAAGACAATCTTTATATTTTTGATGAGACCCTCTTTACACATTTGACGAGACTCTCTTTACACCTTTGACAGACCCTCTTACCACATTTAACAAGGCCCTCTTTACATCTTTGACAAGACCCTTTTTGCACCTTTGATAAGACCCACTTTACACCTTTGATAAGACCCACTTTACACCTTCTATAAGAGCCTCTTTATATCTTTGACAAGACTCTCTTTACACCTTTGATAAGACCATCTGTACATCTTTGATGAGACCCTCTTACGAACTTTAAAAAGACCCTCTTTACGTCTTTGACAAGACCCTCTATACACCTTTGATAAGACCCACTTTACATCTTTGACAAGACCCAATTTACATCTTTGACAAGACCCTCTTCACACCTTTGATAAGACCCTCTTTACGTCTTTGACAAGACTCTCTTACCACCTTTAATGAGAACTTCTTTACATATTTGACAAGACTCTCCTTGCACCTTCAACAAGACCTTCTTTGTACCTTTGTTGAGACTCTCTTTACAGCTTTGAGGAGACTCTCTTTACACCTTTGATAAGACCCTCTTATCATCTTTGAGAAGACCCTCTTTACATCTTTGACAAGATCATCTTTACACCTTTGATACCACCCACTTCACACCTTCGATAAGCCCCTCTTTACATCTTTGACATGACACTCTTTGCACCTTTGATGAAACTCTCTTTACACATTTGATGAAACTCTTTACACCTTTAATAAGACCCTCTTTACATCTTTGACAAGACCCTCTTTATACCTTTGATAAGACCCTCTTTACATCTTTGACAAGACACTCTTTGCACCTTTGATGAAACTCCCTTTACACCTTTGATGAAACTCTTTACACCTTTGATAAGACCCTTTTTACACCTTTGACAAGACCCTCTTACCAAATTTAACAAGACCCTCTTTACATCTTTGACAAGACAATCTTTTTTTTTTTTTTTTTTTTTTAAACCTTCATTGTGCATCACATGAATACAGTTACGGGCCTACAACCATCTTGGCCGGCCTCAAAATCAATTTGTAGCACGTTCGTCAATCAGAAAGCACCTCAGTAGTTCACCGTTACAACAAACTATATATATCAAAAAGAGCATTTCGAATAGACGTGACCACTGAGGTAAAGGGTCAGATAAGGTTCATTTTAAAATATATAATAAGAAGGATCAGTTGTCATACAATCAACCTAAGGGCACAGAGTGGGCAATGCACGCGTCAGGATGGCCACAGAGCTAATAATCATTATCGGAGTGTCGGTGCTACAGTACACATATCAGGATGAAGGAATTTCTAATCACATTTCGCATCAGTCATCGCCCACCCCATGAACGCAATACCACCTTAACAAAGTTAGCAATATCCCAGAGTACTGGTACGACAAGAGGAGCAATACCTAACCTCCATACTGACCCAAGAAAGGAAAGAAAGGATAAAGAGAACAAAGAAGAAGATAAGTGAGGGAAAAAAAGGACCCATTGAAACTAAGGAAGGACAAGAAAACAAAAAAGAGGACCCCTCCCCCTACCCTCCACCCTGTACCCCTGCAGAGGCTATGGCTTACCCCCCCTAGCAGCGTGCCTGTCGCCCCTAAAAAGAGTACCCGAAATATAGTTACAGAAAAGAAAAAGAAAAAAACACCCCCACCCGCAACAAACCCAGATCCCTCCCCAAAATACAATGCACAATTGAGGTCAGTCGATACAATAAGAATTGGGGAGAATCTTCCACGTACCGCGCAAATAGCTATAGCAGAAGAACGCGCAACCCTCACCTCCGCCAGCTATATTATATATTAACCCAAGAAAGGAAAGAAAGGATAAAGAGAACAAAGAAGAAGATAAGTGAGGGAAAAAAGGACCCATTGAAACTAAGGAAGGACAAGAAAACAACAAAGAGGACCCCTCCCCTACCCTCCACCCTGTACCCCTGCAGAGGCTATGGCTTACCCACCCTAGCAGCGTGCCTGTCGCCCCTAAAAAGAGTACCCGAAATATAGTTACAGAAAAGAAAAAGAAAAAACCACCCCCACCCGCAACAAACCCAGATCCCTCCCCAGAATACAATGCACAATTGAGGTCAGTCGATACAATAAGAATTGGGGAGAATCTTCCACGTACCGCGCAAATAGCTATAGCAGAAGAACGCGCAACCCTCACCTCCGTCAGCTATTTTAATGTCAACATTTGGGGAAACATATTATCCCGGGCCTGTCCTTGCAAGTCCCCCTGGGCATGCCCGTCGATTTAGTCGCTCAGCAGCCGAGGTAGTAACGCAACGTGTCCAAGCAATAACGGAGATCAGTAGACAGAGACAAAATGGACGTCGCCAGCCACCAACAGAGTCATCACCACTTGCGACCATCTTTCCAAAAACAGTCCCGGGACTCGTACTCCACTTCAGCGAAGCAAGGACGAGAAAGGAGAGGGCAGGTACAAGAGCCATCCGTTGGTTAAACCCTGCCTGAGGAGTCTGCGACGGTGCAATAGACCAAGCCGCCATCAGTTGCTGAGAAAGGGATCTGTCAGAGTAGTCCAAACACACGGAAGTCTGTCCACTGGTCACGGCAGAATCCGGGAACATCAGCTCCCCTCTGTACACAATAGCGGCCACAACACCACCCGCAAAGATAGTGTGGGGCAGGTCTGCGTGCACCCGAGACCCATCCGATCGTGATGTCTCCAGCGGAAGCACAACCTCATCAAGCTTTCTCCCCAACACTAGGGAACCATGCTCCCAGACAGACCGAAAGTCACCAAGAGCGGCGAGAATATCACCATACGATAGCGTAGCCCCCGTCTCCTGTGCCACCGCTCTGCGTGATATCGCACACTCCCCACCTCGTTGTATCATGATAGTCGGGACGGCACATTCCATCCCCTCCAGGCGGCCTTCGGGCGTTCCCACCGTGAGGGGAGATTGGGGGTCAGCCATGGACGATTGCAATCCGGTCGGACCACCATCCGATGCACGGTGACAGTAGGGGCCGTCACCCAAGAAGCGATCTCTGATTATGGCCATCCTCGCTCCGACTCAGCGTTAACAGGAAATTCGGGAGCGGTCCGCGAAAACCGGGCAGGTTTGTAACCCGAGTCGGAGCAGCTCACCCTCGATAAGCCGACTGTTTTCAGGCTTTCCTTCGGGCCATCACATCAGGGATGCACTCCGACCGCATCATTTAGCACGGAGAGCGTTTGCTGCGAAATTCAGGCCGTCAGCCACTGCGCTCCGGCAGACGGACACCACCCAGGCAAAGATGGCCGCTGTTGTTGATTCAGCGCCCGGCCATGTAGCTCACTAGAGGTCCCGGTTCCAGGGTCACTAGGCCGCAACTTTCCGGCGCATGTTTCTCCGGCTGTGGGGCTTGCAGAGACCTCGGGATCGCACGATAGATATCAGGTCGCATTAATCAGCACAAAACTATAGCGCAGTCTCAGGATTATATGCAGGATATCCGTGCGGGGCTCGGAGGTTTGTAGAGCCGGGAGCCTACGCTTCCGTCCCGGTCGCCATCTTGGCTCCTCCGATAAGACAATCTTTATATTTTTGATGAGACCCTCTTTACACATTTGACGAGACTCTCTTTACACCTTTGACAAGACCCTCTTACCACATTTAACAAGGCCCTCTTTACATCTTTGACAAGACCCTTTTTGCACCTTTGATAAGACCCTCTTTACATCTTTGACAAGACCCTCTTACCGCCTTTAACAAGACCCTCTTTACATCTTTGACAAGACCCTCTATTCGTCTTTGTTGAGACTCTCTTTACATCTTTGACATGACCCCCTTTAAAACTTTGATGAGACCCTCTTTACACCTTTGATAAGACTCTCTTTACATCTTTGACAAGACCCTCTTTACATCTTTGACAAGACCCTCTTTACATCTTTGACAAGACCCTCTTTACATCTTTGACAAGACCCTCTTTACACCTTTAATGAGACCCTCTTTACACCTCTGAAAAAACCCTCTTTACAGCTTTGACAAGACACTCTTTACACCTTTGATGAGACTCTCTTTACACCTTTGATAACACCGTCTTTACATCTTTGACAAGACCCTCTTTACACCCTTGATGAGACTCTCTTTACATCTTTGATTATACCCTCTTTACATCTTTGACAAGACCCTCTTTACATCTTTGACGAGACCCTCTTTACACCTTTGATATGACCCTCTTTACACCTTTGATAAGACACTGTTTACACCTTTGACAAGACCCTCTTATCACGTTTACCGAGACTCCTTTTACATTTTTGACAAGACCCTCTTTACACCTTTGATAAGACCCTCTTTATAGCTTTGACAAGTAAGTAAGTAAGTAAGTAATACTTTACTGTACAGTTAATTAAAACCATTACAAAAACCATCAGCAGTAAAAAACGAAAGTATTAAAAATATTTGTAGCAGCATAGATGATGGAGCTATTCAATTTGAGTTATGTTACAAAGTGCAGTTTAAAAAAAGTTAAAAAGAACGGAGTGTCCGTCTGCCGTTAGGTGCTCGTGCCCTTCTACGGAGAGGGTTTCTTTTGTCAGTCCTGGCCCTCATTTCTATACAAAGTTAGGCACTGCAGTGCCTATTCCTTTTTGGAAGAATGGCTGGCATTTACCCTGAATGTTCATAACTTTTAGTTATAGTATGCCAGTGTTTTAATTCAGTTTAAGTCTCCTGAGCTGTCTTGATGTTTTGGCACTGACAGTATTGAGGGTGTGCTGTCCTTGACCGTTTGTTCTTTCTTTGTGTTGATTCTGCTTTCTACAGCTCCGAGGTATTTTACCAGTCGGCAAACCATTTGCACTTCGTCGCCTCTGAAGCAAGCCACAGTTGCTTGTCTGCACGTCCTGATTCCTTTTTTTATGAATAGGGTTCTCAGTAGGTCCCTGCGATCTTGCTGCAGCTATTTGCAGATGGTAATGAGATGTACTATATTTTCCTCATGAGTTCCACACAGGCGACAGTTTGCCGGTTTTGGGGGCCGCAGCCAAGGGGCCATGTGGTCAGCTGAGGGTAATACTCCTAATCGTAATTTTAGGAATGTTTCTTTTGTTTTTTTTGTGAAGCTGGTCAGAAGGTATGCCTGTGGTGTGAGTTTTTTGTAGGTTTGTACTGTCAGCCAGCCATGTGCTCTCTCCGTTACTGAGGCTTTGTCTTGTAGGAGGGATTCTTTCCTAACTGTATTGTTTACAGCTTTTTTTAAACCTGCCAGGCTCCCTTGCAGATCCCATAGTTGACTCGCCCCCAGCTGTTTAATTGCATCCTCTAGAAAGAGTCTTGCTGGGCAGTTGTCTTTGCTTTGTAGATCCTTCCAGAGGAGTGCGTTGAGGGTGTTTGCTTCCCCTCTGCTAATTTTGTGCCAGGTCTTAAGGTATGCTCCCTTGCGAGCAAGCTCTTCCTTAACCTGCCCAAATTCGAGTCGGATCTGCGCCGGAGAAGTTGATCTCGGGAGGCCAAACATCATCCGCATTGCTCTCGTAATTACTCCTTCTAAGGTTCCGGTATCTCTGCCTCTCAATGCTTCGCTACCGTATGTAATGGATGGTATCAGTTTGGCTTGTATCAGTTTTAGGAGTGGGATGAAGCTTGGGCCGATGATCTTATTTTTCAAGTTCCTTAGAGATACAGCTATCATTAAGCCTCTCTTTTTTATCTCCTCGCATTGCGGTTTGAAGCTCCCCCTATGATCAATAGTCACTCCCAAGTAACGATATTTATTTGTGACTTCCAGTTTATTTTTATCCAGGTTCCAACTGAATGTTGGTTTCTTCTTGCAATAGTTGAGGCGCATTACTTTTGTTTTACAATAATTAATACTGAGTTTATTTGTTTTGGAGTGTTGTGCGGTGATGTCGAGGAGCCGCTATAGGCCGATCGGGGTCCGGCTGATTAGCACATGTGAGTTGTTTTCGTTTAGTGTGGTAGATAGGTCGGCCATAAAGAGATTAAATAAAGTTGGCGCTAGCACACATCCTTGCTTTACTCCTGTGTTAGTTGGAATTTTCTTAGTTAAAAAATCGCCGGTGCCTAGTTTAACCTGGACCCTAGTGTCGCTGTGCAGGAGGATTATTTTGTTCAGTAATGTTGCTGGAATTTTCATTCTCTCCAGTTTTTACCAGAGCAGATTTCTGTTTACGCGGTCGAAGGCGGAGCTGTAGTCAATAAAACACAGGTACAAGGGTTGTTTTCCTTCTAGAGCTGAGTCGATCAGGAGTGACAAGGCAAGGATGTTTGTGGTCGTCCCCATGTTTTTTCTGAAGCCTGTTTGATTGAGTGGGATTGCTGAGGTTTCTTCCGCCCATAATGTCAGTTCCTGAAGTAAGAGGCCAGTGTAGTATTTTGCTTCGTTGTCTAATAAGGCAATTAACCGATAGCTTCTTGGATCTTTCCTGTCGCCTTTTTTATATATTGGTGAGATTATTGCCCCCCTCCATGATCGTGGAATTGTCGCAGTCTGCCATATTTTTTCAAACATTGGTTTTAGAGTAGGTGCCCAGTATTCTGGTGCCTGCTTGAATATTATTGGGGGTATACCGTTGGGGCCTGGAGCTCCCCCTGTTCTCCCTTTGGAAATCCTATAAGTTATTTGTAGAGCCGTAATTGATAGTGCTTCGTTGGTTGTCGAGGATTCTTTAAGTGGAGGCAAGTATGCTTTGCTCCTGATGTTGGTTTTGCCAGTTTCTTTCCATGTTTCGTTGGTGTCGCAGAAGTGTGTGCTAATATAGGTTGTCCAGGAATCTTCCGTCACATGGGATTCCATTGCCTGGCTTTGCTGGTTGATCAGGCCATTAATCTTTTGCCAGAACTGTGCGCTGTTGTTTGTCTTGGCATCGTGTAGGAGTTTTCCCCAGAGTGTCTCATCTGCGTCCTTTTTTAGTTGCCATATTAATTTCCTTCGGTCACCTTTTAACTGTCTTAAAGCCTGGTAGGCGGAGGGATCTATTTTTGCTCTTCGCAGAGTGTGATTAATTTGTGTCTTCAGTCTTTTTAGATTGGTATCATTTCGGAGGTTATAGTGGCTCTTGTGTATCGCGTCGCTGGTCTTGCCTACTCGCTTTGTATGCACTTTTCTTTCAGCGATGTCTTTCATTTTTTTGTGAATACCTCCCAACGTATTATCTGGTTTGATGATTCGAACTGCGCTTCGTGGAGGGCGTGCTTCGCTTGCTCTAAAAGGTTTTGTGGGTCGGTAACTTTACATTTTACCCGTTTTTCGTTTGTTGTAAAGTCCGTACCCAGGTTGTTGGCGCCTGGCGGGTTTGGTATTGTCGGTGTGATTATCGTTGTTTACTGGGGCAGGTGGTCACTGTAATCCATTGGGCTGATGTGGAAATCTCTTACCCTGTAGTACAGGCTGCGAGAAAGGAAGGTAAAGTCAATTGTAGAGCTTGCCAGTGTACTGTGGGATGTTGCAGACTGCGGTCGATCGCCTGAAAATCTACCATTGAGTGCCCTAAGGTCCAGCTCTTCTAGTTTGGCTAGCAGGCTCCTTGATGTTTTTGTGGTTCTGCCTCCCGAGGTGCAGTCTTGATGGTTGTACTCCCAGGCGAACGGGTCCTCGTCGTCTTTGGTTTCAGGATCCAAGGCGCTAAGCATATTTAGATTGAAGTCCCCTGTGATAATTAGGCTATTTGTGTTCTCGGTTTTCAATAGTTTTACGAGTTCTACCTTCAGTTGTTGTGCTCCCTTCTTTTTCTCCCTGGGGTGCAAGTAGAGGTTTACTAAGATGATGTCCTCGTTTGTGTCTTGCCCGCGGAATGACAGTCGTATCGCTTGCAGTGCATTTGGGGCGGCTATGTTGTAGTCTAGTGGGGCGGCCTTCGTTATCACTGAAAGCGCGCTGTATATGGCGAGACCACCTTTCTTGTGGCCGAACACTGAGCTCTGAGTGGGTGGTTGAAAGATCAGATTGTATCCTGATAGCACTGGTGGAGACTCGGACCAAGTTTCTTGCAGAGAGATGATAGTAAATTTTGTCAAGTAGGAATTTAAGTCAGAGTCTGAGAGCTTGTTGCTTAGGCCGTTGATGTTCCATGAGCATAAGCTAAGTGTACTGGTGGAATTCATAATTTTGTATTGTTTTGTCATTGATTTGACTCTTTTGCGTTTATGGTCCTTGAGAGCCAGCTCCAGTTAGATAAGGGCTGGCTGTCGTTGGCCAGAATTCTGGTGTCAGACTGGTCTAAGTACACTAGGTTCTCTGGTGTTTTGCTTCGTGCTCCTCTTAGGACAGTTTTTTGGATAGATAGCTCTTTTGTTTTCTTTTGTTGACTGTCGTATAATAAGGGGTCTGGATATCTTGTTTGAGAAGAGAGTTCTAATTTTATTCCCCAATAGTCAACCTTTTCTTTTTATTTTAATATTCTCTTGGGGAGTTCTCCTGTGACCCATACTGTTTTTGTTGAATCTACTCCGGGTTGCCTCAAGATTTCCATAAATTCTACTGATTCCAAGTCAGCTGATGATATAGTTTTGAGGCTGTCTATGGTTTTCAGCAGCCGTAATATGTTTCCCCTATTTAGGATGTCCATTGGGCCTCTTGATTGGTACTCGGGGTGGAATATTAGTGTGGTAATACCGTCTTGTCCTCTATCATGCGGCTGAGTATTTTCCAGTGGTGTTGGTTAGGGTTTCTCTTTGGTTGGAAGGTTCCTTGGGTCCTGCTACATTGCGTTGGTCGTTCGATTTGTTGGTTGCCTGCAATTCTTGTTTGGGTGTATTTTCCCTCATTATAGCAGTCCGCTCGGGAGTTGCTTGAGGCTGTTTTTCCTCCCTTTTCTTCGTGGGATTTTTGGTGTGGTTTTGAATGCTCTGTTCGGTTCTTTCTTGATTTTCTCTATCAGGTGAGTCTGTGGCTGTTTGTGAGTTGTGCCTCTTTTCGGTCTTGTCTTTGCCAGTCTTCTTGACTGCTTGTGGCGGGCTCGAAGTATTTTTCTTGCTTTCGGTCGAGGTGCTGTTGATGGAACTTATCTTCGGTGCCGAGTCTATTCCAAGTTTTGTCCCAGGTCCTTTCTTTTCCGTGGTGGTGTGCTCGCGCACTGATACATCGCCCTTCGCAGTCTGCCTGGCTTGTGGTGAGTTTACTGCTGGTTGATCGCTGCTCCGTTCCTTGCACCATGCTATAACCCCTGTCAATTTCCTTTGGTTTCGTCCCTTCCTTTTCTGTTTTCTTCCCACTTTTCCTTTTTGAGGAGGGGTTAATACTCCGTCTTTTTGGTTCTTTTCCTGTACTCTCTGTGGCGGGGTTTGGATTTCTTCAAATTGTTGTTTGTTAATGGCCAGTGTATTCTTATTGTTTGGTTGTTCCCTGAGCGGGAATGGGTCGGTGGGTGTCTTTGAGTTCTCCTGCTTTATAGTCTGTATTTCTTCTTGCACGGATGGTGTGGTTTCTTGCCTTCTCTCCGTGTGATTGAATGGATGGTTGTTTTTGACTGCCGTCCTTATATCATATAGGAGGTTGTCCAATAATGTTGGAAGAGTTACTAGTTTGTCCACTATGGTAATACAAGAGCAGTTTGAAGCTATTAATTGAGTCTCAGATTGTGCTCTTTTTATCATGCCATTTAGCTCGGCTAGCTTGCCATCAATGTTAGAAACAAATATTGCCAGGGAGTTGAGGACAGAGAGCTGCAGGTCCATCTTGTCAGATTGGTATTGAATGGCATTTACTGATAGTTGCATTGTCTGCAGGAGGGATGCCCAAATGTCTTCCCTGTGTTTTGGTCTTTCTTTTCCTGCGTTATCGCGGAAACCCTCTCCTTGCAGTTCTCGTTCTGTTTCTGCTGGGTAGGATGCAACCAGTTCTTCCCACTCTTCCAGAGTAAGGTACGAGGTTTCAAGGTCGTTTAGCCTCGGTATTGTAAGTCCTGTGCTGGGTAGGATGTCATAAGCGGCTGGTTGGCTCTGAACGTTTGTACCGGTTAGTAGTGGGGCGAAACCTTGATCTGCTCTGTCCTTTTGTGAGTCAGTTTTATCACATTTCTCGTGTGCTTGGTCGTTGGTTTGAGGCGAGCACTGGCCGTGTTCCCTTGTTTCCTGTTTTGTTGGGTTAATTGATTGCCCGGCCTCATCAGGATCCGCCCAAGCGGAAGATTCTTTCATGTCCCTGGAGGCGAGCGTTGCTTGACTAACCACTGTCGTTTTCCTTGCATGTTTGCAGGGTGTTGTTTCCTTTTGGGTTGTTTGATGTGTGTTCAGAGAAAGTTTGCTCGGGTCGACCTGAGGGGGCAGGTCCTGGAGCCCCAATTTTGTTGCCATATCTGGTTCGCCATGACCCTCAGTGGTTCCTGGTGGACCTTGGGTTCTCTTCTGGGGTGTGCGGTGTTCATGGCTGTCCTCTTCTTTGCCACTGTATAGTTCGTTTTGTCTTGTTGGGCTTGTGAAGGTTATATGATACCTCCCCATAATCACCTTTGGTACGTGTTTTGCGGTTTATTTGGCCCTTAGGTCCGCCGTTGTTATTTCATTTAAGTGGTCTTGCGCGGTGCCCTTCGCTGTTATTCCTGTGTTGAGTCGCCCCCCTCTTGTCTTTGTACGTCAACCAGTGCTAATTGCTCCCCCGGTGGTCCTATGCTTGCTTCCTCGCTGATTGCAGTTTGGGCCTTGTGCTCAGAGATGAGGTCCCTCTTTTGGGGATTAGCTTGGTTCCTTTCCTTCATCTCCACTCGTTCTGACTCGTGCTTTTCTGAGGTTATTCTGTGTACTCGGGTTGGGTTAAGTGGTGATGGTAGGTCAATTGTGTTGGCACTATTAAGATAGAGGGCTGCACTAGGGTCTTTGATGAATGCGAATTTTGTGTAGATTTTTGGTTGAAAGCAATGTTTGTTGCTGTTGGTACTGCGTGGGTGTTCGTAAGCTTTGGAGCCTCCAGGGTTAGTGAGCAAGGGGGAGACCAAGGGGGATCCCTCCTCTACTTTGTTCTTTCCCCGGTCCCTTCCACTTCCATCGCTTTCATCGCTCACGTCCATTAAGTCCTTCTTGAGCTTCTTCTTTGTTTTCCTTTGCCTTTTCGGGGGGTTTGTGGTGGCCGTGTTATCCCTTTGCTTCCCAGACCTCATTTCTAGTGTTTCTGGTGTTTCCCTTTATCCCTTATCGGGCCCTTCTGCCCTTTCTATCCTGGGTCTCTGTGTGTCTCCTTATGTCTTCTTATGCCTCTTTGCGGGCTGCTGGCTCTTTGCAGCTGCTGCTGCCTTCTCTACAAAGTTCCGGCCAGCTTCCGGCCAGCTTCTGACTCGAGCTCTGAGCCTTTTGCACCTCTGATCCTCGAATCCCTCTAGCTTCTCTGGCTCTATTTTTGCTGATGCTTAAGCGTAAGGGTGAGGGTAGGTAGATTGAGGGGCTTGAAATAGGGTGGAAGATTGAGGATGGCTGAGATGCGCCATCACCTGCTCTTCTGCTCCAAACTGAAAACTTTCTGCTTCAAGACTCCCATGCACCGGGACGCCGCACCCGGTCCTCTCCTCTCCTCAGAGACCCGGTAGGGGCTGGGTCAGAGGCTGTGGACTGGGAGCCTCGAGATGAAATGGCAAGCACCAAGCACCATGCGTGGGAACGTAAGGGCACGGTCCGCGAGCAGCTGTTCTCTCCCGTCTCCCGTCTTTCCCCTGCTGCACACACACCGAAGATCCTGTGCAGAAGGTTGCCAAAGCTTGCTGAAGTTGTTACCGCCAAAGGTCACTACAAGACGGCGGACAGCGGTCAGCGGTCAGCCAGCGGCAAACCCAGCAATGCAGACTCGGCGTCTCAAGCTCCGGTGCAGTGGTAGCAGTTAGTGTCTGATCTCAGCGCATGCCCAGTTCAGAGGGATTCATTTATATCTTTGACAAGACCCTCTTACCACCTTTAACAAGACCCTCTTTACATCTTTGACAAGACCCTCTTTTCATATTTGATGAGACTCTCTTAACATCTTTGACAAGACCCTCTTTGCAACTTTGATGAGACCATCTTTACACCTTTGATATGACTCTCTTTACATCTTTGACAAGACCCTCTTTACATCTTTGAGAAGCCCCTATTTACATCTTTGACAAGACCCTCTTTACACCTTTGATAAGACCCTCTTTACACCTTGGAAAAAACCGTCTTTACAGTTTTGACAAGACACTCTTTGCACCTTCAACAAGACCCTCTTTGAACGTTTGATGAGACTCTCCTTACGCCTTTGATAAGACTTTCTTTACACCTTTGATAAGACCCTCTTTATATCTTTGAGAAGACCCTCTTTACATCTTTGACAAGACCCTCTTTACACCTTTGATAAGACCCACTTTACACCTTCTATAAGACCCTCTTTATATCTTTGACAAGACCCTCTTTACACCTTTGATAAGACCATCTTTACATCTTTGATGAGACCCGCTTTACATCTTTGACAAGACCCAATTTACATCTTTGACAAGACCCTCTTCACACTTCTGATAAGACCCTCTTTACGTCTTTGACAAGACTCTCTTACCACCTTTAATGAGACCTTCTTTACATATTTGACAAGACTCTCCTTGCACCTTCAACAAGACCTTCTTTGTACCTTTGTTGAGACTCTCTTTACACCTTTGAGGAGACTCTCTTTACACCTTTGATAAGACCCTCTTAACCTCTTTGAGAAGACCCTCTTTACATCTTTGACAAGATCATCTTTACACCTTTGATACCACCCACTTAAACGCTTCCAGCCCACACAGCAGTGGAAAACTCACCTGGAATCCTCGTCACGCCACGGACCTCCGTATCATCAGAAACCAGCCTGCTGAGCCGCTGCTGCTCGCCGGGCCCGCTGCGCGGGTCCCGCTTCGCGGACTCAAGCAGCTGTGGGTAATTTGCTAGGGGCCTCGTTTGGACACCGGCAGGGCTGCGAGGGTAGAGCGGGTGGACTCAAAGTTCCAGGAGTCCCCGCGCGCCCGTTGTCAGCTGGGCTCCTCTCCCTGCCGGCCACGCCCCCTAGGTCATCCTTGTACATCTTTAAAAGGAGCAGTCTCTCCCGCAGCGCGGGAGCGCGCGGGAGAAGCCCGGGACACGGGCGGGACCGTCTGTGGCCGTCCGGGGCCGCTGGAGGCCGGGCTGGGCCAGGATATTTTCATTTTACTTGCTGTAAGCAGTGACTAAGTACATTTACAATTGGGTTTGCTAGCACTGTTTTTTAGCCTTTAACCCAATCCCCATTATTCTGTTTTGTCCTTTGTTAACATGAGCCATTCTGCTCCTCCAGGTGTTAGTGTCTCTGTCTTGGGTCCCCTTGATAAATTTTTTAAGAAATCTGCAAAGGAGGTCGATATGGACCTACTTCTGGCCGAAAGGAGAGCTGAGCGTAGACGTTCAATTGAGCAGTTAAAGAGTATCCCACTGCCAGTCCTCAATATTTCCAAGGATCTCCCCGCCCAAGGTTTGAGCGTTATTAATGCTGACATGACTGATCTCAATCTCACCCCTAGCATATTTAGGTTCCCTGCTATCTCCCCGCCCTGTAGTAGTGCTACTTGCGGAGGTCAGTTGGTCTGTCCCCCTATTAATCACTCTAGTATAATAGAAACAAATATCCCTGAGTCACATAGCAGGGAAGTAGATCCGTCCCCTATGCTGTCCAACTTGTCTCTGGTTTGTATAGTCCCAGGAGAGACCATTCCAGAGGCGAATGGCCTAACGCCAGGACGCACGTCCAACGCAGCTTTAGGGGTGGTTCACTCCCCTCCAAGGAAGAAAAGGCGAAAGGGGGGGGTAAAAAGGAAAGGACGTAGTCGCCACACCCCACCTCCACCGAAACCCATCACAAATAGTGTGTTGGGCCCACCCCCTACAGTAGAGTCCCGCCCCATTGACGCTGGTGAGCATGCAGCCCCTGAGTTAGTAACACCTGAGTTAGTTTCCCTAGGGGTTAGTGAAGCGACTCTTGACATCATGGGGAAACTTATTAAATCTTATATGCTCCCCCTGTTAGAACGTGTAAGGGTTATGGGCGAAAAGTTGGATCGCCTTGTGGCGTCCTTTGAATCGTCTCATACCTCAGGCTTAGATAAGATCAAAGGCCCCCCCAGTAACCCTGCAAGCTCATCTCTTGCTGCAGGCGTATTAACCAAAGCCACTAGTCATTCTTCCTCCACTACCACCAAAATACTCACTTCCAATACCACTAAATCTGTTTCCACATCAAACAAAGCACCGTTAGTGGTTGCGAAATCCTCATCAACACATCCCCCCGTGGCAGCTACCCCAAGTGTGGTAACTAGCAAACCACTGGCCAAGGGGGCAGTACCATCGAAAAAGAATGGGATGGGCAAATCTGCTGATGTAAACTGTACAAAGAAGAAACTCTTACCTTCAAAAAGAAATGTAGACTTGCCGCCCGATTCTTTAAATTTTGTTATTGTCATGACAGGTGTGCCACCATTACAGGAAGGGGACAGGGAAAATGACGATAGTTTAAAAAATAAAGTCATCTTCTGGCTAAAAACAAACAGACCCCTTCCTCCGAACCTCAATGGGGATATCGTCATGGTTAGAAGATGTCAGTGGGTTGGGGTGCGCCCTAAGGACATTGAGGGGGACATTGTCATTATCAATTTTAGAGACCATAGGGTTGTATCCCACCTCACTGACTGGTATGTGGGGAACAATGAGGGTGGGATTTCCACAAGGAATCTAGGTTATTTCTACCCCGAAACTTTGACTAACCCACACAAAAGTCAGCTTGGTGGTACTATCAAATCTAAAAACCCCCCCAAATGGTCCAACTTCACATCAAGCTTCCATGTTCCCCATTTCAACCCTGAAGCACTTTATCGTTCGTACATCCAATCCACCTACAACTGTCCTGTTCAAACGCCGGGCTGGGCTAAGCCATTTATCCAGCCATTTGGTCCTCCTACATCCTTGGGAATGCCTTTTTCTAACAATCCCCTGTACCCCTTGATCCCCCCTACACCAGTTTTTACACAGGCACTGCAGCCCCCCAGCCTATTTCCAGCCTTTTCTAATTTTAACAGGCCCCCCCATCCTAAAGATCTGTGGAACATCCCACTGAGAAACTTATACGACCCTCTTTCAGGGCTGTCGTCTATTGATTGACAAACAAGTGAGAAAAGCAACGACGCCCAGTCTAATTCATATGTGGGAGTGGTCCCGTGCATCCTCCCACGTAATGCTGTAAGTTTCAAAGTTCCACTCGTGTGTTGTGAGGATGGTAACCCTGTTTACCCAACTGAGTGGGTCATTTCTCCTCCGTCTCATGACACTCTGCCTTCTATTGCTGCTTCTGCCACAGGCTCACTTTCAGTACAGGCAACTCAGGTTGGGTTATGTAGGATGTCAATTGAAGGGGTGCCTGTTGAGGCTTCCCCATCTGTAGTAAGTTCCCCACTTTCCGGTGAATCCTCTCTCGTAGATGTTATTGTCCCGGGTGTACAAGTCCCTCTTAAGGGTACCACGCTGGGATGCTGGAATGTGGCGGGCATAGATTCCTGCATATGTATACCTGACTGGGCTGACTTCATCAGACAAGGTGACGTCTGGTCCTTTCAGGAGACATGGTCAACTCTTCCGGTTTTTCTCCCAGGTTTTCTGAGTTTTAACAAACCCGCAGTTAGAGGTCAAAGAGGCAGGGCCATGGGGGGTCTTACTGTCTGGGTGCGCCAAACAGTAGGAGTCTCTGTTAAAGAAATTTATATCGACTGTCCTGATATCCTCATAGTTAGCTTGAAACTCAATAGTGGGTTGGTTATTCTGTTGTTTAATGTTTATGCCAGAGGAACACCGGGTGGTCGTGTATCATCTACCCTAACACTCTTAGATGAATTCCTTGGCTCTTCACAGCAAGGGGGTCATGTGGTGGTTATGGGAGATTTTAATACTTGCTTCGAACCTCTAAGCGGGGAGGATGGGATGTTAACTGAGGCCGAGGACATGACATGGGGAATTCCACAACTAGAGCTATCTCCGATTACTAAATGGTCCCAAAGTACCACTTTCATCAAAGGCCTATGTCTGAATTGGGGACTGCGTACTAGATCGGACAGACTGGGCAACCCAACATTCTTTAATGGAAGACATAGTAGTCGTATCGATTACATTTTAGTCGATGTAACTATGTGGCCCCTAGTCTCGGATATGTTAATCAGACCTCGGCCCGAAAGCGATCACGAACCTCTTCTAGCAGAACTGAAGGATTTCAGTTTTGCCGGGCCCTCTGTGCACCTCTCCAATGCTGTACAAGAGGCCTTGGTAATAACAAATGATATGAGGAGGGTTCGGTGGCCAAAGGTTGCCGTGGACGTGAATGCACGTACTAAAATAAGATCTCTGGTTTCTGACTCCCTAAGAATACTTGAGCAATGTGACGATTCGAACCAAATATCTCTCAAAATTTCCGATATCCATGCCAGTTTGTTCGCATCCCTAAAGACTTTATTCATTGAAGTAGTTGCCAAAAAGGGCTCAGGAAAGCCGAGGAAGCCCGCGAACTGGTTTGATGATGAGTGTGGCACATCCCATTCAAACCTGTTCAAAGCTCTAAAATCTAGGAACCCAGCCCTAATTAAATCTTCCAGGAAGGCCTACAATATAGCCAAGCGGCGGGCTAAAGCCGCCTGGGATGAAGAGCGCTGGGCTCTCCTTGTTGAGGCCTGTGGCTCTAGGAATCTCACGCACTTTTGGCACCTCCTTAAATGGGGTAAGTCCCTGGACGATCGTCCTAGCCCTGCTTCTGTCGACCAACAAAAATGGGTGTCCCATTTCAAGGAACAGTTCAGGTGCCTCAGGGAAGGGGAAGCCCCCATTGGTTGGCCGCTGTCCTTTGATACCCTTGTGTTTTCGGCCAAAGAGGTTGAAAACGTCCTGAACACCATCCCCAGGGGCAAAGCGCCCGGCCCGGATTACATTTTTCAACAGGATCAAGACCTATGGGTACCCTATCTACTGCACTTGGCAAACACGCTGGCCAGGGGAGCAAAGGTGCCTGTTTCTTGGGCGGGTGCCGAGATTTTGCCCATCTTCAAGAAGGGTGATCGGTCGGTTCCTTCCAACTACCGACCGATCAGCCTTATTGATGCTGTTCAAAAGATAGTGTCTCGACTTGTCCTTTCCAGGGTCCAGGCTTGGATTGAGGAATATAATATACTTACCCCTCTCCAAGCAGGGTTTAGACCCCATGTAAGTACCCTGGACCAGGCTTTCCGGTTTATGTTATTACACTGGAAGACGGTCACTCTGGGCAAAGGTAACCTTTTTGCGGCTTTCGTAGACCTTCGGTCTGCGTTTGATCTTGTTCCGAGGGCTGGGCTCTGGAACTGCCTTCTGGAAATGGGTATGCCTCCCTCTTTGGTTCGTATCATAGTTAACCTTCACGCTGAGACCTATGCCTTTGTAAGATGGGGCAAACCTGGTGAGGTGACTAAGAACTTTCCTGTGTTGAAAGGTGTCAGACAGGGATGTGTTTTGGCACCAACCCTGTTCTCCCTATACATAAATAGAGTCATCAAGTACTTTGAGGGCTGTCCCACAGATGCTCCTAGTTTGGCTGGCATGAAAATCCCTCTGCTCATGTTCGCTGACGACACTCTCCTGATCTCGAGAACCAGACAGGGATTACAGCTAGCACTGTCGAGGTTTGAGAGTTTCTGTAGTGAGCATGAGCTGGAGGTGAACGTTGCCAAGACCAAATTTATGGTTATGAGGGGACACAAACAGGTCAAGGCTAGGGTTACAATGGGGAATTCCCCCTTAGAGCAGACCAAGCATTTTACCTATTTGGGTGTTACATTCAGCGACACACTAAGCTGGACCCACCAGATCGAGCTCTTGACCCTGAAACACCAACAGTTGGGTGGAGTTTTGATCAAGGAACATAAAAGCTCATTTACGAAGCCTATGTCACCGCTGATGAAGATCTATGGTGAAAAGGTTTTATCAGCGGTGCTATATGGCGCAGAGCTATGGGGTGGAAGCAACTTGGATTCCCTGAAACACGCCCAAAACAAGTTCCTAAGGATGGCAACTGGCCTGCCACAATCGACTCCTTTAATCCCCCTTCTACTCGACCTGGGGTGTCACTCGGTGGTCGATTATGCTAAATACCGACCGATCTCATTCTGGCGACGCTTGTGGACAACCCCAGATCTACACCACTATGCTGAAGCCTGTCTGGAGATAAAAAACTTTCCGGGAGCCTTAAAAATCGGATGGTTCAGAGATCTCAAGGCTACTCTTCTATCTATGGGCCTTACTGAGTTGTGGTTGTCGCCTGAGACAGCCACTTTTCCATCTAAAAATGAGCTCAAAAAATGTTATTGGGACTGGGTGATGCTCAATACTTTCTCAAAAACAAGCCCAAGTAGTCTTTCAGGATTATTTTTGGTACACAAAGATCTACCCAGGTTAGAAAAATTCTGGGAAATCATTACCAAACCTCTGGACCGAAAACTCTTCTTTCAATTTAGATGTGGCTCACTCCCTATTGGGGACTTCACCAATAAGTGGGGAAAAGCTAGTCTGGGGCTCTGTGCAACTGTCTAGGTTCTGGGGAAAGTCTGTCTCACTTTTTGTTTGTGTGCCCCTTATCCTCTGCCCCCAGATCTAAGTGGCTCAAACCAGTTTGTAGTCAACTAGGCACTCGCTCGTCTGCTGAGGCCTTGAGATTGTTAAAAACTAATCTGGATCCGCTTATTGTTGTGGGGGTTGCCAAGTTCCTTGGCTGGGCCTGGGTTATCAGAAGTAGGTTTATTAAACAAAATTAGCAGAGATTGTTTTATCTTGTATTTACTGTGGTAACCGGTATCTGTAACACCTTTTATACTTTTGTATATTTTTGCATGAAGTTAATTCGATGTCGATGATTTAATACTGATTTTATATATGTTATTGTGTATTTTGTATTTATGTCTTTTATGATGAATAAATCGAATAAAGACTTCTTGAACTGAACTGACCCTCTTTACACCTTTGATAAGACCCGCTTTACATCTTTGACAAGACCCAATTTACATCTTTGACAAGACCCTCTTCACACCTTTGATAAGACCCTCTTTACGTCTTTGACAAGACTCTACTACCGCCTTTAATGAGACCTTCTTTACATATTTGACAAGACTCTCCTTGCACCTTCAACAAGACCTTCTTTGCACCTTTGTTGAGACTCTCATTACACCTTTGAGGAGACTCTCTTTACACCTTTGATAAGACCCTCTTTACATCTTTGAGAAGACCCTCTTTACATCTTTGGGAAGATCCTCTTTACACCTTTGATAAGACCCACTTTACACCTTTGATAAGACCCTCTTTATATCTTTGACAAGACCCTCTTTACACCTTTGATAAGACCCGCTTTATATCTTTGACAAGACCCTCTTTACACCTTTGATAAGACCATCTTTGATTAGACCCTCTTACCACCTTTAAAAAGACCCTCTTTACATCTTTGACAAGACCCTCTTTACACCTTTGATAAGACCCGCTTTATATCTTTGACAAGACCCTCTTTATACCTTTGATAAGACCATCTTTGATGAGACCCTCTTACCACCTTTAAAAAGACCCTCTTTACATCTTTGACAAGACCCTCTTCACACCTTTGATAAGACCCTCTTTACGTGTTTGACAAGACTCTCTTACCACCTTTAATGAGACCTTCTTTACATATTTGACAAGACTCTCCTTGCACCTTCAACAAGACCTTCTTTGCACCTTTGTTGAGACTCTCTTTACACCTTTGAGGAGACTCTCTTTACACCTTTGATAAGACCCTCTTAATATCTTTGAAAAGACCCTCTTCACATCTTTGACAAGATCGTCTTTACAACTTTGATACCACCCACTTCACACCTTCGATAAGACCCTCTTTACATCTTTGACAAGACACTCTTTGCACCTTTGATGAAACTCTCTTTACACCTTTGATGAACCTCTTTACACCTTTGATAAGACCCTCTTTACATCTTTGACAAGACGCTTTTTATACCTTTGATAAGACCCTCTTTACACCTTTGACAAGACCCTCTTATCACCTTTAACAACACCCTCTTTACATCTTTGACAAGACGCTCTGTACACCTTTGATGAGACACTCTTTACACCTTTGATGAGACCCTCTTTACATCTTTGACAAGACCCTGTTTACACCATTGATAAGACCCTCTCTACATCTTTGACAAGACCCTCTTTACACCTTTGACAAGACCCTCTTACCACCTTTAATGAGACCCTCTTTATATCTTTGAAAAGACCCTCTTTACACCTTTGATAAGACCCTCTTTACATCTTTGACAAGACCCTCTTACCATCTTTAACAAGACCCTCTTTACATCTTTGACAAGACCCTCTTTGCAACTTTGATGAGACCATCTTTACACCTTTGATAAGACTCTCTTTACATCTTTGACAAGACCCTCTGTACATCTTTGACAAGACCCTCTTTACACCTTTGATAAGACCTTCTTTACACCTTCGATAAGACCCTCTTTACATCTTTGACAAGACACTCGTTGCACCTTTGATGAAACTCTCTTTCCACCTTTGATGAAACTCTTTACACCTTTGATAAGACCCTCTTTACACCTTTGACAAGACCCTTTTACCACCTTTCACATGACCCTCTTTACATAATTGACAAGACAATCTTTGCACTTTGACAAGACCCTCTTTACACCTTTGATGAGACTCTCTTTACATCTTTGACAGGACCCTCTTACCACCTTTAACAAGACCCTTTTTACATCTTCAACAAGACACTCTTTGCACCTTTGATGAGACTCTCCTTACACCTTTGATAAGACTCTCTTTACATCTTTGACAAGACCCTCTTTACATCTTTGACAAGACCATATTTACATCTTTGACAAGACCCTCTTTACACCTTTGATAAGACCTTCTTTTCACCTTTGAAAAAAACCTCTTTACACCTTTGATAAGACCCTCGTTACATCTTTGACGAGACCCTCGTTGGACCTTTTACAAGACCTTCTTATCACCTTTGATGAGACCCTCTTTACTTCTTTGACAAGACCCTCTTTACACCTTTGAAAAGACCCTCTTACCACCTTTAACAAGACCCTCTTTACATCTTTGACAAGATCCTCTTAAAACTTTTAACGAAAACCTCTTTATATCTTTGATGAGACTCTCTTTACATCTTGAACAAGTCCCTCTTTGCAACTTTGATGAGACCCTCTTTACACCTTTTATAAGACTCTCTTTACATATTTGACAAGACCCTCTTTACATCTTTGACAAGATCCTCTTAAAACTTTTAACGAAACCCTCTTTATATCTTTGATGAGACTCTCTTTACATCTTGAACAAGACCCTCTTTACATCTTTGATAAGACCCTCTTAACACCTTTGAAAAAACCCTCTTTACAACTTTGACAAGACACTCTTTGCACCTTTGATGAGATTCCCTTTATACCTTTGATGAGACTCTCTTTGCAACTTTGATAAGATCCTCTTTACATCTTTGACAAGACCCTCTTTACACCTTTGATAAGACCCTCTTTACACTTTGGACAGGACCCTCTTACCACCTTTAACGAGACCCTCTTTACATCTTCAACAAGACACTCTTTGCACCTTTGATGAGACTCTCTTTACACCTTCGATGAGTCTGTCTGTGACCAGGGAGTATCAAGAACTTTTTCGTTTGAATTATTTAAAAACGAAGAACAAAATCAAGAGCTTACTTGAACAATGGGACTTGTTGCCCTTGTCTTTGATTGGCAGAGCGGCTTTGATAAAGATGAATGTACTCCCTTTGCTTTTATTCTTGTTTAGCAATATTCCAATTAAAGTCAACATGGCATTTTTTAATGAACTTGAATCCATGTTAAGAAGATTTATCTGGAATAAAAAAGCCTCAAGAGCTAAGCTCTCGGTGGTACAACTTTCGGTAAACCTAGGTGGACTCGCCCTGCCCCATTTTAAAACTTATTATGAAGCAGCTTTCTTTGACATAATGGCGGGATTATTAAGGAATAGACAGGCAAGAGACAATTTTTTTTTGGATAAAATGCTTGAGGAATCAGGCTCTCAAATTTTTTTCTTTTTAAAAACTGCAAAGCTTCCTAAAAGAACGAGATATAAGACACTGATAGGATACTCATCAAGATTACGGCTTTTATTTAAAAAACATGGCTATTTATTTGAAATTGGTAGAATGTGCAAAGATGGGTCTTAAGATATCGTTGAACCACCTGTTAGAATGGGAATCTGCTGGATTTGGGGAAATAAGGCACTTACTAATTTAAAATACTGTAATTGGTTGGCAAATGGTATTAGATAGAGCACATTCTAGACGTATTAGATTTTTTGAATATGTACAAATGGTCAATTTTATAAAAAAAGAAATAGGGTTAGACACAACACCCAATGTTTTATTATCAGCTCTATATGGGGAGAAACATACGGGTATTGGATTCTGGTATAAAAAGCTTTTCCCTTCTGGATCATCTCCTATAATTACTAGTCACTTAGAAAAAATAAGCCTTACGACCCAGTGTGTTTTTACAGACAAAGACTGGGAAGTTATATGTCATCTAGGAAACAAAGCACTTCGAGCAGCTAATTATAAACGTATGTCCTTTTTTTCTCGTTGGCTGTTATACTATACCCCTGAGGCCTTGCAGAAAATATTTCCTGAATACGAAAATAAATGTTTCAGATGTAAAACTAGGTCTCAGGGTGGCTGGTACCATATCTTCTTCTCTTGTCCAAAGCTAGAATCCTTCTGGAAGGGGATTTTTACAGACTTGGGGATGGCAATTGGGAAAATTCTACTTCCAGAGGCAGAGGTGGCCCTTTTCGGTATCTGCAAAGAAAGGAATAGGCTTAATAAATCAGAAGAAGTGTTTATTTTTATCTCTACGGCTGTAGCACGGTCTTTGATTCTTCAAAATTGGAAATCTATGATAGCTCCATGTCAATTAAAATGGATTAATAAAATGAGAAGAACATGTAACTTTGAGAGAGCCTACGCAGGTAGAGTGGGAGCGATTGCAAGATTTGAAAGGAACTGGAAATATTTTGAGATGCTTGAATCGATAAAATGTAGTTGATTGTTTTATTTAAGCTAATTTTTAGATGGTTTCGCTTCTACATTTTAAATATCTGCAAGTATATATTTAGGCTGTGGGGTTTTAGGTTTAAACCTATAATAACTGATAAAACCCCACTGAAAGAAAAATAGCCCTCACCGGTGAAAACATATAAACACTGAAAAAACACCTGCACAACCACAAACTAAATGCCATTCAAAGAAAGGAAAAAGAAAATGAAAGAGTCATTTTGTTCTTACTGAAGGGTTCAATAAAATGTAACTTTGTTATACAAGCTAGTAGTAGGACAGACTGGCTAACATTATTCTGCTTGAGTTTTGTTCTTTAGGGATGCCACTAAAATATTGTTTCTTCTTCCTTTTACTTTTTTCAGTTTTATGGCCTTTGGTCTAAAGATGCAGGGTTTAGTTTCACGTTTTAGGTTCAGATTAATTATTTTATAAACTGTAGAGAATCAGGAGATATCAAACTCACATTTGATATTTTGGCTGCATTTGATTCTTTCACTGATAGGTAAAACGGCTAGTTTCATAAAAATCTTTCCTAATATGTGTCATCACATTTACTCACAGAGAATGGGTAAAAACCCTTAATACATCAGACCATAGTTTCTAGTGGGACAGTATTGATAGTAAGTGAATTGCCAACACCTCAGGTTTTAAACATTAAATGCAAGGTATAGTGACAAGTATATATATATCACCAAGAATCTGGGATAGTGGTGAAAACGTGACACCAGACTTTTGGAAAACATGGAACGCAGTGGCACTTGTTATGCTCTGCAAAAAAGGTTCTTTCCAAGTTCAACAAAGATTGGAGTGATATTGTTTGTATTTGTAGTGATTCAGCTACGTATATAAAAAATGTATGTGATGACCTGTCAAAATTGATACCCGAGCTGAAGTGATTCCCTGTAGGAGATCCTTGCCACTTGTTAGATGGTATGCTGAAAGCATCTTTACAATCTTCAGAGTTAATGAGGGATGTTATTGACTTTTTAGTCCATTCTGGTCCACTGTTTTCTTATGCACAGGAACTAAAACGCAAATATTTATCAATTTGTGCTTTATGTGGCATCAAAGAAAGAGTCATCCCAACTGTGTCCCTTAGCTGACGGTTCTCAGCCCAATGGGCTATGAATGCTGAGAGGGCCTTTTCACAGAAGTTTACATGGGAAGGAAAGCACGAGCACACATGACCAAAGACTCACTGAAGAAGTATTGTATGGTGTACTACAATAAGATTCATTTGCAAAAATCTCTTTGGACCTCATATACGCTATACGTACACTGTCTATATACCATGTTTTTTCAGTGCAGAAAGCAAGCAATGATAAAAGCAAAACGTTCCATAAACACCGGAAAAACACTTTTTCTGTTGTTTTTAGTGGCGTGAAAATGTGTAACCACTGATAACAACTGTTTTTTAAGATATTGAAAACACTGAAAAAACCCCACCAGAATTTACCAAAAATAGAAACTGAAAACAGGACAGCCTATATATATTTGATCTGTTATATTATATCAGCAGTTTGTGCACCTCATCGTATATATATTTGTTAATTCTGCGCGATTCTGCATTTGTACTTTAAAGAAATATAATAATACTCCTGCTGGTATACACGGACAGATTTTGCACTTTAATGCTCTAGTCACTTTATATATGCTAACTTTGCACGTTATTGCACTAGCACTTAGGGGAAAAAAAATGTACAATAATACTCTTGCTGGTTTAAATTTGCGGCTCTCATTCCTCATAGCACTAGCACTTTATAAATCATATTGTGATCTTGATGTTTGCTCCAGACCAGTAGTTGTTGTATTTCTCAACTGAGTACGTCTTTGTTCTAGCACTTTATGAAAGGAAAAATGTTTAGTCATATGCTATTGCAGTTGGTATAGTTTACTTTTTTTTTTGTTGTCTCTTGTATATTGCCTGGAAATCTTTGTCTAATTATGAAGTATTTAATGTACCAATGTTTCTCCTACGGCTTGTTTAATAAAAAAAAAAGGAAAAAAAAAGAGTCTGTCTTTACACCTTTGATAAGACATTCTTTACATCTTTGAAAATTACCCTCTGCACATCTTTGACAAGACCCTCTTTACACCTTTGACAAGACCCTCTTTACACCTTTGGCAAGACCCTCTTTACACCTTTCATAAGACCCTTGTTACATCTTTGACAAGACCATCTTTGTACCTTTTACAAGACCCTCTTACCACCTTTGATGAGACCCTCTTTACTTCTCTGACAAGACCCTCTTTAGACCTCTGAAAAGACCCTCTTTACACCTTTGATAATACCCTCTTTACATCTTTGACAAGACCCTCTTAAAACCTTTAACGAGAACCTCTTTATATCTTTGACAAGACTCTCCTTTAACAATACCCTCTTTACACCTTTGATAATACCCTCTTTACACCTTTGATAAGACCCTCTTTACATCTTTGACAAGACCATCTTTGCACCTTTGATGATACTCTCTTTACACCTTTGATGAGACTCTCTTTACATCTTTGACAACACCCTCTCACCACCTTTAACAAGACCCTCTTTACATCTTTGACAAGACCCTCTTTACACGTTTGATGAGACTCTCTTTACATCTTTGATAAGACCCTCTTTACACATTTGACAAGACCCTATTAAAACCTTTAACGACACCCTCTTTACATCTTTGACAAGACCCTCTTATCACCTTTAATTAGACTCTCTTTACATCTTTGACAAGACCCTCTTTACTCCTTTGATAATACCATCTTTACATCTATGACAAGACCCTCTTACCACCTTTAACAAGACCCTCTTTACACCTTTGATAATACCCTCTGTACACCTTTGACAAGACCATCTTTACACTACCCTCTTTGCACCTTTGATGATACTCTCTTTACTCCTTTGATGAGACTCTCTTTACAACTTTGATGAAACTCTCTTTACACCTTTGATAGGACCCTCTTTACATCTATGACAAGACCCTCTTACCACCTTTAACTAGACCCTCTTTATATCTTTGACAAGACCCTCTTTACACCTTTGATGAGACTCTCTTTACACATTTGATGAGACTCTCTTTACACCTTTGATAAGACCCTCTTTACATCTTTGACAAGACCCTCTTTACACCTTTGATAAGACCCTCGTTACACCTTTGACAAGACCCTCGTAAAACCTTTAACGAGACCCTCTTTACATCTTTGACAAGACCCTCTTACCACCTTTAACAAGGCCATCTTTACATCTTTGACAAGACCCTCTTTACACCTTTGATAAGACCTTCTTTACATCGTTGACAAGACCCTCTGATCTCCGTTAACAAGACCCTCATTACATCTTTAACAAGACCCTCTTTACACCTTTGATGAAACACTCTTTACACCTTTGATAAGACCCTCTTTACATCTTTGACAAGACCCTCTTTATACCTTTAATGAGACTCTCTTTACATCTTTGATTAGACCCTCTTTACATCTATGACAAGAAGCTCTTTACATCTTTGACAAGACCGTCTATACACCTCTAATAAGACCCTCTTTACACCTTTGTCAAGACCCTCTTAAAACCTTTAACGAGACCCTCTTTACATCTATGACAAGACCCTTTTACCACCTTTAACGAGACCCTCTTTACATCTTTGACAAGACCCTGTTTACACCTTTATTAAGACCCTCTTTACATCTTTGAAAAGACCCTCTTTACATCTTTGATAAGACCCTCTTTACATCTTTGATGTGACTCTCTTTACACTTTTGATAAGACTTTCCTTACATCTTTGACAAGACCCTCTTTACACCATTGATAAAACCCTCTTTACACCTTTGACAAGACCCTCTTTAAACCTTTGACTAGACCCTCTTACCACCTTTAACGAGACCCTCTTTACATCTTTGACAAGACCCTCTTTACATCTTTGATGAGAGTCTCTTACCACCTTTAACAAGACCCTCTTTACATCTTTGACAAGACCCTCTTTATACCTTTGATGAGACTCTCTTTACATTTTTGAATAGACCATCTTTACATCTTTGACAGTGTTAGTTAGCGGCATCACTGAACCCAGCCCTCCAAGCAAACAATGGGCACTACAAAATGCTGCTACTCATCTCTTTTCCTTTAGCTCCTGTGTGACCTATGACGTCAGTACCCCATCCTACTATGCTACCAGAGGCAACAACAAAAAACTATTCCATAGCAACAAAACATTCAAGCCCTGAAAATGAAAAGAAATTAAATGAAAATTGGAGCTAATAAAGCGCCCGGCTACTCCAAGGAGTGTCCCAGCGCTGCTGGACCAAGGGAACAGAGAAAGCAGGGATCTGAAGCCAGCACACAAGAGCAGGGCAGGGACTAGTGGTTAAAAAAGACAAGTTTTCAACTGTCTCCTGAAAGCAAGCAGGTCCTGAACCATCCTAAGATAAGGGGATAAACTATTCCACAGGCGGGTGGCTAGCACTTGAAAAGAGCACCCGCCCACCCGAAAATGGGCAAAACTAAAAATATGTATAAGAGACTGCCCAGAGGACCTCAGGGCATGGGATGGCACATCATGGTGGACCCGTTTCCTCAAATAAACTGCACTCGTACCATGAAAGGCCCAGACCGCCAAAACCAGTGCTTTAAATTTAATCCTCTTACGAATTGCGATCCAGTGCAAAGTTTTTCGATGCAAAGACATATTTGTTCTGGGCCCCACCATAAGAAGGGCTCTTGTTGCAGAATTTTGAGCCACCTGCAGGCGGTTAAGTAGATACTCTGGAGGACCCAAATATAACACATTGACATAGTCAAGCCTTTGAGTTGATCAAGGCCTGAACTACCGTCTTCCGGTGCTCTACATGCAGCATAGGGAGAAAGTTACGTATTATTTTAAAAAAGCCAAAACATGTACCAACCACAGTCTCAATTTGGGCCTTCATAGTTAGCAAAGTGTCTAACTTTAGTCCAAGATTTTTCACAGCAGTTACTGGAGCCCCCGGGGGAGACAATTTGCAAGGCCACCATTCGAGCAAAGAGTCACAGGGGGGACAGCCAAAAAACATCATTTCTGATTTTTCTGTTACATTTCAATTGGTTGAACTGCAGCCAAGAAAAAACTTTTGATAAACAGGTGTAAATCTCCTCACTACGGAAGTCACAACCTTTGTCACGTATTAATAGCAGTTGTGTATCATCGGTGTATGATATAATCTTAGCGCCGTTCAACTCAGCTTGAAGAGCAAGAGGAGCCATATAGATGTTAAAAAGGATGGACTCAAAATGGACTCCTGTGGGACCCTCACTGCCCAACGGGGGAAAGGGGTAAAAAATGGGTGGGACCACATTCTTGATGGTGGTCGTTGAGGAAGGAAGCAAACCACCCTGTGTTGGTGAAGTCAGTGCATCAAAGTGGCAAAGTGTGTCTTAAAGACAATCTCATATGTGAAACAGAATTTCTTAGTCATAAGTTCAGAAGTATCCTCTTCACCATTTTAAGACAGCACAAATGATGTCTTAAATATGTCTACTCGGAAGAGGAGCTCAAATGTTGCTATTTGTGGGCTTGTCAGCGTAATAGGATATGCATGGGAAAAGGGCCTGTGGGTGCCCAGAGCCTTCAGCATCCTGCTGAGCCAGGTCTGCTGCATGTCACATTCTCAGTACTCACGAAGATGTGAGGAAATCACGCGACCAACTTTGCCCAAGTTTCTGCACTTAAGTATGTGGTAAGGATGGTGTCTTAGAGGGTACTGAGCCAGGGCGTCATCATAGACTAACCAAATTACTGCATAACTGGAGTTAAGAACAGAAAATCTACACGCAAGGAAGTGATATTTTTGCAAACATTAATTAATATACAATATTTTTATTATTAATATTTTGAATTAGAACCTGTTTAAAGTACCCACATAAAGAAATGTGGAGCTCAATCCGCCCTGTCCTTTAGATTACTATTCATTCTATTAGACCTATCCTCGGCCATCGATATGGTCAAACACGAGAACCTGATTGACCTGCTGAATCTCAGAATGGGCCAATAAGGCTCAGTGCTCAATTGCTTTTCCTCCTTTCTTCATAAACGTTCCCAAAAATTCAAGGTCAATAACTCCCTGTCCAATCCTGTACCAGTAACTCTTGGAGTCTCACAAGGGTCCGCAATAACCCCGACTCTATCCAATCTAGTTATGTTACCTCTTACTGCCTTGCTGCAATCATCCAATGTCCAATTTCACATGTATGCAGATGATACACAACTCTACCTGAAGATTAATACTCCTGAAGATATTAAATTACTCAACAAGACGCTGCTGAACACCCAATCATGGCTAGCGAAGAACCATCTCAAACTTAACACACTCAAAACTGAATTCCTACTTATAGCTCCACCCTCCAAAATACCCCTCCTCCAGGATTGGTTCATACACCTCACAGCATTCAAAGTTCAACCAACTACCATTGACTCGGCAAAATCTCTGGGTATAACCCTTGATCGCAACCTCATCATGCATAAACATATTGGCAACGCAACAAAGGGAGCAAATCTCCAGATTAATACCCTAAGGAAGCTTAAACCCTTCCTAGCAAAAAACCACTTCAAGACGGCAGTTCAAGCTCTAGTTATCCCCAAGATAGAGTATGGTAGTGTTTCTCTTTGCGGCCTCCCCAAAGCTACAATAGCACCAATAAGAGCCACCATCAACACTGCAGCTAGACTCATCACAGGCACAAAAAAAGGTCCCGCATCTACCCAGACTTGAATGCCTTGAATTGGCAACCATGGGAAGGCAGAATACACCTAAAAATAGCCTGCATGACCCACAAAGCCATTCACCATAAAACTCCCGGCTATCTCGCTCAGAAACTGTTTATTTCTGGGGGTAAAAGATCCACAAGAAGTGTAGAAAGCCTAGTACTGAAGCCACACAGATTTCCTTCTCAGGGATGGCCCCTAGGATATGAAACGCACGACCCCTAGAAACCAGACTTATCACATCCACTGCATTGTTCAAAAAGGAAGTAAAAGCAATTCTCATGAAAAAATGCACATGATCTTAACCTAAGGAAAACTTGATTTGCTGCAAACAGGCAACCCATATGGCACTGATGCTCTCTCGGCCAGCAACTTTCTCCTATTTTATTTTGCACAATGTAGGATGCAGATCCGATCTACCTCTATCGTTTGCTTTTGGTCTGCTCATATGTACATATATATCTGTATTTTGTATTGCTTTTGTTTAACTCTTTTAATCATATCCTGCAAAGCGCTCTGATATCCGCAAGGATCTGCTTCGCGCTCTATAAAACATTCAAAATAAATAAATCCTGGTCACATATCCTGGTCTACACTCTGCCCTGTTTAATGTGGATTGAGAGGTCTGCCATGTGCATCATGAACACAGAGGGAGATCTGAAATGGGGCTCACTACAAATTAGAACTATGGGCCATATTATGAAGAAAGGGTGATACATTATCGCCGCTTTTCTCGACAGGAAACTGTTGCTAAAGCGGCGATAATGGGCTTGATGATATGTCCCTGTGAATTCCCATAGCAGCCCAGGTTCTGGTGTTAACCTGGGCTGCTATGGGAATTCACAAGGGCACATTGTAATCCCATTATCTCCGCTTTATCGGCAGTTTCCTGCCGATAAACGCGGCGATAATGTATTACCCTTTCTTGATAATATGGACCTATATGCTGTAAACTGCATCAGTGGTGTCGGCGGCCCCAAGTGGGACTCGGGCACAGGTCTCTGGAGCTGAGAGGGGGCAGGGGCAGGCATTGTCCCTGAGATCGAGACTGCCACACAGTAGGGGCAAAAGGGAAATTTGGAGGCCTGTGTTCTGGTGCTAACCCAGCTGGAGGTCTCCTTAGATCATTTTGGCCCAAATGCACCCTGGAGGGATTCAATAGGGTACCGAAGATTCACAGCAAGACATCCCTGAAAATCTTTAATCTGCTGCAGCGGATCTGATGGGCCCAGAAACTCAGGTGGAGTCAGAACCAAAGCAGCAATCGGTTCTGCTATAGGAGACTGAGATCGCGTCTTCAAATATATCCAGGTGTTTGCTGGACTTCTCTTGGCAAGACCCAGTATCTTCATTCCAAGGGCCGAAAGGTCGCCCTTTGGGATTATGGGCCGGCCTCTGACTGATCTCCATTTTTTCAAAACTCTGTACAGCCTAGACTATTGGAACTATAAAACAACGTGGCGTCATCACTCACTTTCATACCAACACCTGCTTTTCTCTACTTAAACTACGTTTTCCACCCCTGTTGTTTAAGTACAGATCAGCTACGTGTGTATACTTGATTTAGTGTGAGATAGGAGGTAACTAAAGCAACCACACCACAGCAAAAAGGATAGCTTTAGCACTAGAAAGCACATAAATGACACTTCAAAAACAAAAGGAAAGAAGAGGGGAACCAAACACAGGGGAAAGAACACCATCAAATGCATTTCAAACCACATGAGATCAAAAGGAGCACAGGACAGATCAGAGGGTAAAAATGTGGCCTACTTTGGACACCACTTCCCGCCATAAATATTCATCTGCATTACACTCATCTGTCATTTTATAACTATGGAAGCCACACAACAACCCATCCCATCACAGAAATCATAAACAAACAATATATCCTTGCACTCTAAAATATTTAAATAATATAATAACATTTTTAATATAATTTAAAATATATTGTGTAGCAGGGCCTGAGCAGGGAACCCTCAGAGGATGCTGAGGCGTGCAGCTCCTCCTCTAGTGCTGGTGCTCTTGGAGATGGTCCCCAGTGCTGCACCACAGCAGGGCCTGAGCAGGGATCCTTCAGGGGATGCTGAGACATGCAGCTCCTCCTCTTGTGCTGGTGCTCTTGGAGATGGTTCTCTGTGCTGCACTGCAGCAGGGCCTGAGCAGGGAACCCTCAGAGGATGCTGAGGCATGCAGCTCCCCTAGTGCTGGTGCTCTTGGAGATGGTCCCCAGTGCTGCACCACAGCAGGGCCTGAGCAGGGATCCTTCAGGGGATGCTGAGACATGCAGCTCCTCCTCTTGTGCTGGTGCTCTTGGAGATGGTCCCCAGTGCTGCACCACAGCAGGGCCTGAGCAGGGATCCTTCAGGGGATGCTGAGACATGCAGCTCCTCCTCTTGTGCTGGTGCTCTTGGAGATGGTTCTCTGTGCTGCATTGCAGCGGAGCCTGAGCAGGGACCCATGGGAGGATGCTGAGGCGTGCAGCCCCTCTAGTGCAAGTGCAGTGACAGATGGTCCTTTGTGCAGCACTGCAGCAGGGGCCTGAGCAGGGATCCTTCAGAGGATGCTGAGGCATGCAGCTCCTCCTCTAGTAAAGGTGGTGCTGTGGGAGATGGTCCCCTTTGCTACAGTCTGCAGATGGTCACCAGTGCTGCATTGCAGCAGGGCCTGAGCAGGAAACCTTCAGGGGATGCTGATGTAATTGAAACCAGGTTCAGATTGATTAATGGGCTTCAGTATTTATTTAGGAGATGGCATTCAGGTCTCTCCTGAAGCCTGGGAAGAAGAGGTTGCAGCAAAGGCTGTGAGAGCATTACCTGAGAAAGAGTGAGTTTGGTTAATTTTCTTTTTTAGTTTGGGAGGCAGAAGGAGTTTGTTGTCTAAATAGTCAGGGGAATGAGAGTGAAGTGCGTGTGGGTGATGCAGGCAGTCTCCTAGATGCACCTTCTTTTGATGGGAAGCCAGTTTAGGGACTTGAGGCAAGGTGTGATGTGTTCAGACCATTGAAAATCTGTTATGAGCCGGCCTGCCAAGTTAAGTTCTGACCTGAGGGGGGCGAGGTGATTTTTTGGGTACCCTGTGAGGATACCATTCCCGTAGTCAAGTTTAGAGAGGACCAGAGATTGAACGACCCATTTGAAATTGTCCGATGGGATGAATAGTTTAATATTTTTAAGGTGTTTAATGTGTAAAGCACTCCTTTGGCTTAGTTTTTGATATGATTCTACAGTGACACATTCTTGTTCAGGGTGAAGCCTAAGGGCTAAGCTGAGTTGGATAGAGTGAGCGAACAGTTTAGGGCCTTAAGGTCAGAGATCCAGCCTTGGATCGGAAGGTGGTTACTTACTTTTAGGAGAGAACAGAATGACTTATGCTTTGTTGGGGTTTCAGTGTAGATGGTTGGAGAAAAAACTGTATTGAATCTTACTCAATGTGATGTTAAGATGTAGGATGTTGCTGTGTGATTTGATTTTGTAGTAGAGTTGCTTATCTTCAGCATACAGGTGGTATTTGATCTCTGCTTGTTTCAGGATGATAGTAAGGGGTTCCATGAAGAGGTTGAAAAGTAAGGAGAAGAGTATTGAGCCCTTGGGACACCAAGAGAGACAAGAGTGGGCTTTGAGAGGCAAGAATTGATTTTGATTTGTTGTATTCTATGTTTAAGGTAAGAAGTGAACCATTTTAAAACGGTTCCATTTAAACAAGAGCATGTCTTCAGTGACTCCAGTAAGGATGAGTGGTTGACTATATCGATAGCCGCTGAGAGGTCGAGTAGGATGAGAAGGCAAGCATCTCCATTCTCTAAAGATCAGTGTATGTCGTCTGCAATGTTGAGCATATCGGTTTCCATGCCACAGCCTTTCCTGAAACCAGATCGGAAGGAGTGAAGAAGAGTGTAGTCTTCTAAGTGTCTGTCGAGTTGTTGTAAGATGTATTTCTCTATGGTTTTAGATAGGAACAAGAGGTGAGAGATAGGTGGGAGTGTGTTGGGATCATTAGGGTCTGCCCTGGCGGTTTTGAGAATAGGTGTGATTTGACCTAGTTAGAGGGAATCCAGTACACATCCAGAGGCACGGGGGCAAGGATGTGGTTTAGGTTATGTACTATTGCTGTCGGAAGAGGATCTTTGGTGGGCAAAGTTGCTTTAATTTTGCAATAATATTAAAGACTTCTAGCTAAGTCATGGGTTTGAAATTTGCCCAATTGGCATTGTTTTTCAACACAGTGTTGAAAAGATTATCGTCTGTTCCAATTGTTGTTGATTGATTATTGAAAAGTTTGGGTGGTCGGGCTGTTGTTGAGAGTAGTTTCCCTTGAAGGAAGGGTAGTGACCTGAGGGAAGGATTGATCAATTTTAGCAATTTTGTCCGTGAAGAAACTGACAATGTTATCAAATTGTTCTTTGGAGGATATTATTTCAGTGGGGCAGATAAGGATTGTCATTTGAGTGTTAAAGAGCTCTCTGGGTCAAGTTGGATACAAAAGAAGGAGGCTTTTTCTCTGAAAATGTGCTTCCTGTAAGCCAAATTACAGTTCTGAGAAGAGTTAGATGTAATTATGTGGGGTTTTGTTTCCAAGTCCTTTCTGCTAGTGTATGTTGTCTTCTTTCATTGTTGAGATCAGAGTAAACCATGTTTTAGATTGGATTGATCTTTGTTCTTTTAGTTTGAGTGGCGCAACATGGTCGAGTACTTCAGTTATTGCCTTTTTGAAGTGGGCAGTGAGCTCATTTGAGTTTTGAGAGGTATTCAAAGGTCAAGTATTCAGCATTCTTTAGAATGGAGAGTTGGATTTCTGTTGTGTGAATTATGGCTAGACCTCCGCCTGTTCTATCAGTCCTGTCATGTCTAATGATGGGGTACCCAGGAGGAGTAAGTAGGTCAACAATGGCAATTGAGTGGTCATTGAGCCAAATTTTAGTAAGGAAAGCAATGTCAATTCCCTAACTGAGAATGGGTTCAGCGATCTCAGTAGCGTTTTGGGCTGCTGAACGAACATTCAAGAAAGAGGGCAGGAATTATCCTTAGCAGTTTTAAGGGTATGGATGGTGGTGTATTGCGCAGTAAGACTGGGCAAGTTAGGAATTATGTGGGTTCTATTTAAGCCCATTGTTACTGGGATGGTGGAGGTGGAAAAATGCTCAATCGCCTTGGTCTTACGGAGGTGGGATTAGCTAAGAGCATTCACTTCCAGAGCGGAGATAGGGCAGTGTGCACGGTGAGGCCTGTGGGTCCACCGGAAAAGTGGAATGGTAGATCAAGGGGGGAATTGAGAGGAATTCATAAAACTTTTAAGTGAAATTTCGTAAGTGTAAGAGCGGGCGATGATGTTCTGGTTTAAGAGATCCTGTCTAAGATGTGCTTAATCGGCGTAAGAGAGTTGAGTTTATGAACCATTTGGTTCAGAATCTGTGTGAGAGAGTTGCAGGTGCATCCCGCATTAAAGGTGGGGAAAAAGCTGTGAGATCTGCATAAAAGGGAGAGAGGATCACGTCGTTAAGGCGGTTGTCTGTGTCATTAGGACTAGGATTGAAGATAATCTGGGTGTTATTCTTAGCGTCTGCCTTGTGAATGGGGAGTGTTGGCTGAGTTATTAATCAATGATCGTCTTGGGATAAGGGCCTCATTGCACGGATTGCAGTGGGCCTCATGAGTTGCAGAGTTATCATCAAGATGGGAGCAGGAGGTGACCATCTAGAAGGCTATTGTCTAGGGTGAGTGTTGGAGGGGGATTCAAGGTTGTTGGTTGTGTCCGGGGGAAACCGAGCATTGTTGAGAGTAGGAGAATATACAGCCTCATTCTGAGTAAAGGGTGGCAGAGAGATCTAAGCTATAGGGGTGGTTTGTGCCCAAGGCGCTGGGATTGCCCATCATCAGAGCGAGTAGAGTAGGGGTACCGCTAGAAAGAAGGGCATCAGTTCTAGGATTCAAGCAGGTGGGACTAAAGGAGGGGTCCGCAACCCTAGGCATGGCATGCGTATTATCAAGGTTTCATTTCATAAGGTTGCAAGATAGAGAGGAAACAGGAGAATTCGTTATAGTGGGCATAGATCGGCAGTGTGTGGTGGAGGACATGTTAAAGTTGATGGAAGTGTTAAGGGGTGCCATGGATAAAGATAGAGGATCCTTAGAAGGAAGAAGGTGGGACTGTTCAGGGTGGATGAGTTGTGTAATGGGGGAGAGAGGCAATTGGGGTGTTTGGCCCTGTTGTGTGAATGACATGACCAATGTACGGAAATGTCTATTGAAGATGTTGAGGTGAGGGTCAGTGGCTTGTATGAGTATATTACCAGCTCTGTAGATAAATATATCAATTTCCCCTTTAAAAGAAATGGGGATGTTGTTAGTTTTATTCCATACGGAATTTTGATTGTTTTAGTGACTGGAAGGAGGAGAAGGAAGATGTTTTTCCATTGAGCCGGGCATAGTGATATCCGGCACATGTAGTCATCACGCAGCAGCGCTTCTCCGGTCACAGTTCAAACAGGAGACAGAGAGCAGGATCAATACTTTTAGGGCCTACAGCCTGCAAGGCGATGAACTCCTATCATGGAACAGTCACCCCCGCAGAGACCGAAGGTTTAGGCATCATCCCGGACTCAAACAAGTTCTACAAGAACCCTCAGATTGTGAAGGCAGACCGCCAGCATGGCGGAAGAGCAACAGCATGGGACCACCACCCTAGCAGGTCCGGAAGGTCTCAGCCTCTGACCCAGCAAGGTTTGCAGACAGCCTCGGTTGTGAGGCTGACAGCTAGGGAGGCAGAAGGGCCTCTATGTGGGACCAACCACCCCCACAGGTCCGGGAGGCATAGCCTTTTTCTGCCCCTGGCCAGGTGGAAAACAGCAGAAGCAAATTGGCTACACAAATGTCATCTACTCACTTGGGCGTTGCAGGCAAGCAGGGATGGCGGGCTGGATTAGCGGATGACAACGGATTTCCCAAGCTAGATGGGCACTGCTAGTGCTTCATTGCAGTCAAGCATTATGTAATGTGCAGTACTTGTGCTTCAATGCAGGCGCAGGTTTTTAATGTGCTGTACCAATGCGGCATTGCATTCATGGCTTATTTAATGTGCAGTACTAGCTCTTCATTGCATTCAAACCTTATAAAATGTGCAGCACTAGAGCTTCATTGCAGTCAAGCCTTATTCAATGTGCAGTAAAAGGGTTTCATTGCAAGCATGGCTAATTTAATGTGCAGTACTAGTGCTATATTTCAGGCACAGCTTATTTAATGTGCCATACTAGTGCTTCATTGCAGGCATGCATTTATTTAATGTGCAGTACTAGTGCTCCAATACAGTCATTGCTTATTTAATTTGTAGCACTTGTGCTTCACTCCAGTCAAGCCTTATTCAATGTGCAATACTTGTACTTTAATGCAGGCACAGCTTTTTTAATGTGCAGTACCAGTGCTTCATTGCATGCATGGCTTCTTTAATGTGCAGTACTAGTTCTTTATTAATTCAAGGCTTATAGAATGTGCAGTAATAGTGCTTCATTGCAGTCAAGCCTTATTCAATGTGCAGTAAAAGTACTTCATTGCAGGTATTGTATATTTAATGTGCAGTACTACTGCTTTCATTGCACACAAGCCTTATTTAATGTGCAGTACTAGTGCTTTGATGCAGCAATGGCTCATTTAAAGTGCAGTACTACTGCTGTCATTGCAGGTATGCACTATTTAATATGCAGTACTAGTGTGCCAATACAGTCATGGCTTATTTAATGTGCAGCACTTTTGCTTCCTTCCAGTCAAGCCTTATTCACTGTGCAGTACTAGTGCTTTATTGCAGGCACGCATTGTTTAATTTGCAGCACTAGTACGTAATGGCAGGCGTGCCTTATCTAATGTGCAGTCCTCCTACTAACGTGCAGGCATGCATTATTTAATGTGCAGTACTAGTGTTTCATTGAAGGCATGGCTTATTTAATGTGTAGTACTAGTATTCCTGTGCAGGCATACATTATTTAATGTGCAGTACTAGTGCTTTATTGCAGAGGTTGTTGTAATTCGACAGCTATTAAATTGAGCGTTAGCAAAAGACATCTTAGTTTTGCTGTTATCTTAGCATTCGATGGCATCCATTTTGAGTTCGTGGCAACCATTTTGCATGCCACGTGTTGCCTCGTGTTGACCATGTGTGTTGTCCTACCTTTCTGCTCATGGCCTTTGAATCTGCCCGGCAACAAGCTATTAATAGCATCTCTGTCCTTGCTGCTGACCGTTAGGGTCCACATCTGTTATTCGTTAGCCATAGATTGGAATGTGTTAGCCGAGACCCCAAGACTGTTAACTCCTCCCACTGATCGATTGTGCTCCTCAGTGTTACCTTGTATGGACATAAAATGTGCTCTTGAGCTTTGTACCGCCTTCTTATGAGCCCCTGTGTGGGTATAAATAAGCCTTGTGTCTGGTGGTCCTTTGTGCTACTTCTCACAGTGCCGAAGGGTACTGTCCGAATTTTAGCACCACCTCATGAGGTGTAATAAACTCTATGTTTTGTATTTCCAGTTTCCGTGCCAACTTTTCTTTTGGGTCTGAGAACTCTGTGCGCAGAAGGGCGAACCCCTTGCACTAACGGGTCTGGCTGAGGCCTGCACGACAAATTGGCGCCTGGCACGTGGGGCTCATCGGCGACTTGGATGCCCGAAGGATTGGTTGTGACGAAGGTTCGGAAAGTCGCTGAGGACGCGATCGCTGCCGGAGGAGACCCGAGCCTCGGCACCCGAGGTGGTTCTTCTTTACTTTCTGATCCGACCATCCAGGCGGCACCGGTCATCGACTGAGATCGCTTCTGCTGGTCTGCCGTGCAGTGACCGTTTGGTCGAATTAAGAACTTGGCAGTTGGAATCTGGACAGCTTATGACTGGTAAGAGCCCTGTTGTAGGTTTTTGGTATGTGGATGCCCTTGAATGGTAAGGTAGTTTTAGGAACGCTTACCGTGGCATATTTGTATTTGGGATAGACATGTCTACTTTGGCTCTTGTTTGATATGATATGATATGATTTGATATGATTTGATATGGCTATATGAGTTGCAACCCATATAGGCAGGCAATGTGAGCACTTTTCCTCCACTTTTGATATGTATAGCGCAACGTACTAAGACAGTGCCTTAAGTGCTCTTTCCCTATAGTAGTGTATATTTTGCACTATTTTTGAGCATGCCTGTTCTTCGCGCACTTCGAAAGATGTGCTGCTTGTTTGGTGGTACCAGTTTATGACTTGAGGAATCGCAGCCGGCTCCCCCCGAGGCGACACCTAAAAGAGATGTACATAAAATGTGGTCTTCCTGCCATAATGTACAGTGCGTTGTGGCACAGGTATACCAAAAAGGACCCCGAGTTACGGTGGCCACTGTATGGGTCATTTGATGCGCGTAAGCTTGAGTACGTGGAACGATGTTTGTTTGAGCGAAAGTCTAGACGTGATTTGTTTGAGAGTTTGTGAATGTGGGGGAAAGAAGTACGACAGCAAGAGAAGCGTGAGCAAGCATTGATCGAGAAAGAACAGCGGAAGAGTGTGTATGAAAAGCACTTGAATTGAAAAAGAAGGAAGCAAAAGAACTGCAGGAGCGAGAGGAGAAAGAACGTAGGTTACAGATATCTGGCCAGTATCCTGTCCGTCAGCCTCTCTATCCTGTCTTGATAAACGGCAAGATGATTTTTTGTTATTAGATCGACCTCCACCTCCGTATGCCATTCCGTCCGCTCTGGCAGGGGGTGATGAGGACTCCGATTCGGGACGACAGAAAGCGCGGGACACTCGCTCCATGTTGTCTGCTGTAACAGTGTGTAATATCTTAGTTAAATGTTTTACATGCTTTACACTCCTCCATCTGTAGAACACTATAATGTTGATGTCATTTAGAATGTTGGGGCATGAAGCAGACAGTTGGAGAAGGGCTGACAACCTTGCTGGCTGCTCCTGGTGGGGCTGATTACATCTATACTTCTATGCTGTAACCTATCTGAATAAACCTTCTTGAAGTATCACAGTCAGCGTGGACTAAGTTACTACATATCGAACATCGAAAATGAAATCCAGTTTCAGTTAATTTGAAGGGACTTTGACACGAACTGCGCACGTAATTACATTAAGAGCACAAAAAAGTTACCTTGGGAGTTTCTCACTTCTCCTATTAGTTTGTTTTACAGTACACTTGTACTACTGAGTGGAGTTCTCTACTCTGGGTTACACTGCCATCTACTGATTGTTTATCGCATCACAGTTTTTATTTTATCAAATCTTCACTGCTTTACATATTTGTCCATTTTCCGGTGATAGGCACATCAGTGACTTTAACATTATTCTTATTTTTTTGGTAAAGTTGGTTGACATTTAATATGTTTGCAGCAATGTTTTCTCAAAATACATCTTTCTTACGCAAGATAGAAGTATTTTGAAAATGCAACAATGTTTGTGCATTTCTAAGTTTGTGCAAACTGGTTTGTCGTTTTTGATGCATTACATTAGTATGCTTGCCCTTTTCTTCTACATATCTGTGTTGTTTTTGGGCAATTTTACATTGATTTACTCTACATAGGGTACCTTCACACTGTGCACATTGTTTTTATTCTACCCTACTTATGTAGTGGGTTTTAGTCCCATCTATCTCGTTGTTATGGGTACAAGTCCCATGTTTTTGTAGTGGGTGCCAGTCCCATCTACCTCGTGTTATGGGTCCAAGTCCCATGTTTCTGTAGTGGGTGTCAGTCCCATCTACATCGTTCTTTTGGGTACTAGTCCCATGTTTTGGTTTTAGTGGGTGTTAGTCCCATGCATTTCATGGTTCCTCTGGTCGAGGTACATTCACACGGACATGACATTACACTTGTCATTTTATATTTTTCCTTTCACCACAGTGCACATTGTAACCTTACTTAAGGTGTTTAGTTGGGTTGTATGTTTTATTTCGACTGTGCACAATAGTTTGATTCTCTCTTGTTATTACCTCTGCACTATCATATTGTGAGTTTCTTTTTGCAGTGGTCCATTTAAGACTGGGCGTTTCTCTATTTCTTTAACTTTCAGTTCACTGTAGCCCAGTACTTTTTATCTTTAATCATTACTCAAATGTTTAAAATGTATGGAGAAGGAGTTTTACATTGTATTTCTCTTTCTCTGTCACTTCCTTTTCTCCTGATGTGGATTGCTCACTCGCATGCTTTCCTGGCCAGTTGGTGTGCAGAGAGTAATCATTGATGCTTTCTTTCTTATTTCTTTTTCTTCGCTTTGTTTCTTTCTCATAATTATCAGAAAAGAGGATATGTCTATCTGTTTCTTTCTGTTATCCTTTGTTGCTTTCTTTGTCTCTTCTTTTGCTTTGTTTCTTTCTAGCACTCTTCTCCCTTCTAGCTAATACACCTGAATGCATTTTGTCATCTCTTTTGTTTTCATTTGGAAGAGAAGAGGATATGTAATATCTTTGTTTTCATTTGGAAGAGAAGAGGATATGTAATATCTTAGTTAAATGTTTTACATGCTTGACACTCCTCCATCTGTAGAACACTATAATGTTGGTGTCATTTAGAATGTTGGGGCATGAAGCAGACAGTTGGAGAAGGGCTGACAGCCTTGCTGGCTGCTCCTGGTGGGGCTGATTACATCTATACTTCTATGCTGTAACCTATCTGAATAAACCTTCTTGAATTATCACAGTCAGCGTGGACTAAGTTACTACATATTTTATGGCGACGATTTTAACTTAAGAACCTGCATCTGCTACCTCTGAGGACCGCTGTGGACATCCTGAGTTCCTACTCACAACCTCTGCAAGTTTTGAAACTTCAACTACTCCAACTCTTCTGGCACATCAGCCCCATCAGTGACCACCCACCGGTCGCCCTCAATGCTCAAGTGCCAGTTCCATTTCCAGTTTCTTCTGTGAGGGTAAGCCTGCCAGTATGCGTCCTGCGTGATCTGTTTGAATGTTACTTGCCTACACACTTTGCCTGCTGTTCCTACAGTGTGTGTAAAAGACTTTCTTAGCAACGCAGGCAGCACTTCAAGCTTCACTTGATTCAGTTTGTGTGTCCTCACAGCGTTCCCTATTTACATGAAACAAGGAGTTGCACTTCTACAGCCTACTTCAAAGATGCTGCGCAAACTGTAAGGCTTTCCTTTTCTTACATTGATATTGCACAGATTGTGTACATGATTATGGCAGCGTTGGGACATTGGAGAAAACTGCACTCAATGTGCATCAGTTGTGGTCAGCCTAAACCTTTTTACATCAAAAGAAAAGAAGCTTGCTGTGTGAGGAGACCTTTATTTCAAGCAGAGTGTATTGCTACATGTCCACTCTTCGAGTCATCTGTATCATGAGCTGTGTTTCAGCTTTGCCTGCGATCTGTTTCGTGATGCCAGAGTTGCCAAGTCAATGAAATGAAGACAGGTGGGGCATGAAGGTTAAGTCATGGTTCCGTTTTGGCACAGTCTGTTCTGAGTGCCATACAAGTCGAATAAACGATAAAGGAGCAAAGTCAGTGTCTCCTCATGGCCTCTCAGTCAGGGGAAGATGGTATCCTGAAGGTACAGTTTATTAACTCAGGCAAAGATGTTTGTTTCCATCTTTTCTCTTGCCAGTGCTTGTTTTGTGCTAAACGACTGCATTTTCAAAATTGAAAACAACTCTGCACTCGCGCTCACCTCATCTTTGATGCCGTCCCGTGCAGTCTCTGTGACGCATCTGCTGAAGCGCTGCTCTTTTGTTTATTTTCACGCAAAGACTTGCCTTAAGCCTTCTGACACGACGTCAGACAACGTGCCGCCCTCTTGGAGTTGATAATGTTTCTGTTTATGCTGTTTCACCCTGCCTCCCAGCCTGTCTATTGCCAACCACGTTTTTTTTATTTCAATGTTCTTTATTGATTTGGCTGCACTCGACGATGTTAATACTCAGTGACAGGCTGATATGATTTCACAATGATGCTTCCTCACAGTTGGAACAGTTCTATGTCAAACTACAGACGCTCTGCAGTTTCGTCAGTGACTGGTATTTACAGGTGACACAATTCGAACATCAAAAACGAAATCCAGTTTCAGTTAATTTGAAGGGACTTTGACACTAACTGCGCACGTAATTACATTAAGAGCACAAAAAAGTTACCTTGGGAGTTTCTCACTTCTCCTATTAGTTTGTTTTACAGTACACTTGTACTACTGAGTGGAGTTCTCTACTCTGGGTTACACTGCCATCTACTGATTGTTTATCGCATCACAGTTTTTTTTAATCAAATCTTCACTGCTTAACATATTTGTCCATTTTCCGGTGATAGGCACATCAGTGACTTTAACATTATTCTTATTTTTTTGGTAAAGTTGGTTTACATTTAATATGTTTGCAGCAATGTTTTCTCAAAATACATCTTTCTTACGCAAGATAGAAGTATTTTGAAAATGTAACAATGTTTGTGCATTTCTAAGTTTGTGCAATCTGGTTTGTCGTTTTTGATGCATTACATTAGTATGCTTGCCCTTTTCTTCTACATATCTGTGTTATTTTTGGGCAATTTTACATTGATTTACTCTACATAGGGTACCTTCACACTGTGCACATTGTTTTTATTCTACCCTACTTATGTAGTGGGTTTTAGTCCCATCTATCTCGTTGTTATGGGTACAAGTCCCATGTTTTTGTAGTGGGTGTCAGTCCCATCTACCTCGTGTTATGGGTCCAAGACCCATGTTTCTGTAGTGGGTGTCAGTCCCATCTACATCGTTCTTTTGGGTACTAGTCCCATGTTTTGGTTTTAGTGGGTGTTAGTCCCATGCATTTCATGGTTCCTCTGGTCGAGGTACGTTCACACGGACATGACATTACACTTGTCATTTTATATTTTTCCTTTCACCACAGTGCACGTTGTAACCTTACTTAAGGTGTTTAGTTGGGTTGTATGTTTTATTTCGACTGTGCACAATAGTTTGATTCTCTCTTGTTATTACCTCTGCACTATCATATTGTAAGTTTCTTTTTGCAGTGGTCCATTTAAGACTGGGCGTTTCTCTATTTCTTTAACTTTCAGTTCACTGTAGCCCAGTACTTTTTATCTTTAATCATTACTCAAATGTTTAAAAATGTATGGAGAAGGAGTTTTACATTGTATTTCTCTTTCTCTGTCACTTCCTTTTCTCCTGATGTGGATTGCTCACTCGCATGCTTTCCTGGCCAGTTGGTGTGCAGAGAGTAATCATTGATGGTTTCTTTCTTATTTCTTTTTCTTCGCTTTGTTTCTTTCTCATAATTATCAGAAAAGAGGATATGTCTATCTGTTTCTTTCTGTTATCCTTTGTTGCTTTCTTTGTCTCTTCTTTTGCTTTGTTTCTTTCTAGCACTCTTCTCCCTTCTAGCTAATACACCTGAATGCATTTTGTCATCTCTTTTGTTTTCATTTGGAAGAGAAGAGGATATGTAATATCTTTGTTTTCATTTGGAAGAGAAGAGGATATGTAATATCTTAGTTAAATGTTTTACATGCTTGACACTCCTCCATCTGTAGAACACTATAATGTTGGTGTCATTTAGAATGTTGGGGCATGAAGCAGACAGTTGGAGAAGGGCTGACAGCCTTGCTGGCTGCTCCTGGTGGGGCTGATTACATCTATACTTCTATGCTGTAACCTATCTGAATAAACCTTCTTGAATTATCACAGTCAGCGTGGACTAAGTTACTACATACTTTATGGCGACGATTTTAACTTAAGAACCTGCATCTGCTACCTCTGAGGACCGCAGTGGACATCCTGAGTTCCTACTCACAACCTCTGCAAGTTTTGAAACTTCAACTACTCCAACTCTTCTGGCACATCAGCCCCACCAGTGACCACCCACCGGTCGCCCTCAACGCTCAAGTGCCAGTTCCATTTCCAGTTTCTTCTGTGAGGGTAAGCCTGCCAGTATGCGTCCTGAGTGATCTGTTTGCCTGTTACTTGCCTACACACTTTGCCTGCTGTTCCTACAGTGTGTGTAAAAGACTTTCTTAGCAACGCAGGCAGCACTTCAAGCTTCACTTGATTCAGTTTGTGTGTCCTCACAGCGTTCCCTATTTACATGAAACAAGGAGTTGCACTTCTACAGCCTACTTCAAAGATGCTGCGCAAACTGTAAGGCTTTCCTTTTCTTACATTGATATTGCACAGATTGTGTACATGATTATGGCAGCGTTGGGACATTGGAGAAAACTGCACTCAATGTGCATCAGTTGTGGTCAGCCTAAACCTTTTTACATCAAAAGAAAAGAAGTTTGCTGTGTGAGGAGACCTTTATTTCAAGCAGAGTGTATTGCTACATGTCCACTCTTTGAGTCATCTGTATCATGAGCTGTGTTTCAGCTTTGCCTGCGATCTGTTTCGTGATGCCAGAGTTGCCAAGTCAATGACATGAAGACAGGTGGGGCATGAAGGTTAAGTCATGTTTCTGTTTTGGCACAGTCTGTTCTGAGTGCCATACAAGTCGAATAAACGATAAAGGAGCAAAGTCAGTGTCTCCTCATGGCCTCTCAGTCAGGGGAAGATGGTATCCTGAAGGTACAGTTTATTAACTCAGGCAAAGATGTTTGTTTCCATCTTTTCTCTTGCCAGTGCTTGTTTTGTGCTAAACGACTGCATTTTCAAAATTGAAAACAACTCTGCACTCGCGCTCACCTCATCTTTGATGCCGTCCCGTGCAGTCTCTGTGACGCATCTGCTGAAGCGCTGCTCTTTTGTTTATTTTCACGCAAAGACTTGCCTTGAGCCTTCCGACACGACGTCAGACAACGTGCCGCCCTCTTGGAGTTGATAATGTTTCTGTTTATGCTGTTTCACCCTGCCTCCCAGCCTGTCTATTGCCAACCACGTTTTTTTTATTTCAATGTTCTTTATTGATTTGGCTGCACTCGACGATGTTAATACTCAGTGACAGGCTGATATGATTTCACAATGATGCTTCCTCACAGTTGGAACAGTTCTATGTCAAACTACAGACGCTCTGCAGTTTCGTCAGTGACTGGTATTTACAGGTGACACAATTCGAACATCAAAAACGAAATCCAGTTTCAGTTAATTTGAAGGGACTTTGACACTAACTGCGCACGTAATTACATTAAGAGCACAAAAAAGTTACCTTGGGAGTTTCTCACTTCTCCTATTAGTTTGTTTTACAGTACACTTGTACTACTGAGTGGAGTTCTCTACTCTGGGTTACACTGCCATCTACTGATTGTTTATCGCATCACAGTTTTTTTTAATCAAATCTTCACTGCTTAACATATTTGTCCATTTTCCGGTGATAGGCACATCAGTGACTTTAACATTATTCTTATTTTTTTGGTAAAGTTGGTTTACATTTAATATGTTTGCAGCAATGTTTTCTCAAAATACATCTTTCTTACGCAAGATAGAAGTATTTTGAAAATGTAACAATGTTTGTGCATTTCTAAGTTTGTGCAATCTGGTTTGTCGTTTTTGATGCATTACATTAGTATGCTTGCCCTTTTCTTCTACATATCTGTGTTATTTTTGGGCAATTTTACATTGATTTACTCTACATAGGGTACCTTCACACTGTGCACATTGTTTTTATTCTACCCTACTTATGTAGTGGGTTTTAGTCCCATCTATCTCGTTGTTATGGGTACAAGTCCCATGTTTTTGTAGTGGGTGTCAGTCCCATCTACCTCGTGTTATGGGTCCAAGACCCATGTTTCTGTAGTGGGTGTCAGTCCCATCTACATCGTTCTTTTGGGTACTAGTCCCATGTTTTGGTTTTAGTGGGTGTTAGTCCCATGCATTTCATGGTTCCTCTGGTCGAGGTACGTTCACACGGACATGACATTACACTTGTCATTTTATATTTTTCCTTTCACCACAGTGCACGTTGTAACCTTACTTAAGGTGTTTAGTTGGGTTGTATGTTTTATTTCGACTGTGCACAATAGTTTGATTCTCTCTTGTTATTACCTCTGCACTATCATATTGTAAGTTTCTTTTTGCAGTGGTCCATTTAAGACTGGGCGTTTCTCTATTTCTTTAACTTTCAGTTCACTGTAGCCCAGTACTTTTTATCTTTAATCATTACTCAAATGTTTAAAAATGTATGGAGAAGGAGTTTTACATTGTATTTCTCTTTCTCTGTCACTTCCTTTTCTCCTGATGTGGATTGCTCACTCGCATGCTTTCCTGGCCAGTTGGTGTGCAGAGAGTAATCATTGATGGTTTCTTTCTTATTTCTTTTTCTTCGCTTTGTTTCTTTCTCATAATTATCAGAAAAGAGGATATGTCTATCTGTTTCTTTCTGTTATCCTTTGTTGCTTTCTTTGTCTCTTCTTTTGCTTTGTTTCTTTCTAGCACTCTTCTCCCTTCTAGCTAATACACCTGAATGCATTTTGTCATCTCTTTTGTTTTCATTTGGAAGAGAAGAGGATATGTAATATCTTTGTTTTCATTTGGAAGAGAAGAGGATATGTAATATCTTAGTTAAATGTTTTACATGCTTGACACTCCTCCATCTGTAGAACACTATAATGTTGGTGTCATTTAGAATGTTGGGGCATGAAGCAGACAGTTGGAGAAGGGCTGACAGCCTTGCTGGCTGCTCCTGGTGGGGCTGATTACATCTATACTTCTATGCTGTAACCTATCTGAATAAACCTTCTTGAATTATCACAGTCAGCGTGGACTAAGTTACTACATACTTTATGGCGACGATTTTAACTTAAGAACCTGCATCTGCTACCTCTGAGGACCGCAGTGGACATCCTGAGTTCCTACTCACAACCTCTGCAAGTTTTGAAACTTCAACTACTCCAACTCTTCTGGCACATCAGCCCCACCAGTGACCACCCACCGGTCGCCCTCAACGCTCAAGTGCCAGTTCCATTTCCAGTTTCTTCTGTGAGGGTAAGCCTGCCAGTATGCGTCCTACGTGATTTGTTTGCCTGTTACTTGCCTACACACTTTGCCTGCTGTTCCTACAGTGTGTGTAAAAGACTTTCTTAGCGACGCAGGCAGCACCTCAAGCTTCACTTGATTCAGTTTGTGTGTCCTCACAGCGTTCCCTATTTACATGAAACAAGGAGTTGCACTTCTACAGCCTACTTCAAAGATGCTGCGCAAACTGTAAGGCTTTCCTTTTCTTACATTGATATTGCACAGATTGTGTACATGATTATGGCAGCGTTGGGACATTGGAGAAAAGTTGTGGTCAGCCTAAACCTTTTTACATCAAAGGAAAAGAAGTTTGCTATGTGAGGAGACCTTTATTTCAAGCAGAGTGTATTGCTACATGTCCACTCTTTGAGTCATCTGTAACATGAGCTGTGTTTCAGCTTTGCCTGCGATCTGTTTCGTGATGCCAGAGTTGCCAAGTCAATGAAATGAAGACAGGTGGGGCATGAAGGTTAAGTCATGTTTCTGTTTTGGCACAGTCTGTTCTGAGTGCCATACAAGTCGACTAAACGATAAAGGAGCAAAGTCAGTGTCTCCTCATGGCCTCTCAGTCAGGGGAAGATGGTATCCTAAAGGTACAGTTTAATAACTCAGGCAAAGATGTTTGTTTTCATCTTTTCTCTTGCCAGTGCTTGTTTTGTGCTAAACGACTGCATTTTCAAAATTGAAAACAACTCTGCTCTCGCGCTCACCTCATCTTTGATGCTGTCCCGTGCAGTCTCTGTGACGCATCTGCTGAAGCGCTGCTCTTTTGTTTATTTTCACGCAAAGACTTGCCTTGAGCCTTCCGACATGACGTCAGACAACGTGCCGCCATCTTGGAGTTGATAATGTTTCTCTTTATGGTGTTTCACCCTGCCTCCCAGCCTGTCTATTGCCAACCACGTTTTTTTTATTTCAATGTTCTTTATTGATTTGGCTGCACTCGACGATGTTAATACTCAGTGACAGGCTGATATGATTTCACACTGATGCTTCCTCACAGTTGGAACACTTCTATGTCAAACTACAGACGCTCTGCAGTTTCGTCAGTGACTGGTATGTACAGGTGACGCAATTCGAACATTGAAAACGAAATCCAGTTTCAGTTAATTTGAAGGGACTTTGACACGAACTGCGCACGTAATTACATTAAGAGCACAAAAAAGTTACCTTGGGAGTTTCTCACTTCTCCTATTAGTTTGTTTTACAGTACACTTGTACTACTGAGTAGAGTTCTCTACTCTGGGTTACACTGCCATCTACTGATTGTTTATCGCATCACAGTTTTTATTTTATCAAATCTTCACTGCTTTACATATTTGTCCATTTTCCGGTGATAGGCACATCAGTGACTTTAACATTATTCTTATTTTTTTGGTAAAGTTGGTTGACATTTAATATGTTTGCAGCAATGTTTTCTCAAAATACATCTTTCTTACGCAAGATAGAAGTATTTTGAAAATGTAACAATGTTTGTGCATTTCTAAGTTTGTGCAAACTGGTTTGTCATTTTTGATGCATTACATTAGTATGCTTGCCCTTTTCTTCTACATATCTGTGTTGTTTTTGGGCAATTTTACATTTATTTACTCTACATAGGGTACCTTCACACTGTGCACATTGTTTTTATTCTACCCTACTTATGTAGTGGGTTTTAGTCCCATCTATCTCGTTGTTATGGGTACAAGTCCCATGTTTTTGTAGTGGGTGCCAGTCCCATCTACCTCGTGTTATGGGTCCAAGTCCCATGTTTCTGTAGTGGGTGTCAGTCCCATCTACATCATTCTTTTGGGTACTAGTCCCATGTTTTGGTTTTAGTGGGTGTTAGTCCCATGCATTTCATGGTTCCTCTGGTCGAGGTACGTTCACACGGACATGACATTACACTTGTCATTTTATATTTTTCCTTTCACCACAGTGCACGTTGTAACCTTACTTAAGGTGTTTAGTTGGGTTGTATGTTTTATTTCGACTGTGCACAATAGTTTGATTCTCTCTTGTTATTACCTCTGCACTATCATATTGTAAGTTTCTTTTTGCAGTGGTCCATTTAAGACTGGGCGTTTCTCTATTTCTTTAACTTTCAGTTCACTGTAGCCCAGTACTTTTTATCTTTAATCATTACTCAAATGTTTAAAAATGTATGGAGAAGGAGTTTTGTATTGTATTTCTCTTTCTCTGTCACCTTCTTTTCTCCTGATGTGGATTGCTCACTCGCATGCTCTCCTGGCAAGTTGGTGTGCAGAGAGTAATCATTGATGGTTTCTTTCTTATTTCTTTTTCTTCACTTTGTTTCTTTCTCATAATTATCAGAAAAGAGGATATGTCTATCTGTTTCTTTCTGTTATCCTTTGTTGCTTTCTTTGTCTCTACTTTTGCTTTGTTTCTTTCTAGCACTCTTCTCCCTTATAGCTAATACACCTGAATGCATTTTGTCATCTCTTTTGTTTTCATTTGGAAGAAAAGAGGATATGTAATATCTTTGTTTTCATTTGGAAGAGAAGAGGATATGTAATATCTTAGTTAAATGTTTTACATGCTTTACACTCCTCCATCTGTAGAACACTATAATGTTGGTGTCATTTAGAATGTTGGGGCATGAAGCAGACAGTTGGAGAAGGGCTGACAACCTTGCTGGCTGCTACTGGTGGGGCTGATTACATGTATACTTCTATGCTGTAACCTATCTGAATAAACCTTCTTGAAGTATCACAGTCAGCGTGGACTAAGTTACTACATATTTTATGGCGACGATTTTAACTTAAGAACCTGCATCTGCTACCTCTGAGGACCGCTGTGGACATCCTGAGTTCCTACTCACAACCTCTGCAAGTTTTGAAACTTCAACTACTCCAACTCTTCTGGCACATCAGCCCCACCAGTGACCACCCACCGGTCGCCCTCAACGCTCAAGTGCCAGTTCCATTTCCAGTTTCTTCTGTGAGGGTAAGCCTGCCAGTATGCGTCCTGCGTGATCTGTTTGCCTGTTACTTGCCTACACACTTTGCCTGCTGTTCCTACAGTGTGTGTAAAAGACTTTCTTAGCAACGCAGGCAGCACCTCAAGCTTCACTTGATTCAGTTTGTGTGTCCTCACAGCGTTCCCTATTTACATGAAACAAGGAGTTGCACTTCTACAGCCTACTTCAAAGATGCTGCGCAAACTGTAAGGCTTTCCTTTTCTTACATTGATATTGCACAGATTGTGTACATGATTATGGCAGCGTTGGGACATTGGAGAAAACTGCACTCAATGTGCATCAGTTGTGGTCAGCCTAAATCTTTTTACATCAAAGGAAAAGAAGCTTGCTGTGTGAGGAGACCGTTATTTCAAGCAGAGTGTATTGCTACATGTCCACTCTTTGAGTCATCTGTAACATGAGCTGTGTTTCAGCTTTGCCTGCGATCTGTTTCGTGATGCCAGAGTTGCCAAGTCAATGAAATGAAGACAGGTGGGGCATGAAGGTTAAGTCATGGTTCCGTTTTGGCACAGTCTGTTCTGAGTGCCATACAAGTCGAATAAACGATAAAGGAGCAAAGTCAGTGTCTCCTCATGGCCTCTCAGTCAGGGGAAGATGGTATCCTGAAGGTACAGTTTATTAACTCAGGCAAAGATGTTTGTTTCCATCTTTTCTCTTGCCAGTGCTTGTTTTGTGCTAAACGACTGCATTTTCAAAATTGAAAACAACTCTGCACTCGCGCTCACCTCATCTTTGATGCCGTCCCGTGCAGTCTCTGTGACGCATCTGCTGAAGCGCTGCTCTTTTGTTTATTTTCACGCAAAGACTTGCCTTGAGCCTTCCGACACGACGTCAGACAACGTGCCGCCCTCTTGGAGTTGATAATGTTTCTGTTTATGCTGTTTCACCCTGCCTCCCAGCCTGTCTATTGCCAACCACGTTTTTTTTATTTCAATGTTCTTTATTGATTTGGCTGCACTCGACGATGTTAATACTCAGTGACAGGCTGATATGATTTCACAATGATGCTTCCTCACAGTTGGAACAGTTCTATGTCAAACTACAGACGCTCTGCAGTTTCGTCAGTGACTGGTATTTACAGGTGACACAATTCGAACATCAAAAACGAAATCCAGTTTCAGTTAATTTGAAGGGACTTTGACACTAACTGCGCACGTAATTACATTAAGAGCACAAAAAAGTTACCTTGGGAGTTTCTCACTTCTCCTATTAGTTTGTTTTACAGTACACTTGTACTACTGAGTGGAGTTCTCTACTCTGGGTTACACTGCCATCTACTGATTGTTTATCGCATCACAGTTTTTTTTAATCAAATCTTCACTGCTTAACATATTTGTCCATTTTCCGGTGATAGGCACATCAGTGACTTTAACATTATTCTTATTTTTTTGGTAAAGTTGGTTTACATTTAATATGTTTGCAGCAATGTTTTCTCAAAATACATCTTTCTTACGCAAGATAGAAGTATTTTGAAAATGTAACAATGTTTGTGCATTTCTAAGTTTGTGCAATCTGGTTTGTCGTTTTTGATGCATTACATTAGTATGCTTGCCCTTTTCTTCTACATATCTGTGTTATTTTTGGGCAATTTTACATTGATTTACTCTACATAGGGTACCTTCACACTGTGCACATTGTTTTTATTCTACCCTACTTATGTAGTGGGTTTTAGTCCCATCTATCTCGTTGTTATGGGTACAAGTCCCATGTTTTTGTAGTGGGTGTCAGTCCCATCTACCTCGTGTTATGGGTCCAAGACCCATGTTTCTGTAGTGGGTGTCAGTCCCATCTACATCGTTCTTTTGGGTACTAGTCCCATGTTTTGGTTTTAGTGGGTGTTAGTCCCATGCATTTCATGGTTCCTCTGGTCGAGGTACGTTCACACGGACATGACATTACACTTGTCATTTTATATTTTTCCTTTCACCACAGTGCACGTTGTAACCTTACTTAAGGTGTTTAGTTGGGTTGTATGTTTTATTTCGACTGTGCACAATAGTTTGATTCTCTCTTGTTATTACCTCTGCACTATCATATTGTAAGTTTCTTTTTGCAGTGGTCCATTTAAGACTGGGCGTTTCTCTATTTCTTTAACTTTCAGTTCACTGTAGCCCAGTACTTTTTATCTTTAATCATTACTCAAATGTTTAAAAATGTATGGAGAAGGAGTTTTACATTGTATTTCTCTTTCTCTGTCACTTCCTTTTCTCCTGATGTGGATTGCTCACTCGCATGCTTTCCTGGCCAGTTGGTGTGCAGAGAGTAATCATTGATGGTTTCTTTCTTATTTCTTTTTCTTCGCTTTGTTTCTTTCTCATAATTATCAGAAAAGAGGATATGTCTATCTGTTTCTTTCTGTTATCCTTTGTTGCTTTCTTTGTCTCTTCTTTTGCTTTGTTTCTTTCTAGCACTCTTCTCCCTTCTAGCTAATACACCTGAATGCATTTTGTCATCTCTTTTGTTTTCATTTGGAAGAGAAGAGGATATGTAATATCTTTGTTTTCATTTGGAAGAGAAGAGGATATGTAATATCTTAGTTAAATGTTTTACATGCTTGACACTCCTCCATCTGTAGAACACTATAATGTTGGTGTCATTTAGAATGTTGGGGCATGAAGCAGACAGTTGGAGAAGGGCTGACAGCCTTGCTGGCTGCTCCTGGTGGGGCTGATTACATCTATACTTCTATGCTGTAACCTATCTGAATAAACCTTCTTGAATTATCACAGTCAGCGTGGACTAAGTTACTACATACTTTATGGCGACGATTTTAACTTAAGAACCTGCATCTGCTACCTCTGAGGACCGCAGTGGACATCCTGAGTTCCTACTCACAACCTCTGCAAGTTTTGAAACTTCAACTACTCCAACTCTTCTGGCACATCAGCCCCACCAGTGACCACCCACCGGTCGCCCTCAACGCTCAAGTGCCAGTTCCATTTCCAGTTTCTTCTGTGAGGGTAAGCCTGCCAGTATGCGTCCTGAGTGATCTGTTTGCCTGTTACTTGCCTACACACTTTGCCTGCTGTTCCTACAGTGTGTGTAAAAGACTTTCTTAGCAACGCAGGCAGCACCTCAAGCTTCACTTGATTCAGTTTGTGTGTCCTCACAGCGTTCCCTATTTACATGAAACTAGGAGTTGCACTTCTACAGCCTACTTCAAAGATGCTGCGCAAACTGTAAGGCTTTCCTTTTCTTACATTGATATTGCACAGATTGTGTACATGATTATGGCAGCGTTGGGACATTGGAGAAAACTGCACTCAATGTGCATCAGTTGTGGTCAGCCTAAACCTTTTTACATCAAAGGAAAAGAAGTTTGCTATGTGAGGAGACCTTTATTTCAAGCAGAGTGTATTGCTACATGTCCACTCTTCGAGTCATCTGTATCATGAGCTGTGTTTCAGCTTTGCCTGCGATCTGTTTCGTGATGCCAGAGTTGCCAAGTCAATGAAATGAAGACAGGTGGGGCATGAAGGTTAAGTCATGGTTCCGTTTTGGCACAGTCTGTTCTGAGTGCCATACAAGTCGACTAAACGATAAAGGAGCAAAGTCAGTGTCTCCTCATGGCCTCTCAGTCAGGGGAAGATGGTATCCTGAAGGTACAGTTTATTAACTCAGGCAAAGATGTTTGTTTTCATCTTTTCTCTTGCCAGTGCTTGTTTTGTGCTAAACGACTGCATTTTCAAAATTGAAAACAACTCTGCACTCGCGCTCACCTCATCTTTGATGCCGTCACGTGCAGTCTCTGTGACGCATCTGCTGAAGCGCTGCTCTTTTGTTTATTTTCACGCAAAGACTTGCCTTGAGCCTTCCGACACGACGTCAGACAACGTGCCGCCATCTTGGAGTTGATAATGTTTCTGTTTATGCTGTTTCACCTTGCCTCCCAGCCTGTCTATTGCCAACCACGTTTTTTTTATTTCAATGTTCTTTATTGATTTGGCTGCACTCGACGATGTTAATACTCAGTGACAGGCTGATATGATTTCACACTGATGCTTCCTCACAGTTGGAACAGTTCTATGTCAAACTACAGACGCTCTGCAGTTTCGTCAGTGACTGGTATTTACAGGTGACACAATTCGAACATCAAAAACGAAATCCAGTTTCAGTTAATTACACAGTGTACCATAGGTGCCCAGGGCATAGGTGTAGCCAAGGCCTACCTGGGGCTGCAGCATGTATTGTGCCACCCCTGGTCTTGCCTCCATATTTGACACAACTGGCTGATCACTCAGCTGGGGTAAGTTGGTGTAATCACCTCTTGCTTAGTTATACTATACCTATATCTAACCTAACTGGACATATAGTAACCTATAAGTCACTCCTATGGCAGGCCTTAACAATCCTGGAGGCAGAGTGCTTGGTTTCATATGAGATGGTGCTCTAGAACGAGCTGAGCCTGTCTGCAGCTGTCGGGAACAACTCCCTTAGCTGTTCCGGGATATTGCCATACCATATACTCTTAAGTGCATTATAATCCTCGCGGTTATATGCTAACTTTGGTTTGGCTTTATCAAAACATGTCGAGTAAGGTGTCATACGATTTGGAATACTATCCCCTCGACAATTCTGTTGACGGGGATAGCATTCCACCCTTCTAGAGGGACAGGACATGTACATAACCTGAACCCCGGTTAAAGTTAAACTCGAGCCTCAGCATCACAAAATGGATGCTGCCACCACAGACACAAGTCTGACCTCCTGCTGCTGGGAGTCCTTCCAGCGAGGGAGGCTTGGACAAAGGGTTTCCTGCCTTGGGAGGTGCGAGCACCACCCCAGACAGGATTTTGTGTATTGGGTAGGACAGGGCTGAATAGAATCAGACATGCCCTGGGCACACAAGGTGTCCTCGTGCATATGCAAGTCCAAACCGGCTCTGGGGCTTTCCAGCCCCAGTCCTGGCGAGAAGCTGGATAAAGGAAACGGGGTGTAACTGCCCCTCTTCCTCGTCCCACCCAGAGGAGGGACCTAGCAGGTGATCCACCCCTCAGATTGGGAATAAGAGGGGGAGCAGTGCCATAGCACCTCAGATCATCCTGAAATCAACTTTAAATCAAGAAGACGCCGGACTTCGACATTCTGCTGCACAGAAGACTGAAGAGCATCTCCGTTGTGGCCAAGGAGTGGCCACCCTGTGAACACAGGCACCATCCAGCACCTCAATGTCTGCTTTGCCGCCGCCTCCCGCTGGAGCCCGAGCCCAGAGCCTGACTAGACTCAATCAATCAATCAATCAATCATAGCATTTATATAGCGCACTACTCACCCAGAGGGTCTCAAGGCGCTAGGGGAGGGGGTCTGCTACTGCTCGAACAGCCAGGTCTTGAGTTGCTTCCTGAAGGTGAGGTGGTCCTGGGTCAGGCGGAGGTGGGTCGGGAGGGAGTTCCAAGTCTTGGCGGCGAGGTAGGAGAAGGACCGTCCCCCTGTGGTGGCTCTTCAGATGCGGGGGACGGTGATGAGGGCGTGGCCGGTCGATCGAAGCTGGCGTTTGGGAGCGTAGAAGTTGAGGCGGCTGTTGAGGTATCCTGGGCCTTGGTTGTGTAGGGCTTTGTGTGCGTGGGTGAGGAGACGGAAGGTGATTCTCTTGTTGACCGGGAGCCAGTGCAGGTCTCTCAGGTGTCCGGAGATGTGGCTGCGACGGGGGATGTCCAGGATGAGTCGTGCTGAGGCGTTCTGGATCCGCTGGAGTCTCTTCTGGAGTTTGGCAGTGGTTCCGGCGTAGAGGGAGTTGCCATAGTCCAGACGGCTGGTGACGAGGGCCTGGGTGACCGTCTTCCTGGTGTCGGTGGGGATCCACCGGAAGATCTTACGTAGCATGCGCAGGATGTTGAAGCACGACGAGGAGACGGCGTTGATCTGTCTGGTCATGGAGAGGGAGGAGTCCAGGATGAAGCCCAGGTTGCTGCGTTGTCTATTGGTTTGGGTGCATTGCCTAGGGCGGGGGGCCACCAGGAGTCGTCCCAGGCGGAGGGTGAAGATCCCAGGATGAGGACTTCCGTCTTGTCCGAGTTCAGTTTCAGGCGGCTGTTCTTCATCCATTCGGCTACCTCTTTCATCCCTTCGTGAAGGTTGGCTCTGGCGGTGGCGGGGTCGTTGGTGAGGGAGAGGATCAGCTGGGTGTTGTTGGCGTATGAGATGATGTTGAGGTTGTGCTGGCGTGCGATGTCTGCGAGGGGGCTCATGTAGACGTTGAAGAGGGTTGGATTGAGCGAGGAGCCTTGAGGAACGCCGCAGATGATTTCGGTGGCTTCTGATCTGAACGGGGGGAGGCAGACTCTCTGTGTCCTTCCGGCGAGGAAGGAGATGATCCACTCCAGTGACTTCTCCTGGATTCCGACGTTGCTGAGGCGCTGCACTAGTGTACGGTGGCAGACAGTGTCGAAGGCCGCGGAGAGGTCTAGGAGGATGAGGGCTGCTGTTTCTCCGTTGTCAAGCAGGGCTCGGATGTCATTGGTGGCTGCGATCAGGGCGGTCTCGGTGCTGTGGTTGGCCCGAAAGCCAGACTGCGAGAGGTTGAGGGATCCGTTCATCTCGAGGAAGGCGGACAGCTGCTTGTTGACGGTCTTCTCGATGACTTTTGCAGGGAACGGGAGCAGCGAGATGGGGCGGTAGTTCTTGAGGTCGGTGGGGTCGGCTGATGGCTTCTTTAGTAGAGCGCTGAGTTCGGCGTGCTTCCAGCTCTCCGGGAAGGTGGCGGTGTTGAAGGAGGTGTTGATGATGTCCCGCAGGTGGGGTGCGATGACAGCGTCGGCCTTGTTGAAGACGTGGTGAGGGCAGGGGTCGGTCGGAGATCCGGAGTGGATGGAGTTCATCGTGCGGACGGTGTCTTCGGTGCTGATCGGGGTCCAGGCGCGGAGGGTGGTGGTGGGGGGCGGTGGTTCGGTCGTGGCGAGCGTCGGTTGAGTAGGGTCAGACTCCCAGACTTCTCACAGCCCGATTCACAGTCCCTGCAAAGAAGGGACCTGTGGAGGCACCAAGAGACGTGGGACTGGACATCTTGAAAGACCTCCGAGACGCTGACTGCGCAGCACCCGAGGAATCCTCAATGCTGTGCTTTGGGGTTTGAGAAGCCCCACAACTGAGCAGCACTTGCACCGAAGATCAGCCCACCAGCATCTCCAAGATCTGCGAGGGGCCCTTTTGCATCATGCCACTCAACGCGCCATCCCGGTCACTTGCCACGTGGTCAGCGGCCATCTTGGTGACAAAACCTACAATCTACACTGCGGGTCTGGTTGTTCCAGACTTGCCCTCGCTCCTGTGAAAAGGAGCACCCGCTCTGACCTTGCTGGTCCGAGTGATAAGCCTTTTTCATTTCCTGCGTGGCTTGCATTAGCCAAGGCCTGTTTGCTCCAATCAAGTTGCCGACAGCTCCATCAGCTAGAGCCTTTATGGGACATCTCGTGATCGACTCCTGGACGTCTTCAACCTCTTTGTGTCCACATGGCTTCTGAAAGAAGCTATACCGCAACGCCTGTTTGCACCCAACATCGCCTGGTTCCAATCTGGTTCCACGGTAGTCACTGGCTAGTGACTTTGAACATTGTCCCCTCTGCTTTCGGGTCTTCACCACTTCAGATCCACCCTTGGATCCACCGTAACTCTTCACATCGAGCCGCCTGCAGCATCTTCAGCTGCAAGCACCATCGACCTGCGTGACGAAACCCGACACTACTTCGCACCTGTGCACCCGCTTCCTGTGGGTGAGGTAACTCAGCAACGCCGGTGTTCCTACACTGGTACACACCTCTAGTGCCTGTGTCTAAAATTTCATCTCTCTAGGTCACTTGGAAGGTTCCTAAAACACTAGCTTTGCAACTTTTACGCACCAGAGACTTAACATTGGTGAATGTGTGCACTTTAAACACTGCACCCGAGTCCCGCGGGCCTTTCCCCACTTAGTCACTGCTAGTCCTGATCAGCTCCAGCAATTACCAAGGCCCTAGGCCTGTTTCCTTTTCGATTGGTATCTCTTATACCACTTTCTTAGTATATGGTTTAGGTGGCCCCTAGGGCTCATCCATATTGTGCAACTGTTGTGTATTTAAACTGTGTTTTGTTTTAACGCTTGTGCTTCTGTGCTCATAAAGAGTATAGGGGATATTTGTAGTTAATAAATATATATATATATTTTCTATATATATCTGTGTGGTGTCCTTTCGTGTGGTATTCAAGGGGATTGTGTATGGTAAAACAGCTTGCTTCACAAGCCTTTCAGAGTTTAGCCTAAGACTGCTTTGTCCACGCTACCATTAGGATAGCTGGTCTAAGGTTGACTTACAACCAATCATCATAAGGGTTGCTTGGCATGGTACAAGGTGATCACTAGAACTAGTGAGCATCATATACCAGGCCAACTTCTCACATTGGTGAGCAGCAGATTGGGATCTGAGCTTGCTGTTGTTTTTCCATTACAATCTTTGAGAGTATCATTTAAAAGATCATACAGGTACCTGCTAGGTACATATAAAACAAGACTTTTATACTTAAGTTCTACTGAACGTAGTTGTTGTAGAGGATAGGGAGTAGCACACCCTGACTACAACTACTAGATAGGTTTAGTAGGTAAACACCAGTGTAGGTAGATTGCAACACATCCACCCTCACTAGAGCAATGTCTGGAGCAGAAGGGTCCACTGGAGTTACTCCTGTTGAGAGTGACCCTCCACGGGCACCATCCAAATTTGCTATATTCAACTTTAAAGAACTGAGGCAGCTGTGTAGCTTAAGAGGTATTAAAACTGGGCCATCCTCTACAGCAGACCACCTCAGAGGGCTCTGAGACCAGTCTGAGGCCCTAAAGACCTCTAAAGCAGACCCCACAGGGAATGCTGATGGAGTCTCTCCCACTGAAGATGACAATACTGACAACCCTGTCCCTGTAGTCCAGATAGATGAGAATGACCAAGTCACTGGAAGTACTCAGCCTGATGAAGAGGAGGAGGAAGAAGAGGAGACAGAAGGGGAGAGCAGTGACTCTGATGATGGTAGACATAGTCAGGTGCCAGCCAACAGGCTTAGCCTGGCTAACTTAAGTGTATTTGGGACTGAGTCAGGAGTAAACCCACTCAGACCCGCAAGTGGACTTAACCAGGAGCCCAGGAGGAGGAGGAATCACTCAGGTGAATCCAATACCTCCCAAGCTTCTAGAGGCTCTCATGGTCACTCCATAAGGGGGATGACTAGCCCTCAGAGAAGGGAACATGAGGCAAAAATGAGAGAGGCTGAGCTTAGGATCCAGAAGCAAGAATTAGAAGTTGTCCTGGCCCAAGAGAAACTTGCTAGAGCAAGACAGTCTTGAGAGCGTGGGTTAGTACCCACTGGTGGCAGCATTATCCAAAAGGATAAAGACAGGTCTTTTGATAACAGAAACCTGAGTAAGATTGTGCCCCCCTACAAAGCTGGGGATGATATCCACAAATGGATGACTGCACTTGAGAGAGCCTGCAGAGTACAGCAGATCCCTCAGGAGCAGTGGGCAGCAATCTTGTGGCTCTTCTTTGAAGGTAGAGGCCGAGACAGACTCCTCACAGTTAGTGATGGGGATTCTAGAAACTACCTGGTCCCGAAGAGTGCTCTGATTGATGGGTTGGGCCTAACCACTGAACAGTACAGGTTAATCTTCAGAGAGACCCAGAAGACACAGACTCAGGACTGGTCTGAATTTGTTGAAAGTGCCACTAAGGCTCTGGAGGGCTGGTTGTTGGGAAGTAAGGTTACAGACTATACAGGATTGTATAATTTAATTATGAGAGAGCAAAACATAAGTAATTGTCAAAATCAGCTTCTACATCAGCACCTGGTTGACTCTGATCTGACCTCTCCACAAGAATTGGGTAAGAGGACAGACAAATGGGTCAGAACCAGGATCAGGCCTAAGAACCAGGTTGGTGACCAAAAGAAAGAGACTACCAAGCCTCAAGAGAAAGGTGGGGATAAATCCAAAGAGAAGACTTCCCCAGGGCCCCAAAACTCCAATGAAAAGGGTGGGCCCCACAACACCTCCTCTACAGAAAAGAAACCTTACTGCCATGCCTGTAAACAGGTTGGACATTGGAAAACAGACAGCTGTTGTCTCAAGAATGGTAATAAGGAGAATATACCCCCAAGTAAGGCTCCAACACCTCCTGTCACTGTCAGCAATGTGGTCCCCCAGGTGCTGGGAGCACCCCCAAGAATTTGGGTGGGTTTACTTTTGGAGGGCAGGTGGATTCTGGCCTAACCAGGTCCCCTAACTCAGATTCTCTTGTCTATGAGACTGGCATGGGGTTTGCCAATTTCACTGCTTGCCGGAACACTTTGAGCAAGTATAGACAGGAGCCCCTCATCAATGGCTTGAAAGTTGAGGCCTTTAGAGACACCGGGGCTAGCATCACCATGGTGGCTGAATGTCTAGTCCCCTCAAGGCAACTTTTACCTGATGCCAAATATCAGGTGAAAAACATTGATGGCCTAGAAACCAAACATCCTATGGCAGTAGTCAATCTTAGCTGGGGAGGTGTCACTGGCCCAAAGAGAGTGGCAGTGTCAGCAAACTTGCCTGTAGATTGCCTACTTGGTAATGATTTGGAAATCTCAGCCTGGGCTGAGGTTGAACAACAAACCCATTCTAGAATGGTAAATCTCCATGGAAAGGTTAGTGGGGCTGTAATGGCTGCAGCCCCAATCCAAGATGTCCTTCCTGAAAAGGTTGGTAGGGCTGAGCAAACCTCAGCCCCATCTTTAGCTAACTTCCCTCCTGAAAAGAGTAGCCGGGCTGTCATGGTAACAGCCCATACCCAAACTGAGTCTCCTCCTGAAAAGGTTGGTGGGGCTGTGATGGCCACAGCCCAAACTCAAACAGATTCATGTGTTGTTAAGCCTGAAATGATGGATAACTCCACACAAATAGAGAGCACGGAGGAGGAAGAGAAATCCCTCCCTCACCAGACATTAGGAAAGGATCAGCCTCCTCAGGGAACTGATCTTACCCCTGATGAAGGAACTGCCCCAGAGGTTGTTAGGCCTGGCCTGACAGAGCCTCTGATGGCAGTGGACCCTTCTCAGGTGGGACCCAGTCTGGAGCAGGTAACCTGCCCCTCTCTGCCTTGCCTTACTCAGCCCAGGGCTGCAGAGGACAAGAAGGACAGTGAGCCCCAAAGGGACCCCTGTCAAATAAAGCACCCCCATCAGCAGATTAGGGGCACCGAAGCTAGCAGCCCTAGCCAGGTGAAAACTTTAAAGGCTCCTGAGGGATCCCCCTTAAAAGTAGTTAGGGACCTCCCCCAGATGGATATTGTTGGGCACAGCCAAACCTGGGACCCTAAGGGCCCAAACCTGACCTGTCCCTCCAGTAAGCCAAACAAAGGGACCCGGCCTCCAGCTGTAGGCAGCCAGAGGTTGACCCTGAGAGCACAGTGTAACTTAGTCAAAGAAAGAAAGGCACACATGGTGGAGAGTGATTGGAGGAAGCTGAGTCCTACAGAGGAATCTCACTTCAGTACTCCACCTCAACACCAGCCTTTGACTTTGCAAAGACATGCCACAGGTAGAGATTCCCTATGGTGGAGACCCTCAGATACCCTTAGGGTGAGGGATTGCTTAGTGGACCATGAGACAGGGGGTTACCAAGTCAGAGCTGGTACTTCCTTATATGGCCACTTAGGCAATATAGGCTTACCTGGTCAAGGATAGCCTTATCTCCTTTCGTTTGTGGCGGGGGTTGTATAGGAAGGTGGATATCTGACTATGGTTACCCCCAAACTTTTTTGCCTGGTGTTTAGCTGGTTTTTGACTTAGTTGGCCTGGGATCCTGCTATTCAGGGCCCAAGGCTAATTGCTCTCTCCTTAAAATGGACTCCATGTACCTTAGGTGCATATACAATTGGAACTGGTTCAACTTATAGGCCCCTGTAACAGTGTACCATAGGTACCCAGGGCATAGGTGTAGCCAAGGCCGACCAGGGGCTGCAGCATGTATTGTGCCACCATATTTGACACAACTGGCTGATCACTCAGCTAGGGTAAGTTGGTGTAATCACCTCTTGCTTAGATATAGTATACATATATCTAACCTAACTGGACACATAGTAACCTATAAGTCACTCCTATGGCAGGCCTTAACAATCCTGGAGGCAGAGTGCTTGGTTTCATGTGAGATAGTGCTCTAGCACGAGCTGAGCCTGTCTGCAGCTGTCGGGAACAACTCCCTTAGCTGTTACGGGATATTGCCATACCATATACTCTTAAGTGCATTATAATCCTCGCGGTTATATGCTAACTTTGGTTTGGCTTTATCAAAACATGTCGAGTAAGGTGTCACACGATTTGGAATACTATCCCCTCGACAATTCTGTTGACGGGGATAGCATTCCACCCTTCTAGAGGGACACGACATGTACATAACCTGAACCCCGGTTAAAGTTAAACTCGAGCCTCAGCATCACAAAATGGATGCTGCCACCACAGACACAAGTCTGACCTCCTGCTGCTGGGAGTCCTTCCAGCGAGGGAGGCTTGGATAAAGGGTTTCCTGCCTTGGGAGGTGCGAGCACCACCCCAGACAGGATTTTGTGTATTGGGTAGGACAGGGCTGAATAGAATCAGACATGCCCGGGGCACACAAGGTGTCCTCGTGCATAAGCCAGGACTGGGGCTTTCCAGCCCCAGTCCTGGCGAGGAGCTGGACAAAGGAAAGCGGGTGTAACCGCCCCCTTCCTGGTCCCACCCAGAGGAGGGACCTAGCAGGTGATCCACCACTCAGATTGGGAATAAGAGGGGGAGCAGTGCCTCAGATCATCCTGAAATCAACATTAAAGCAAGACGACGCCGGACTTTGACATTCTGCTGCACAGAAGACAGAAGAGCATCTACCTTGTGGCCAAGGAGTGGCCACCCTGTGAACACAGGACCATCCAGCACCTCGACATCTGCTTTGCCGCCGCCTCCCACCGGAGCCCGAGCCCAGAGCCTGACGAGACCCAGACTCTCAGACTTTTCACATCCCGATCCACAGTCCTTGCAAAGAAGGGACCCGTGGAGGCACCGAGAGACGTGGGACAGGACATCTTGAAAGACCTCTGAGACGCTGACTGCGCAGCACCCGAGGCACCCTCGATGCTGTGCTTTGGGGTTTTAGAAGCCTCACAACCGAGCAGCCCTTCCGCAGAAGATCAGCCCCCCAGCATCTCCACGATCTGCGTGGGGCCCTTTTGCATCGTGCCACTTGATGCGCCATCCCGGCCACTTGCCATGTGGTCAGCGGCCATCTTGGTGACGAAACCTACAATCTACACTGCGGGTCTGGTTGCTCCAGACTTGCCCTCGCTCCTGTAAAAAGAAGCACCCGCTCTGACCTTGCTGGTCCGAGTGATAAGCCTTTTTCATTTCCTGCGTGGCTTGCATTAGCCAAGGCCTGTTTGCTCCGATCAAGTTGTCGACACAGTCATCAGCTAGAGCCTTTGTGGGACAGCTCTTGATCAACTCCTGGACGTCCTCGACCTCTTCGTGTCCACGTGGCTGCTGAAAGAAGCTACACCTCAATGCCTGTTTGCACCCGACATCGCGTGGTTCCAATCTGGTTCCACGGTAGTCACTGGCTAGTGACTTTGAACATTGTACCCTCTGCTTTCGGGTCTTCACCACTTCAGATCCACCCTTGGATCCACCGGAACTCTTCACATCGAGCCGCCTGCAGCATATTCAGCTCCAACCACCATCGACCTGGGTGACGAAACCCGACACTACTTCGCACCTGTGCACCCGCTTCCTGTGGGTGAGGTAACTCAGCAACGCCGGTGTTCCAACACTGGTACACACCTCTAGTGCCTGTTTCTAAAATTTCGTCTTCTTACATCGCATGGAATACAGATAATGCATGGAGATTTGGTGCATAATCTTTTGACTGCATTGACGCATCCGAAGAAAATTGCCATAGTGAAGTGTAGCGCACTTAAGAAAGTAACAGATAAGATTGGACAAGGAAATGCTTGTGTAGACTGCATAGCACGTGAGACTGCGATGCACAGAAGTACCACTTATATGTACGTAGTAAAGTCACAAGCTGAAAGATGGCACGATGCTAGACAGGAAGTGCGAGAGATCCAGAAAAAAGCTTCAGGTGTAATAATTTGAAGTATGTCCTAGTGGTGGTTTGTGCCTTCAGTAAATCTATTGAGGCATACCCTACGAAAGATAATACTGCTATTACTACTGCTAAGATGCTACTGAAGGAGTTCTTCCCGAGGTTCGGTGTTTGTAGACTCTTATGGAATGAAAACGGACCTCATTTTGTCGGGGAAGTATGTCCTGAAAGGATTAGGAGTTAAGCAGAAATTTCACGCTGTATTCCATCCACAATCTGCAGGATTGGTGGAGAGGTATAATGCTACTCTCAAGCTGAAAATCGCGAAGATTCAAGCCTCCATGAATTTGACTTGGCCAGACGCATTGCCACTGGCATTGTTGTCCATTAGATCAGTACCACATTCTAGGGCGGGTCTTACCCTGTACGAGGTGGTATTTGGACGGCCTATGAATATATGGGGAGTTCCGAAACCAAGTTCTGTGTATGATGTACCTTGTGTTTTAATGAATGATTATTTGGCTCAATTAACCAACAGCTTGGTTTCTATTCATCAACAGGTTCGAGAAGCGCTCTCTGATAAATCCCAAGGTGAGGGCCATGAACTCTGCCCCGGTGATTTTGTGATGATAAAGGTATTTGAGAGGTCAAGTAGCTTGGAGCCGAGGTGGCGTGGACCAGAGCAAGTGCTCCTCGCTACGAGAACAGCAGTTCGAGTGACCAACAAGAAGAACTGGATTCATAGCACCTATTGCCCGAAGGTCTTGCCGACCTTGGTGGAACCTGCTGTGCTGACCGATCATCGGGATATCTTGACTACAGAGAAAGGCCCTGCTGTACCACCTGACGGATCAGTGGAGTTCTTCCCGAACCAGACAACTCCTGGAGCAACGCGATACAATTTGAGATCAAAAAAAGTGATCTGCCGTTTTTTTGTTGCGAGACTGGTTGAGCAACCGCCCTGGGTAGTGGAAACGGAGAGCCAATATGACAAGGGAGGGGGATCAGCCCTGCTTAGTGTAGTGACACCTGTCTTGGTCTATGGTGAAGAAATCAACGTCTGCCCACGGGTGAAGAGCTCATTGACTATTTTTCAATGCTACCATCTTGCAGCACCCGCTTCGCGGGTGCCGCTGCGCGGCGCTAAGGTGTGGGGTCGAGGCTGCAGGTCTTCACCCAGCATTCATCACCCGGGAGGAACTAAGAACTGAGCAAGGTAACTGGGGGCGTGTGAGGCAGGGACTCCATAGACCAGGAGTCCCCGCGCTGCACAGGTGTGCACGGCTGCGCCCCCAGCAAGCCACGCCCCCGGCATCCAAGCTCTGTTAAAGAGCGGAACCTCACAGCATGCAGTGGGACCGACTTACTTGAGTAAACCCTTTCAGAACGCCGAGAACGCCGACTTCGCCGACGCCTTGATCTGGGATCTTCCACTCATCCCTGCGGCCTCCCCGTGTCCCAGGAGGGATTGACCGCCTGAGCCCTGTGCTAACATCTTGCAGCACCCGCTTCGCGGGTGCCGCTGCGCGGCGCTAAGGTGTGGGGTCGAGGCTGCAGGTCTTCACCCAGCATTCATCACCCGGGAGGAACTAAGAACTGAGCAAGGTAACTGGGGGCGCGTGAGGCAGGGACTCCATAGACCAGGAGTCCCCGCGCTGCACAGGTGTGCACGGCCGCGCCCCCAGCAAGCCACACCCCCGGCCGCAACACCCTCTACAAACATAGGGTGGCAACGCGTAGCGGGACGCGAGCGGGACGCCGAGCGAAGCCCGGGCAAAGGGCGGGCCCTCTGTGGCCCTCAGGGGCCAGAAGAGGCCGGGCTGGGCCAGCCCCCTAAAAATTGCCCTCTTAAAAGTCGTCGCTAACAGTCTCACGGCACCTAGCCTGGCTATTGGCCATTTCCACCGACACAAGCTACATCCGGCCGTTACTCCCCAATACAGTACCCCTTGCAATGAGGAAAACTGCTAAGAAGACCAGGATGCCTACCCTAAGATCGAGCACAAAAGCCAAATCGGATCATCCACCCCCTTTACCGACCCTAACTGCCATCGATAAAATGCTCAAACAGACCATAGGGGCGGTTTCCGATGTCATAGCTAATACAGAGCGAAGAATGTCCCTACCACCTGTAACTGTCATCCAAGATGCCCAGGAATCACTGATTAACCTAACAGAAGCCTCCGAAGACCTGGCAGAGGAGACCTACACTAGCCGGCCCCTAACCCCACCATCTTTTGCTGACCTTCCTTGTGCCCAGGCGCCCGCTGAATTCAGCAGGGACAGACCTGGCGCACAACCAAGCACTCAAACAAACATCAATGACATAGACGTACTCCCCGAGGAGAAAACGCCGCACAGGGAAGGTCACAAACAAGGGAGGAAAAAAGGTCATGTTAAGTCCAGTAACCACAACCTGATCACGCCCATCAACCCACCTACACCCGGAATACCATGCTGGATAACCAACATGGTGGCGGATCTTAAAACTGACCTGGAGCATTCCATCACGTTGCTGTTAAAACCCCTCAGTGCAAAAATAGATAGACTAACATCACTGGTTAACAACAAGGGGATTAGCCCGAAAATCCATCCCGTGCAGGAACGGGACTCGACAAAACCAAAGGACCCTACAACAACAAGTTTACCAAAAGATAAGGTCTCTTTAGCAACCAATCCCAACAACACCAACAATACCAGTGTCACGCAGAAAGGAGCAAAGGAAAAACAGAAGGTCGCCTCCACCCCACAAGCAGGCAAAAATAAAAATCAAACATCTACCGGCAACAATAAACCTCCACCCGGATCCTCACAAACGTTAGAAGAAAATAAGGACCTAACCCCGAAGGTGGACCCTAAGTCCTCCTGGATTCCCACCGCGACAACCACCAATGAAAAGAAAACCGCAACACGCTTCAGGACAATTAATCTTCCACCTGAGGCATTGCCATTTGTAGTTGTCCTTACAGGAGTTCCTCCTTTAAAGGAGGGCCAAAGGGAATCACAAATCGAATTAAAAAACAAATGTGCACAGTGGCTGCAAATACATAGGCCCCTGCCCCCAAACATCTACGGGGAAATCCTTTCAGTGAGAAGGGGCGAGTGGATCGGCAAAGGTACCAAGACCATCGCAGGGGACATCATTACGGTGAACTTTAGAGACATGGCAGCTGTTAACTTCATCTGCAACGCCCCCCGAGTTACACCCGATCACAAATTCACCCGGTCCATCTATCCTATTTCTACCCCCTTGCACCTCAAAGGCCGAGGCAGAACATTGGCCACAATAGAACACCGCACTTGGGTTTCCAATATGGCCCACCCCAATGGCAAAGGCCAAACCCCGTATTCCCTACCTATGACTCCTCAATAATGCAGTACACCCATTGGAACAGGTTCAGCACACTCGAAGGGGTGGACTGACAGAGAATGGACCGTTTTCCACCAAAGATCAAAAACAGGAAGGAGCCAATTCTCCCACCACTAGGGATAGAAGAAGGAGCAGCCCAGGGAGAAATTGATGTTTCGGGACCTGTGCATACTACAGGAGGCAGGAGCACACCACCAAACATCACCCGGGGTAAAGGGGAGGGGACAAATCCCGACAGAAGAATCGCCACCCCCCACGGGCCGCAATCAAGCCGGGCCGCCGTACCTGCAATGGGTAAACAACCAAACCCTTTGCCAGGCGTAGAAAAAAGCACACCCAAGGTCATGAATCATGATAACCTACTAATAGCCACCTGGAACATCGCAGGGCTAGCGACCAAGTTTGCATCTCAGGACTGGCTCAGCTACATAAGTAAATTTCACATCCTATGCCTCCAAGAGACCTGGGCCACTGAACTGCATGATTACAGCCTGGAGGGCTATAAAAGCTTTTTTGTCCCTGCAAAAAAAGCTACCTCGGGGAGAGCAAGTGGGGGGCTCGCGGTCTATGTCAACTTAGATATTAAGGGCACCTGGTCCAACACCAAATGGGTCACACGCAACCTCCAAGTACTAAGGTTCACCTCACCAAGTTTAACATTCCTGCTAATGAACTGGTATAATGCACCGGCTATAACGGAGAAGGGCGTAGCCATAAAAGAACTAGAAAATTGTTTGAATTTTTTTTTTATCCAAGACACCAAATCCCACGAGTTTAATTCTAATGGGAGATTTTAATTGTCACCTCTGTGAAAATCTGATACCCTTTAATAACGACTGGTCAAAATGCACGATCATGAAAGGCCCACACTTTACCCACACAACAGAGGGCTGGGATCTAGAAAGACTAATGAAAAGGCACAACCTTACCCAAACTCTGGACCTTGTCATCTTAAACGTGAAAGGAGAATTAACCCCAACATTCAAAGGCAGAGGTTGTCACTCTCACATCGACTTTGCACTAGTCTCTCCTAATTTAAAAAGAAGTATCAGCACAATCACCATAGAGGCCAGCAGCTTCAGTGATCACAACCCGGTGATTATTAAAATGGAAGGTTTTGTTTTTTCATCCCAAAAGAGACCTGCCATCTTGGAAAGAGCAGTGGACCAGGGAAGAAGAATTAAATGGGCCAAAATTGATGGGAATAGCTTTTATAAAAAACTCTTACTCGAAGCCTCAGCAGCAATCGATAAATGTCTCGACCCCTGCGTAACCGGAGGTGCGGTGGTGAAGGCATTCGAAGAAATCGCGCAGGTTGTAAATAACTCCCTACAAACCAAAGGAGCTAATAATAAAACACCCCTAAACCCCCGCTGGTTTGACTCAAATTGCACAAAGGCGTTGAAAACCCTGAAGGATAGTCTCCATGCCCAACCAAGGGATAAAATGAAGGTGGCAAGGAACAGAGCCGAATACAAAAAAGCCGTGAAGGCACGAAAGCAAAGTATACAAAACCAGGCTTGGGAAGACCTAAGGGACGCCGCAGAAAGAAAAGACTCTATTGCCTTCTGGAAAGTGATCAATGCTCCCTGCTTCCAGGACCAAGGGGCTCCAAAAATTATGAACACCATCTTGCCGGAGCAATGGCAGAAACATTTCCAGAGCCTATATAACCATTCAAACCAGGCACCCCAGGAGGAGCTAGCGGAGGCCCATCAGCCCGCTAAGCTAAACTTCACCTTAAAAGAGGTCGAACTAGGAATAACCGGACTCAGCAAAAATAAAGCGCCGGGCCCGGACGGAATCCCACCAGACCTATTCCTAAGTAGACCAGAACTATGGGCTCCGTTACTTACGAGGGTGCTAAACGAGGCAGTGGAGGCAGGCCTCCCCCAGTCCTGGTCAACGGCGACCATAGTCCCCATTTATAAAAAAGGCAACCGAGATGACCCCCAATGTTACCGACCCATCTCTCTCATCGACGTGACAGCCAAGGTCCTGGGTCGAGTCATCCTATCGAGATTGCAAGACTGGGCAGAGGAGCAACAAATCCTCTCCGAAATCCAATACGGCTTCAGGAAAGGCAGATCTACCACCGACCAATGCCTAAATTTATACCTCCTGATTGCAAAATATACCATCGCCGGGAGGGGGTCAATACACATGGGGTTTATGGACCTCTCAGCGGCCTTCGATCGTGTAAACAGGAGAAAGCTCTGGGCTATGCTAAAGGAACTAGGAACGGATCACTCACTAGTTGACACCCTACAAAATCTCCACCGGAACACCTCAGCAAGCGTAAGATATAGCCAGGAAGGTAAAAAGACCGATCCCTTCATCTGCAACAGTGGAGTAAGGCAGGGCTGCATCCTTGCTCCATTCCTCTTCTCCATTTACATTAACGCACTAGAACAGGACCTCCTTAAGCTTAAAGTTGACTCACCCCAAATCGGTCATCGAGCTGTACCCGTACTACTCTACGCGATGACGCGGTTTTGCTCTCTAGAACACCTTTGGGCCTGCAAAAACTAATTGACGGGTTTGTCAAATTCATGGACAAATTGGACCTGGCAACAAACCTGGAAAAGTCCTATATTATGACATCAGGGAAACCCACAAAAGGAACTTTTACATATAACATCGGGTCACACAAAATAGACCAGGTCAAATCTTTCACATATCTGGGGGTGCTATTCGATCACGACCTATCGTTCAAACCCCTGATTGAAAAACACTCTACAAAACTGGCGGCTGCAGTAGGAGCTATCATGGGGTATGGGCAGAGACTAGGGAAATGGTCCCCAGAACAAATTCTGACCTTATACAGATCCATCTGCTGTGCGAAAGTAAGTTACGGGGCAGAAGTGTGGGGCTTCCTGGGTAAAAAAGCACAGTCACTCCAGACGGAAGAAAACAAATTCTTACGAAGAATATTAAATGTCCCACAGAGTGTTTCGGCCCACATTATACATGAAGAGCTGGGAGAACCCTTTCTAGAGGACAAAATCAAAACCAAACCCCTTTTGGCATGGGTGAAAGTATGGACCAACCCCGAGGCGGCCCTAACCAGACAAATTATTGAGGATTGCCCCAAAAGAGACAAAGGCCACGCAATCCCCTGGCTGAAATTTGTCAAGGAGTCGCTAACAGAGATTGGCTGTTCTAAATACTTCCTATCCCCCGACTCTCTAACTTCGGAGTGTAAAACCTTGGTCAAAAAACTTTTCCTCACACAGCTGAAGACAACAAGGGCAGAAAAAGAGAAGCATAAATCCACCAATCTCTCTTACAACGAACTCACACCGAAGCAAGGCATGGAACCTTATCTGAGGGTCATGTACAATGCGCAGGATCGCTACCTCATGACCTGATTCAGAATTAACATGTTACACCACATCCTTGCAGTGCCATCTGGGTTTACCCATACAGTGGAGGAGAAGGGTACCTGCGGCTGCGATCTTAGATCTCCGCAGGATACCCTTCATTTTGTTTTACTGTGTCCATTTTACACGACACCAAGACGCAAGTTCCTGGTGGGAATCCTGAAAGAGCTAAAATTTAAGCACGCGAAACTGGCGCTGAGATTCCTACAGGAAGCTGAGGACGCTTACACCCTATTTTGCACGATAAACTTCATTCGAATCGCAACAAGACTGAGGAACACCAGAGACATTGGCCCCTAACGTATTTGAACATTTAAATCCTTTAAAAATCCCTGGCCCTCTCCTCAAGTACATAAAATTTTAACATTTATACTTTTTTAAACTGAATATCACTTACGGCGTTTTTTAATTTTGTGTATATATATTGTATCTGTGCTTTTATGGTGTCTTTTTAAGAACCGAATAAAGATTATAAATTGAATTGAATTGACTATTCTTCAGTTTTTTTTAGTTTGTAGAAGACTTTTGTGACTATGAATGCTACTAAGAGATGGATTTTAGGGGTATCAGTGGTGTTTGCTGTTCTAACAATTATAGCAGTGACCACTTGGGTTGTAGAAATGATGATTCCTGCTCGTGATTTTGTTGTGGTTCCTACTACTCCCATTCCGGAAGAGCATCAGCATTTTACTCTTCAATACCATGAGTATAAACACCGAGAGTCTTACTTGAATAATACGTTTGTTCAGATGCTCCACCATACTCACAATGCTACAAACACTACAAATTGTTGGATATGTGGTATGCTTCCAGCTCATCAGAAGAAAGGTGGAACACCATTTATTCCACTTCCTTTTTCGCATAATGGTTCTTGTCAGGCCTGGTACACTCTTCTCTTTTCGAACAGGAAACCTGCAGTAGGTGGACTTCTCTTCCGTTTGAATAAAGAGTGCTACCAGGATGAACATGGGTATCCCCAAGCAAATGGAACTATATGGGAGTGGGAAGAATATCAACCGGATAATGATTCAACGCCTTATGTTTTCACTCACACAAGAGACTTTACCACGAACAATGAATCTGTAATTACTGTAACACGGACTAAAGCAGACCTATATGTGCAAAGTACTGGACGAATTCCAGTAGGAGATAGTGATTTTGTTGTCATACTGAATATGGATGGAATAAACGAGAGTACCTTTTTAGCTTCACATAACACATATTTAGTATGTGGAAGCAATGGATATCACAGATTACCTGTAGGGTGGTCTGGCACATGTTGTGTTTCTTTTTTAATACCCCCTGTTTTTCTAGCACCAGCTTCATATCACCGAGATTTTAAACTGTTTAGGAACATTTCTATGAATCGCTACAAATGTATGACACAAATTGATGATATAGATCAGATGGACACTAGTCTGCAGCAATATGTTGATTTTAATTTGGGTTTGTTCTCTTTCGTGGGTGCTGCATTAAACAGTAGGAAAATACGGCGATTGACCAGAGTGGTGGAAGCGGTAACTAATGAGACTCCTGTAGCTCTAGGAAATATTACGGAAGAGCTTCAAGTTGGCAGAATTGTGACCCTTCAAAATAGAATGGTTCTAGATGTAATGTTAGCAGATAGAGGAGGAGCATGTAAGATCATCGGAAGTAGTTGTTGCGTTTTTATACTGGATAATTCGCCTTCTGTGTATGAAGCAATTCTTAAATTACATAAAATAGCCTCTGATATTCATGAGAAGAATGGCACCTGGACCTTTGCTGGATGGTATTGGACTGTGGTTTCCACCTGGGGTTGGAAATTATTGACTATTTTATGTGTTGCAGTCGCAATGATTTTCACCTGTTGTACATGTATCCATTGTGGTCCAATGCTATGTTCCATGTGTATAAATGCTTGTATACCATCCAAACGAAATGCTGTAAAAGCACAACAATCGTTAGATAAGGAGGTAGTAAGTATAATGTGCATAGATATACGAGATAAATGCACAGATTACCCAAAAAAAACACATGTCTTTAGCTAACGCTAAAAGGGTCGTCTGTTGTAATTCGACAGCTATTAAATTGAGCGTTAGCAAAAGACATCTGAGTTTTGCTGTTATCTTAGCATTCGATGGCATCCATTTTGAGTTCGTAACAGCCATTTTGCATGCCACGTGTTGCCTCGTGTTGACCATGTGTGTTGTCCTACCTTTCTGCTCATGGCCTTTGAATCTGCCCGGCAACAAGCTATTAATAGCATCTCTGTCCTTGCTGCTGACCGTTAGGGTCCACATCTGGTATTCGTTAGCCATAGATTGGAATGTGTTCGCCGAGACCCCAAGACTGTTAACTCCTCCCACTGATCGATTGTGCTCCTCAGTGTTACCTTGTATGGACATAAAATGTGCTCTTGAGCTTTGTACCGCCTTCTTATGAGCCCCTGTGTGGGTATAAATAAGCCTTGTGTCTGGTGGTCCTTTGTGCTACTTCTCACAGTGCCGAAGGGTACTGTCCGAACTTTAGCACCACCTCATGAGGTGTAATAAACTCTATGTTTTGTATTTCCAGTTTCCGTGCCAACTTTTCTTTTGGGTCTGAGAACTCTGTGTGCAGAAGGGCGAACCCCTTGCACTAGCGGGTCTGGCTGAGGCCTGCACGACAACATGGCTTATTTACTATGCAGTACTAGCGCTGCATTGCATACATGCCTTACTTAATGTGCATTACTAATGCCTCATTGCAGGCACGTCTTATTTAAAGTGCAAAAACCACAGTTGATGGACAGAATGCAGAACAATGTCATACATTCACCCCAGTACAGAGATCTGGTCCTAAATCCATCGTTTTTTTGCACTCCACACCACCCCAGTTCAGACATGGCCATATGCAAATCAGTCTGACCCTGTGCCTCATGGGAACAGTCCAGCCCGCACTGCCAAGCCATGCCTTCCCTGGACAGGAAACAAGCTTCCGAGGACCGGTTTCTGGCATTCCAGCCGTCTTCAGCCCGGCTTGCTTGAATCCAGTGGTGTGGAGAGCATGGTACTCACGTCTGAGCATACCCACCCCACTCGGGGTGACAAATGCAAAAACCACAGTTGATGGACAGAATGCAGAACAATGTCATACATTCACCCCAGTACAGAGATCTGGGCCTAAATCCATCGTTTTTTTGCACTCCACACCACCCCAGTTCAGACATGGCCATATGCAAATCGAGCTCACCCTGTGCCTCATGGGAACAGTCCAGCCTGAACTGCCAAGCCATGCCTTCCCTGGACCGGAAACAAGCTTCCAAGGAATGGTTTCTGGCATTCCAGCCGTCTTCAGCCTGGCTTGCTTGAATCCAGTGGTGTGGAGAGCATGGGACTCACGTCTGAGCATACCCATCCCATTCGGGGTGACAAATGCAAAACCACAGTTGATGGACAGAATGCAGAACAATGTCATACATTCACCCCAGTACAGAGATCTGGGCCTAAATCCATCGTTTTTTTGCACTCCACACCACCCCAGTTCAGACATGGCCATATGCAAATCAGTCTGACCCTGTGCCTCATGGGAACCGTCCAGGCCGAACTGCCAAGCCATGCCTTCCCTGGACCGGAAACAAGCTTCCGAGGACCGGTTTCTGGCATTCCAGCCGTTATTTAAAGTGCAGCACTAGTACATCATTGCTGGTGTGCCTTATTTAATGTGCAGTACTCGTGCTAATGTGCAGGCATGCATTATTTAATGTGCAGTACTGGCGCTTTATTGCAGGCATGGCTTATTTAATGTGCAGTACTAGTGCTTTATTGCAGATATGGCTTATTTAATATTCAGCACTAGCGCTTCATTGCAGACTTGTCTTATTTAATGTGCAGTACTAGTGCTTCATTACAGCTTGACCTATTTAATGTGCAGTACTAGTGCTTTATTGCAGATATGGCTTATTTACTATGCAGTAATAGCGCTTCATTGCAGGCTTGCCTTATTTAATGTGCAGTACTAGTGCTTCATTACAGGCATTCCTTATTTAATGTGCAGTGCTAGTGCTTCATTGTAGTCATGCCTTATTTAATGTGCAGCACTAGTGGTTCATTGCATGCATGGCTGATTTTATGCTCAGTACTTGTGCTCCTGTGTAGGCTCGGCTTATTTAATGTGCAGTGCTGGAGATTCTTAGCAGGCATGTCTTATTTAATGTATAGTATTAGTATATCATTAGAGGCGTGTTTATTGTATGTGCAGTACTAGGTCTTCATTACATGCATGCATTATTTAATGTGCAGTGCTAGTGCTTCATTGTAGTCATGCCTTACTTAATGTGTAGTACTAGTGTTTTATTGCAGGTGTGCCCTATTTAATGTGCAGCCCGAGTGCGTCATTGCAGGTGTGCAGTAATAGTGCTAATGTTCAGGCATGCCTTATTTAATGTGCAGTGTTATTAATTGATCAGAGATGTGCTTTATTTAATGTGCAGTACTGGGTCTTCATTACTTGTGTGCATTTTCTAATGTGCAACACTAGTGCGTCATTGCAGGCATGGTTTATTTGACGTATAGTACTGGTAGTTCATTGCAGTAACTGCTTATTTAATGTGCTGCCCTAGTGCGTCATTGTAGGTGTGCCTTATGTAATGTGCAGTACTAGTGCTAATGTGCAGGCATGCCATAATTAATGTGAAGCACTAGTACTTCATTGCAGGTGTGCCTTATTTATTGTTCATCACTAGTTTTTATTGCAGGCATGGCTTAATTAAGGCCCAGTACTAGTGCTTCATTGCAGGCATCACTTATTAAATGCACAGTGCGATTGCTCCTTTGTAGGCACGCCTTATTTAATGCACAGTAGCTGTGCTCCTGTGTCTGTATGTCTTATTTAATGTGCAGAATTAGTGCATCATTAGAGCTGTGCCTTATTTAATGTTCAGTGCTAGTGTTTCATTGCTATTCTCAGATGTGAGACCCTTGCTCATTGCACCATCAGGATTCAAGCAAACCGGGCCGAAGACGGCTGTAATGCCAGAAACCGGTCCCCGGGAGCTTGTTTCCTTCCCAGTGTAAGAATTGGCTTTTGTAGTTTGGTTTGCCCTGTTCCCATCATGCACTGGGACAGGAACAGACTAATTTGCATACAGCCAGGTTCTGAAACTGGGATGGTGCAGTGAGCTAAAAAACGATGTTGGATCTAGCCCTGATCTCTTGACTGGGTGAGAGCTTTCTGCTTAATTCAGAGACTCTGTCCCTCACCACCCCTTGTTGTAAATATTTTTGTCCACCCTAAGCGTGGAAGGCTATTCTCAGATGTGAGACCCTTGCTCATTGCACCATCAGGATTCAAGCAAACCGGGCCGAAGACGGCTGTAATGCCAGAAACCGGTCCCCGGGAGCTTGTTTCCTTCCCAGTGTAAGAATTGGCTTTTGTAGTTTGGTTTGCCCTGTTCCCATCATGCACTGGGACAGGAACAGACTAATTTGCACACAGCCAGGTTCTGAAACTGGGATGGTGCAGTGAGCTAAAAAACGGTGTTGGATCTAGCCCTGATCTCTTGACTGGGTGAGAGTTTTCTGCTTAATTCAGAGACTCTGTCCCTCACCATCCCTTGTTGTAAATATTTTTGTCCACCCTAAGCGTGGAAGGCTATTCTCAGATGTGAGACCCTTGCTCATTGCACCATCAGGATTCAAGCAAACCGGGCCGAAGACGGCTGTAATGCCAGAAACCGGTCCCCGGGAGCTTGTTTCCTTCCCAGTGTAAGAATTGGCTTTTGTAGTTTGGTTTGCCCTGTTCCCATCATGCACTGGGACAGGAACATACTAATTTGCATACAGCCAGGTTCTGAAACTGGGATGGTGCAGTGAGCTAAACAACGGTGTTGGATCTAGCCCTGATCTCTTGACTGGGTGAGAGCTTTCTGCTTAATTCAGAGACTCTGTCCCTCACCACCCCTTGTTGTAAATATTTTTGTCCACCCTAAGCGTGGAAGGCTATTCTCAGATGTGAGACCCTTGCTCATTGCACCATCAGGATTCAAGCAAACCGGGCCGAAGACGGCTGTAATGCCAGAAACCGGTCCCCGGGAGCTTGTTTCCTTCCCAGTGTAAGAATTGGCTTTTGTAGTTTGGTTTGCCCTGTTCCCATCATGCACTGGGACAGGAACAGACTAATTTGCATACAGCCAGGTTCTGAAACTGGGATGGTGCAGTGAGCTAAAAAACGGTGTTGGATCTAGCCCTGATCTCTTGACTGGGTGAGAGCTTTCTGCTTAATTCAGAGACTCTGTGTCATGATCGCCTACACAGCCGCAGCGAAGGAAAGTAGGAAAGGGAAACAAGTACGAGGGATCCCTTTAAACTACATGTCCCAGAAGGCCAATCGGCTCTGGAGAAAAGGAAAGAAGGCGGAGCCTATATAACTCCTCCTTGGAAACAGATCGGCGCTTGACAATTGTTTTCTTGGTGTTGTTTGTTGCGGATGGTGATCCCCGCCGGAGTGCGCTAGAGGACATCATCGCCGACCAAGAGCCTGCGTGTTCAGCCTCAGGAAATCATCGCCGATCAAGAGCCTGCGCGGCCAGCCTAGTTCAAGCCTTTTTTCCGATCAAAAGCCAGCGTGGTCAATGGAGTGAAGTAACTTCCGACCAACTGCAAGTATAACCCTAGGAGAACGGGATCGTTCTTCTACTCTCCGTTTATTTGTTTGTCCGAGATCCTGCTAGCATCCTGATGCGCATTCAGTATACCAAGTGTTTGAGTGTGTAGCTTGGTAGGGTGTGCAAATACATATTCCTTTGTTTCTCAAGCTGTATTGAGGAAGCAAAAAATACTTTTCCGTGATCCCCGGGGTAAAGCCGAGACTAAGAGGATTCTGCCCTTACGAGAGAGTGACGAATAACTTTCTCCCATCCGGCCAATCGCAGAGGAAGGAGGAACACATTGTTTTTTCCTTTAGAGAACAACTGAAGTGTTCCTTGGTAAGTGCCAGGGATTGGGGTCGGGGAAGGAAGTGTACTTTTTGTGGAACCGGGACTTATACCTGTCCTTTATTTCTCCACGCTGCAGTACGTCCCTTCACCACGGATTCTGCCGTATCAGACCCCGAGGACCCTTCCATTGATCCGTGTGCCCCCCTGCGCCTTATCCTCCCGGCTTCTCGCAAATACCCATTCGGGAGGTGTTCCCCGAGACACCCCTGGGTGCGGTGTTCAGATAAGTCAGAAGGACATTCATCGCATCGTTCCTGCTGATCCAGACGTTCTCAGGTTAGTGGCGCGCAATAGTTGTAGCGCTGCTTGCAATCGCGACAGATTGTCAAGCCCAAGAATATGATTCAGCCCGGACGATGGACGCCGACGCTACTCTCGCTTCACTGTTGGAGAGCTTCTCGGAACTACGTCAGGAGGTCATTACCTCTCGTGCCGAGAACCAAGCCTTATATCAAGAAGTGGCCCAACTGCGCAAAGATATGTCTGACCTGGCACAGAGGGAGCCAGTAGTCAGGCCCATACTCAAACCGGCCACGTTACCACCGCCTTCTTCTTCCCGACCCGGGGGGTACTTTTTGCCCTTATCTACTCCCGCAGTAGCCCAGGAAGCACTACCAACGGTTCAGGTGATCCAGAACCAAGGGATTCCGTTAGCCCCCCCGGAGAGGTTTTTCGGAGATCCTCGCAAGTTCGAAACTTTTCTGAACCAATGCCGGCTTCATTTCCTGTGTAAACCCGTAGTCTTTCAGGAAGAAGCAGTGAAAACGGCATTCATGATGTCCTACATGGGTGGGAATGCCTCGAGTTGGATAATTCCTTTATTGGAGCGAGACGACCCGGTATTGCATAATTTCTCTGATTTTTGTATTGAATTGAGGAAACTCTTCGATCGTAAATCCCATATGCTCACCCTTGACCGGGAAATCATGACTCTCAAACAAGGATCACAGGATTTATTAACCTATATCACTACCTTCAATCGCTTGCTGGTGGAAACTGATTGGCCAGCGGAAAAACGGATTTCCCTTTTTTATCAAGGGTTACGAGGAGAACTGAAGGATGTTCTTGCTCAGGTGGTGCAACTACCTACCATGGTATCTGAATTCATCGATCTGACGGTTCAGTTAGATCATCGTCTACTGGAAAGAAGAGGGGAGAAACCAAGGGGAGAGAACCGTTTCTACTATCCCCCCATTCGATCTAGACCCGGAGGAGAAGACAAACCTAAGATGTCTGATGACGCTGAACCCATGCAAATTGGGGGGGTTCGAGGCCCCCTTACTACAGAAGAAAAGGACAAACGACGACGCCTGAAACTGTGCCTATATTGTGGGAAGGGGGGACATTTTATCAAAGAATGCAGAGCCAGAAACTATGTTCCCGGGCGCTCTACTCCTCCCCGAGTTCAGGCGACACAGAAGGAAACCGAACCGTCGGAAAACTGAAGATCTCGAGTCCAAAGGAGGTCTACGACTCGAGATACCAGTTCCCTATGATCTCCCCTGTTCTAGCCAATACCCTTCATCCCGCAGTGGCCCATATAAATATAAGTGTGACTCTCTGGATAGCGACCAACGATTCCTTGCAAGTTGATGCCCTTCTCGACTCCGGGGCCACTGGTAATTATATCGACCAGGATTTCGCGTTAAGGATGGGCATCCCGTGCGAGAAAAAACTACGCCCAGAGACTGTTAAGGCAGTCGACGGAACCATCCTTTCTTCAGGCCCGGTGGTTTACAACACCCTTTCTTTATTGATGGAGTTTGGTGAGGATCATCGGGAACACATCTAGTTCGACCTGATAGACGCCCCGCAGTTCCGACTCATCTTGGGAATGCCGTGGCTTACGCTACATGATCCTTTTGTCAGTTGGTCAGCTCGTACGGTCAACATGACCTCTCCTTTTTGCAAGGAACATTGCAGAACCTACGAACCTTTAACATCCCTCTCTGTACCCTCATCGGCCTCCTATCTGGCGAACGCCTGTACATTCGAAAGGTTCTGTTGCGTTACGGTGTTGCCCGCCGAATACCAGGAGTATAAGGCTTTGTTCGACAAACAAAAGGCCACCCAATTACCTCCTCATCGGGTCTATGACTGTCGTGTTGACCTCGTTCCGGGGGCCGATATCCCGTGCAGTAGGGTGTATGCCTTAACGGAGAAGGAAACCCAGTATCTGAAATCATATATAGATGACAACCTCGCTACAGGGTTTATCCGCCACTCTACGTCTCCTGCCTCTTCACCCATGTTTTTTATCGCCAAGAAGGACTGTGATGAGTTGAGACCCTGCATTGACTACCGGGCGATCAACAAAGTGACGATAAAAAATCGTTATCCACTTCCCCTCATCCCAGTTTTGATGGACCAGTTGAAGGGTGCGAAATACTTCACAAAACTCGATCTCCGGGGAGCATACCACCTCGTTCGCGTACAGAAGGAGGATGAATGGAAGACAGCATTCCGAACCAAATTTGGTTTATTTGAATACCGGGTAATGCCCTTTGGTCTCTGCAACGCCCCTGCTGCCTTCCAATTCTTCATGGACGAAGTTCTGCGAGGATGTCTGGAAACATACTGTGTGGTATACATAGATGACATCCTGATTTACTCAGCATCCATGGCGGAACATGTTGTCCATGTAAAGACCGTACTACGAAAGTTACAACAAAATTCGTTATACGCAAAGTTGGAGAAGTGTCTTTTCCATGTGCAGGAGGTTGCCTTCTTGGGATATATCATCGACGCCCAAGGGTTCCGGATGGACACCAGCAAAGTCGAGGTAATCCTTAACTGGAAAACTCCACACAATGTTAAGGCAGTCCAGAGCTTTCTTGGCTTTGCCAATTACTACCGGCGCTTTATCCAAGACTTTTCCAAAACTATACATCCCATCACATCCCTCCTGCGAAAAAACGTCCCGTTTGTATGGGGAACCGAAGCAGAACAGGCATTTCAACTCCTCAAATGCAGATTCACGCAAGCACCCATTCTCCGTCACCCGGACCCTCAGCTGCCATATATCCTGGAGACCGATGCCTCACAATCAGCCCTCGGAGGCATCTTATCACAAAGACATCCCAAAACCAGACAGCTGCACCCTGTGGCCTACTATTCGAGAAAACTCACACCCTGTGAGATCAATTACACTATCACTGATAAAGAACTCTTGGCGATCAAAAGAGCCTGCGAGGAGTGGCGACATTATCTCCTCGGTGCCTGTCACACTGTGGAAATCATCACTGATCACCGCAACTTGTTGTTCCTCAAAACGGCGAAGGCCTTGACTCCGAGGCAGCTCCGATGGACTTTGTTTTTTCCGATTATGATTTTGTCATTAAGTATAGGCCCGGGTCACGCAATGGTAAGGCGGATGCCTTATCCCGTTTGGGGGTCGAGGATGCGGTTGAACTCGGAGAACCCCCTTTTAACCTTCAGGAAGCAGACAACCACAGTGCATCCCTCGCTCTAGTCACATCTGCGGACTTTCTGGAGGATTTGAAAGTGGCCATCTCCGATCAAGATATCGCTTCTTGGATTCAGGAAGACCCAGACCATCGACATGTGGAGAATGATTTGGCTTACCATTACCACGCGTTGTATGTCCCCCAGAAACAGTTGCAACTACAAGCCCTGAAGTGGGCGCATGACTCAGCATTAAGCGGACATATGGGGATATTAAAGACCACGGCTAATGTGGAGCGTTCCTTCTGGTGGAAAGAGGTTCGAAATCATCACTGATCACCGCAACTTGTTGTTCCTCAAAACGGCAAAGGCCTTGACTCCGAGGCAGCTCCGATGGACTTTGTTTTTTTCCGATTATGATTTTGTCATTAAGTATAGGCCCGGGTCACGCAATGGTAAGGCGGATGCCTTATCCCGTTTGGGGGTCGAGGATGCGGTTGAACTCGGAGAACCCCCTTTTATCTTTCAGGAAGCAGACAACCACAGTGCATCCCTCGCTCTAGTCACATCTGCGGACTTTCTGGAGGATTTGAAAGTGGCCATCTCCGATCAAGATATCGCTTCTTGGATTCAGGAAGACCCAGACCATCGACATGTGGAGAATGATTTGGCTTACCATTACCACGCGTTGTATGTCCCCCAGAAACAGTTGCAACTACAAGCCCTGAAGTGGGCGCATGACTCAGCATTAAGCGGACATATGGGGATATTAAAGACCACGGCTAATGTGGAGCGTTCCTTCTGGTGGAAAGAGGTTCGAGCCGATGTGAAGGAGTACGTGCAAACCTGTGCTATTTGTGCCCAGGGGAAATCAGTTCACACCAAGCCAGTGGGACTCCTCCGTCCATTGCCCATTCCTCCAAAACCTTGGCACACCTTATCCATGGATTTTGTAGTGGAGATGCCTCCCTGCGCTCAGCAAACCGTGGTTCTGGTGGTCGTAGATCATCTCACGAAAATGGGGCATTTCATTGCTTTGCAGGGTTTACCTACCTCTGTGGAATTGGCCAAAGTATTTCTGCAACACATAGTACGTGCTCACGGTTTGCCCAGCGTGATTATAACTGATCGTGGCACACAGTTTACGTCTCATTTCTGGAAGGCTCTCTGTGCCATCTTGCAGATCGATGCCCGACTGTCGTCTAGCTATCATCCGCAGACGGACGGAAAAACTGAACGGCTGAACCAAACGCTTGAACAGTACCTCCGCTGTTTCACCATGCAAAATGCTTCGGATTGGACCACCCTTTTGTGGTCGGCGGAGTTCGCATATAACAACGCAGTTCATACCACCCTGGGGTGTTCCCCCTTCTTCTGTCTGTATGGTTTCCATCCAAACTTGCTTCCGTTCGACTGGCCTGCGGAATCCTTGGTTCCTTCCATTCAGGAACATCATGCCCATCTGAGGGCCATCCTTATGGATGCAAGACATTGTTTGGAGAAGGCGCAAGCAGCTCATAAACTATTTGCGGACCGCAGGAGGTCCGAGGAGCCAACATATCAGGTGGGGGACAAGGTGTGGCTCTCCACAAAGAACATTCATTTGAAAGGAGTAAATAAACTGAAACCTAAGTTTGTGGGGCCTTACAGCATCAGTGAGGTGGTGAACTCAGTGGCCATGAGGTTGTCGCTTCCACTTTCCTGGTCCATACATCCAGTTTTCCATGTGTCCCTCCTTAGACCTTGCCCCTTGACCATGAGATTGCCAGTACGACCCCCTGCGCTGGAGGTGGAGGGCCAGGAGGAATACGAAGTGCAACGAGTCCTGGACTCTCGTATTTTGCATGGCCGGATTCAGTATCTGGTTGATTGGAAAGGGTATGGTCCAGAGGACAGAACATGGGAACCCGTGGATCATTTGCATTGCCCTGATTTGGTAGCCGCGTTTCATGAGCGGTTCCCTGGGAAACCGGGTCGACCGCCGAGTCGGCAGTCCTCGAGAGGGGGTTCTGTCATGATCGCCTACACAGCCGCAGCGAAGGAAAGTAGGAAAGGGAAACAAGTACGAGGGATCCCTTTAAACTACATGTGCCAGAAGGCCAATCGGCTCTGGAGAAAAGGAAAGAAGGCGGAGCCTATATAACTCCTCCTTGGAAACAGATCGGCGCTTGACAATTGTTTTCTTGGTGTTGTTTGTTGCGGATGGTGATCCCCGCCGGAGTGCGCTAGAGGACATCATCGCAGACCAAGAGCCTGCGTGTTCAGCCTCAGGAAATCATCGCCGATCAAGAGCCTGCGCGGCCAGCCTAGTTCAAGCCTTTTTTCCGATCAAAAGCCAGCGTGGTCAATGGAGTGAAGTAACTTCCGACCAACTGCAAGTATAACCCTAGGAGAACGGGATCGTTCTTCTACTCTCCGTTTATTTGTTTGTCCGAGATCCTGCTAGCATCCTGATGCGCATTCAGTATACCAAGTGTTTGAGTGTGTAGCTTGGTAGGGTGTGCAAATACATATTCCTTTGTTTCTCAAGCTGTATTGAGGAAGCAAAAAATACTTTTCCGTGATCCCCGGGGTAAAGCCGAGACTAAGAGGATTCTGCCCTTACGAGAGAGTGACGAATAACTTTCTCCCATCCGGCCAATCGCAGAGGAAGGAGGAACACATTGTTTTTTCCTTTAGAGAACAACTGAAGTGTTCCTTGGTAAGTGCCAGGGATTGGGGTCGGGGAAGGAAGTGTACTTTTTGTGGAACCGGGACTTATACCTGTCCTTTATTTCTCCACGCTGCAGTACGTCCCTTCACCACGGATTCTGCCGTATCAGACCCCGAGGACCCTTCCATTGATCCGTGTGCCCCCCTGCTCCTTATCCTCCCGGCTTCTCGCAAATACCCATTCAGGAGGTGTTCCCCGAGACACCCCTGGGTGCGGTGTTCAGATAAGTCAGAAGGACATTCATCGCATCGTTCATGCTGATCCAGACGTTCTCAGGTTAGTGGCGCGCAATAGTTGTAGCGCTGCTTGCAATCGCGACACTCTGTCCCTCACCACCCCTTGTTGTAAATATTTTTGTCCACCCTAAGCGTGGAAGGCTATTCTCAGATGTGAGACCCTTGCTCATTGCACCATCAGGATTCAAGCAAACCGGGCAGAAGACTGCTGTAATGCCAGAAACCGGTCCCCGGGAGCTTGTTTCCTTCCCAGTGTAAGAATTGGCTTTTGTAGTTTGGTTTGCCCTGTTCCCATCATGCACTGGGACAGGAACAGACTAATTTGCATACAGCCAGGTTCTGAATCTGGGATGGTGCAGTGAGCTAAAAAACGGTGTTGGATCTAGCCCTGATCTCTTGACTGGGTGAGAGCTTTCTGCTTAATTCAGAGACTCTGTCCCTCACCACCCCTTGTTGTAAATATTTTTGTCCACCCTAAGCGTGGAAGGCTATTCTCAGATGTGAGACCCTTGCTCATTGCACCATCAGGATTCAAGCAAACCGGGCCGAAGACGGCTGTAATGCCAGAAACCGGTCCCCGGGAGCTTGTTTCCTTCCCAGTGTAAGAATTGGCTTTTGTAGTTTGGTTTGCCCTGTTCCCATCATGCACTGGGACAGGAACAGACTAATTTGCATACAGCCAGGTTCTGAAACTGGGATGGTGCAGTGAGCTAAAAAACGGTGTTGGATCTAGCCCTGATCTCTTGACTGGGTGAGAGCTTTCTGCTTAATTCAGAGACTCTGTCCCTCACCACCCCTTGTTGTAAATATTTTTGTCCACCCTAAGCGTGGAAGGCTATTCTCAGATGTGAGACCCTTGCTCATTGCACCATCAGGATTCAAGCAAACCGGGCCGAAGACGGCTGTAATGCCAGAAACCGGTCCCCGGGAGCTTGTTTCCTTCCCAGTGTAAGAATTGGCTTTTGTAGTTTGGTTTGCCCTGTTCCCATCATGCACTGGGACAGGAACAGACTAATTTGCATACAGCCAGGTTCTGAAACTGGGATGGTGCAGTGAGCTAAAAAACGGTGTTGGATCTAGCCCTGATCTCTTGACTGGGTGAGAGCTTTCTGCTTAATTCAGAGACTCTTCCCTCACCACCCCTTGTTGTAAATATTTTTGTCCACCCTAAGCGTGGAAGGCTATTCTCAGATGTGAGACCCTTGCTCATTGCACCATCAGGATTCAAGCAAACCGGGCCGAAGACGGCTGTAATGCCAGAAACCGGTCCCCGGGAGCTTGTTTCCTTCCCAGTGTAAGAATTGGCTTTTGTAGTTTGGTTTGTCCTGTTCCCATCATGCACTGGGACAGGAACAGACTAATTTGCATACAGCCAGGTTCTGAAACTGGGATGGTGCAGTGAGCTAAAAAACGGTGTTGGATCTAGCCCTGATCTATTGACTGGGTGAGAGCTTTCTGCTTAATTCAGAGACTCTGTCCCTCACCACCCCTTGTTGTAAATATTTTTGTCCACCCTAAGCGTGGAAGGCTATTCTCAGATGTGAGACCCTTGCTCATTGCACCATCAGGATTCAAGCAAACCGGGCCGAAGACGGCTGTAATGCCAGAAACCGGTCCCCGGGAGCTTGTTTCCTTCCCAGTGTAAGAATTGGCTTTTGTAGTTTGGTTTGCCCTGTTCCCATCATGCACTGGGACAGGAACAGACTAATTTGCATACAGCCAGGTTCTGAAACTGGGATGGTGCAGTGAGCTAAAAAACGGTGTTGGATCTAGCCCTGATCTCTTGACTGGGTGAGAGCTTTCTGCTTAATTCAGAGACTCTGTCCCTCACCACCCCTTGTTGTAAATATTTTTGTCCACCCTAAGCGTGGAAGGCTATTCTCAGATGTGAGACCCTTGCTCATTGCACCATCAGGATTCAAGCAAACCGGTCCGAAGACGGCTGTAATGCCAGAAACCGGTCCCCGGGAGCTTGTTTTCTTCCCAGTGTAAGAATTGGCTTTTGTAGTTTGGTTTGCCCTGTTCCCATCATGCACTGGGACAGGAACAGACTAATTTGCATACAGCCAGGTTCTGAAACTGGGATGGTGCAGTGAGCTAAAAAACGGTGTTGGATCTAGCCCTGATCTCTTGACTGGGTGAGAGCTTTCTGCTTAATTCAGAGACTCTGTCCCTCACCACCCCTTGTTGTAAATAGTGTTTCATTGCAGGCATGCCTTCTTTAATGTGCAGTAGTACTAGTGCTTCATTGCAGGCATACATTACTTAATGTGCAGTACTGGTGCTCTATTACAGGTGTGCCTTATTTACCAGTGCTTCAATGCAGACATCTCTTATTTAATGTGCAGCACTAGTTCTGCATTGCAGTAAAGAATTATTTAATGTGCAGTACTAGTGCTTCATTGCAGTCAAGCATTATGTAATGTGCAGTACTTGTGCTTCAAGGAAGGCACAGGTTTTTAATGTGCAGTGTGAGAAGTTGGCCTGGTATATGATGCTCGCTAGTTCTAGTGATCACCTTGTACCATGCCAAGCAACCCTTATGATGATTGGTTGTAAGTCAACCTTATAGACCAGCTATCCTAGGAGCGTGGACAAAGCAGTCTTAGGCTAAACTCTGTATAGGCATGTGAAGCAAGCTGTTTTACCATACAAAATCCCCTTGAATACCAAATGAAAGGACACCACACAAATATATATTGAAAATATATATAGATTTATTTACTACAAATATCCCCTATACTCTTTATGAGCACAGAAGCAAATGCGTTAAAACAAAACACAGTTTAAATATACAAAAGATGCACAATATGGATGAGCCCTAGGGGCCACCTAAACCATATACTAAAATAGTGGTATAAGAAGCACCAATCGAAAAGAAAGTAGGGCTAGGGCCTTGGGAATTGCTGGAGCTGATCGGGACTACCAGTGACTAAGTCGGGAAAGGCCCGCGGGACTCGGGTGCAGCGCTTAAAGCACACGCATGCACCAATGCAATGTCAATAGTGCGTAAAAGTTACAAAGTTACTGTTTTAGGAACCTTCCGACTGACCTAGAAGGACAACACGTTAGACCTAGACACTAGAGGTGTGTACCAGTGTAGGAACACCGGCGTTGCTGAGTTACCTCACCCACAGGAAGCGGGTGCACAGGTGCAAAGTAGTGTCGGGTTTCGTCACGCAGGTCGATGGTGCCTGAAGATGAAAATGCTGCAGGCGGGTCATTGAGGAGAGTTCCGGTGGATCCAAGGGTGGATTTGAAGAGGTGAAGACCTGAAAGCAGAGGGGACAATGTTCAAAGTCACTAGCCAGTGACTACCGTGGAACCAGGATGGAACCAGGCGATGTCGGGTGCAAACAGGCGAAGAGGTGAAGATTGTCTCTGCAGCCACGTGGACACGAAGAGGTCGAGGACGTCCAGACGTCGGTCACGAGCTGTCCCATAAAGTCTCTAGCTGATGGCGGTGTCAGCTTCTTGATCAAAGTAAACAGGCCTTTGCTAATGCAAGCCACGCAGGAAACGATGCTAGCTTCTCACTCGGACCAGCAAGGTCAGAGCGGGTGCTCCTTTTTACAGGTGTGAGGGCAAGTCTGGAGCAACCAGACCCACAGTATTGATTTCAGATTTCGTCGCCAAGATGGCCGCTAGCCACGTGGCAAGTGGCCGGGATGGCGTGTCGAGTGGAAAAGTGCAAAAGGGCCCCACTTAGATTGTGGAGATGCTGGGGGGCTGATCTTCAGTGCAAATGCTGCTCGGTAATGGGGCTTCTCAAACCCCAAAGCACAGCATCGAGGGTGCCTCGGGTGCTGCGCAGTCAGCTTCTCGGGGTCTTTCGAGATGTCTGGTCCCACGTCTCTCGGTGCCTCCACGGGTCTCTTCTTTGCAGGGACTGTGGATCAGGCTCTAAGATGTCTGGGAGTCTGGGTCTCGTTGTGCTCTGGGCTCGGGCTCCAGCAGGAGGCGGCGGCAAAGCAGACGTCGAGTTGCTGGATGGTGCCTGTGTTCACAGGGTGGCCACTCCTTGGCCACAAGGGAGATGCTCTTCAGTCTTCTGTGCAGCAGAATGTCGAAGTCCAGGCGTCTTCTTAGTTTCAAGTCGATTGCAGGATGATCTGAGGTGCAATGGCACTGCTCCCACTCTTATTCCCAATCTGAGGGGTGGATCACCTGCTAGGTCCCTCCTCTGGGTGGGACCAGGAAGGGGGTGGTTACACCCCCTTTCCTTTGTCCAGCTCCGTGCCAGGACTGGGGCTGGAAAGCCCCAGCACCGGTTTGGACTGGCTTATGCACGAGGACACCTTGTGTGCCCCAGGCATGTCTGATTCGATTAAGCCCTGTCCTACCCAATACACAAAATCCTGTCTGGGGTGGTGCTCGCACCTCCCAAGGCAGGAAACCCTTTGTCCAAGCCTCCCTCGCTGGAAGGACTCCCAGCAGCAGGAGGTCAGACTTGTGTCTGTGGTGGCAGCATCCATTTTGTGATGCTGAGGCTCGGGTTAACTTTAACAGGGTTTAGGTTAGGTACATGTCGTGTCCCTCTAGAAGGGTGGAATGCTATGCCCGTCGACAGCACTGTCGAGGGGATAGTATTCCAAATCGTATGACACCATACTCGACATGTTTTGATAAAGCCAAACCAAAGTATATGGTATGGCAATATCCCGGAACAGCTAAGGGAGTGGTTCCCGACAGCTGCAGACAGGCTCAGCTCATGCTAGAGCACCATCTCACATAAAACCAAGCACTCTGCCTCCAGGATTGTCGAGGCCTTCCATAGGAGTGGCTTATAGGTTAACATGTGTCCAGATAGGTTTAGATATAGGTACACTATATCTAAGTAAGAGGTGATTACACCAACTAACCCCAGCTGAGTGATAAGCCAGTTATGTCAAATATGGAGGCCAGGCCAGGGGTGGCACAATACATACTACTGCCCCTGGTAGGCCTTGGCTACACCTATGCCCTGGGTACCTATGGTACACTGTTACAGGGGCCTATAAGGTAAACCAGATCCAATTCATAATGCACCTAGAGTGCATTTGTAATAATTTAGAGAGAGAACAGCAGGCTGTGGGTCTGATTAGCAGGCCCACAGGCACATTAAGTCATAAACCAGTGAAGCAAAAAGCAAAAATTTGGGGTGATCATAGGATAGCAGACCCTACTCTCCTTCACAACCCCCCCCCCCCAAATGCAGGGACATTAGACTAACCTTGACCAGTTGTGTCTTCATGTTCTAAGTGGAAGTACCTAGAGAGACCATTTGCATTACCATGGTCTGTCCCTGGGCGGTGCTCCACTGTAAAGTCCATCCCCTGTAGGTAAATGGACCACCTGAGTAGTTTGGGGTTTTCACCCTTCATATGATTAAGCCATAAGAGGGGCTTATGGTCGGTCTGAATCTTGAAGTGAGTGCCAAATAAGTATGGTCTCAACTTCTTCAGGGCCCACACCACAGCAAAGGCCTCCCTCTCAATAGCTGACCAACGTTTCTCCCTGGGGGTCAGCCTTCTGCTAATAAAAGCAATGGGCTGGTCTTGACAATCTACATTAAGTTGTGAAAGCACAGCTCCCACTCCCAACTCAGAAGCATCTGTTTGGACAATGAACTCTCTTGAGTAGTTAGGACTCTTCAGGATAGGTGCAGAGCACATGGCCTTGAATTTGAATTTGAATTTAAAAACATTTCTATAGCGCACTTTTACCATGCGGTTTCATGGCGCTGTTGGATTGTGAGAAGCAGGCAGGAGCAGAGGGGGATTAAGCATTGTAGGCTCGAGAGAAAAGAAAAGTTTTGAGACCCTTCCGGAACTCCATATAGGAAGATGACATGCGGAGTCGTCAAATGCCTTTTGACAGCTTGCTGTCCACTGAACCTTTTTGGGCATCTTCTTGGATGTCAGATCATTAAGAGGAGTCACAATGGACCCATAGTTCTTAACAAACTTCCTGTAGTACCCAGTCAGGCCCAAGAAAGCTCTGACCTGAGTCTGGGTAGTTGGAGGGGACCAGTCCTTGATGGTCTGGATCTTACTCTCCAGGGGTTGAACTTGGCCTCCACCTACAAGGTGGCCCAAGTATACAACTTTACTCTGCCCTATCTGGCACTTGGTGGCCTTGATAGTGAGGCCTGCCTTTTGCAGAGCCTCAAGCACTTCCTTCAGGTGGACCAGGTGATCCTCCGAGGTGGAGCTGAAGACAGCAATATCATCAAGATATGCTGCACAAAAGTCATCCAACCCAGTAAGAACTTGATTTACCAACCTTTGGAAGGTGGCAGGTGCATGTTTTTAAAAAAATGGCATCACCACAAATTGGTAATGTCCTCCTGGGGTGGAAAATGCTGTCTTGGCTTTGGAGTCCTCAGATAACCTGATTTGCCAATAGCCAGCTGTCAAATCAAATGTGCTCAAATATTTGGCAGAAGCCAACTTGTCAATGAGCTCATTTGCCCTTGGAATAGGGGGGTGTGCATCTGTCCTAGTGACAGCATTGAATCCTCTGTAATCCACACCGAACCTCATCTCTCTCTTGCCATCTTTGGTGTGAGGTTTGGGGACCAGAACCACTGGGCTAGCCCAGGGGCTCTCTGAAGGCTCAATAACACCTAATTCCAGCATCTTTTGCACCTCAGTCTTTATACAGTCCCTGACATGATCAGGTTGCCTGTAAATCTTGTTTTTCACTGGAAGACTGTCACCAGTGTCCACCACATGGGTACACCAGTTAGTCTGACTGGGTGTCAATGAGAACATATGTCTGTATGACTGCAAAACTTGTCTGCAGTCATGTTGCTGATGTTCAGTGAGGCTTCCACCTAAGGCCACACCATCAACTGAGCCATCTTCAGGGTTCTGAGTTAACAGGTCTGGGAGAGGATCAATCTCTTCCTCCTGCCCCTCATCTGTAGCCATGAGCAAGCCCATGTCTGCCGTGTCAACATATGCCTTCAGTCTGTTGACATGGAGCACCCTGTGGGGGCTCCTGGGAGTTCCTAGGTCCACCAAGTAGGTAACCTCTCCCTTTTTCTTAACAATAGTATGGGGTCCAGACCATTTGTCTTGGAGTGCTGCTGGGGCCACTGGCTCCAACACCCATACTTTCTGTCCAGGCTGGTACTCAGTCAAGACAGCCTTTTGGTCATGCCAAGCTTTCTGTAATTTCTGGCTGGCCTCAAGGTTTTTGGATGCCCTCTCCATATACTCAGCCATCCTGGAGCAGAGACCAAGTACATTGTCCACTATGTCTTGTTTAGGCTTTTTGAGAGGTAACTCCCATCCTTCCCTCACCAGACATAGGGTCCCTTTTACAGGGTGCCCAAACAACAATTCAAAGGGGCTAAAGCCAACCCCCTTTTGTGGGACCTCTCTGTAAGCAAACAGAAGGCAGGGTAGAAGGATGTCCCATCTCCGCCTGAGCTTTTCAGGTAATCCTTTGATCATACCCTTTAGGGTCTTGTTAAATCTTTCAACACACTGTGAATGATAAGGAGTGGTGAACTTGTAGTTGACACCACATTCCTTCCATATAGCTGCCAAGTATCCTGACATGAAGTTGGCATCTCTATCAGATACTACCTCCTTAGGAAACCCCACTCTGGAGAAAACTCCAAGTTAGGCCCTGGCCACAACAGGAGCTGTTGTGGTCCTAAGGGGAATTGCCTCTGGGTACCTGGTGGCATGGTCCACCACCAGCAGTATGAATCTGTGCCCAGATGCTGTAGGGGGATCCATTGGACCTACAATATCAATCCCCACTCTTTCAAAAGGAACCCCCACCACAGGTAGTGGTATCAGGGGGGCCTTTGTTGTGCCACCTGCTTTACCACTGGCTTGGCAGGTTACACAGGAGCGACAAAACTTCTTGATGTCTTCAGACATGTGAGGCCAGTGAAAGTGAGGGACAAGCCTGTCCCAAGTCTTATTCTGGCCTAGGTGTCCTGCTAAGGGAATATCATGGGCCAAGGTAAGAAGGAAGCCCCTAAATTGCAGAGGTATAACCAACCTCCTGGTTGTACCAGGCTTGGGGTCTCTACCCTCTGAATAAAGGACCCCATCATCCCAATATACTTTATGGGTACCTCGAGCATTCCCAGCAGCCTCAGTAGCAGCCTGCTGTCTGAGGTGTTCAAGGGAAGGACAGGTTAACTGAGCCTGCCCAAGTCTGCCCTAGAAGGTCCCCCTGTTCCCAGAAACTCAACCTGATCAGGTTCAAGTTCTTCAGGGACAGTTCCTTCAGGGGTCTCAAGATCATCTTCCTGGGAAGGCTGATCCTTACTTGTAGGCAGGTGGGAAGGCACAGCTTTTACCCTCCTGTTCTTCTTCTTGGAAGGTGCTTGGTCCATTGTTCCAGGATCCAAGACCTGAGGTTCAGAGAGGCACTTTTTGGCCTGAGACCTGGTCACAGCAAGGACATGTGATGATATCCCTAAAATCTCTGCATGAGTCCTGTACTCAACTTCAGACCATAGAGAGCTCTCCAGGTCATAGCCCAACAAACATTCAACTGGGAGATCTGCACTAACCACAACTCTTTTTAGGCCAGTTACCCCTCCCCAGGAGAAATTAACAATTGCCACACTATGTGTAGTAGTGACATTGCTGGTATTGGTCACCAGGTAAATATCACCTGGTATGTATTGTCCAGGGTCCACAAAGCTAGGTGTCACCATAGTGACACTGGCACATGTGTCCCTGTAGGCTTGAGCCACTTTTTCATTAATCTAAGGCGTCTTTCTGTACTTGTACATATTACTGGGGGTTATAGTAGGGGCCAAATCTATGTCCCCATCACAAATCAGAACAGCCTGTGTAGGGGTTCTGACTAGGCCAGAATCTCCCTCAGTTCCCAAGGTGATACCCACTACCCCCTTAGTTTGTGGACCAACACTGCCAACTGTACTAGTGGGTGCAGGTGCCTTAGAGGCTGCAGTGTTGGAGGCTCCACCCTTTTTACACTCACTTGTCCAGTGAGAGGTGTTTTTACATGTACTACACCAGGGTTTTCTTTGACCTTCTTTCTTCTTCTTCTTGGAAGTTTGGGACCCATCCTCTGTATTAGTTTGGGGCCCTGTTGAAGACTTTGTTTCTTCTGCAGTTTTCCGGACTGCTAGTTGCGGAGTCACAGTCCTACGGAAGAGGAGGAGCAAGGTCAAACTGCAGTGGGTGCAACAAGTGGGAACACCGAAAGCAGCAGAGCGGGGACGGCGAAAATCAGAAATCGGAAAGCCGTACCGCAGCCGCACCCGCACTAGCAGCAAGGGAAAGCGGCGGCTGTAGGCATCAGCATTGTCATCGGAAAGCTGAAAGCCGTACCGCAGCCGCACCCGCATTGGCACCGGCAGCAAGGGAAAGCGGCGGCTGTAAGCAACAGCATTGTAATTGGCAAAAAAATCGGCAATTACCGATCTCGGCACCAGGGGCACCTCTCTCGCTTCAGGGTTGAGCGGCCGCTGCCTCAACTCATCGCGGCAGCCTATGTTTGTTTGTGGTTCCAGCCGGTGTTTGTGCTGGTGTTTGCGCCTGCGCCTGAGCCCGAGCCCGAGCCCCACCTCAACCACCCACCCACAGGACCGGGAGCAGTTGGCAGAGCGCGGTGCACGGTGTGTGGTGAGTTCTTGGGCTCCAGAATTAAAACTTCCCTGCAAGTCGCTTTCTGGGCCATTCTTTCTTTATGTGAATTATTTGAATTACGCGAGTCGGAGACAGCGCATAAAGGCGCTCTCCTCGCGGTTGAAAATTGTGGCCAACGTTTGCCTGCAAGCCGCTTCCAGGGCCATTCTATAACTATAACTATTGAAAATACGAGAGTCAGAGACCGCGCATAAGGGGCCCTCCTCGTGTGCTTCACTGCAACTTTGCATTTATTACAACCCGCTTTCATGGCTATTGTTTGTGTTTGTGTTTAGAGCGCAGGAAGGAGCTCTCCTCGTATTGGAGGTTTTTGCCAATAACGGCAATTGTGTGTTGGTCACTTAAAAGAGGGGGCAAAGACCATCAAAGAGCAACAAAGGAATAACAGGACCTGTTTGGGGGGCGTGAGGACCCCCTAACTTTTTAACCCTTAATCATAACTCAATCTTCATCTACTACGTTGTTAAAACCTACTGAGCTTACTGAAGGTGCTGGTTAACGATGAGATCAGGTCTCCAACGCGTTGCTCCACCGAATTTAAAACAGCGTCAGAGACTTGATGCTTCAACTAAAGCAGGATCACAGTCTAAAACAGATGGAAAAGATGAGGGGGTATTACATCAAGGGACTGCTTGACTGAACCAGCTGAGCTGAGTATATCACCGTTATCCACCGCAACCCCTGGGAAGATGCAGAAGATTTCCAACGTCGACGCTCAACCGTCAATTAAGAGTTACTTTTTTAAGTACCATACCCAAAAGCAAAATAGAATTCAAATAACGAAGGATAACGGCAACTCTGGCGTTGAGTGTAGATCATCTTCATTTACTTCTCTTGTATCGTCACTGGGTTTAAATAGTGCTCAACTGGGGGAAGATCTTGAGTCTAAATCTGCCTCGTCCCTTCCAAGGCCCCGCGATGAGCCGATCTCTGTGGTTCCAAACCTAATTGTTGGCCATTCATCCCCATTGAAAGATCCTAAAATTATTTTGGGTCAAATTAAGGCGTCAGAAGTGAGTAGCCCTAAGGAAAAGCTTCCAAAGCCGGTTAAATACACACAAGACCCAGCACTTAACCCGTCGGAAAACTTACCAGTGTACACCAGAAAGTTGCAGACGCAGGCACAAATTCACCGTCCTAATACGGTGGATCAGCAAAATGTCCAGCCTACTGATTTAATTGTGGTGGAGAATCAAAAAGATCTAGGAACGGAAGAGGTGAACAAAAGATCTATAGAGAGCGGAACTGGTGTCTGCTCGGTAATTGAAATTTCTTCGGTTTCGAATCATAATGTCAGTGATGGGGCCGTAGAAGCTGATTATGTTATTAAGCCACTTATTAAGGGTGGCGGCGATGACTTAGTATTAAGCCCGATTGATCATCTTTCCCCAACTGAGGAGGCTTGTCCTATTAATCTGGATAAATCCAGTATAATTGTGGAAAATAGCTTTTGTATCAATAAGTCTGTATTGATTCCAGGTGCGGTTAGTAGAAGCAATAATGTTAAGTTGGATAATAATAAGCATTGTAATTCCTTTAACTCTGCAGATCTATCTTTTCTAACAAAGTTTCATGGAAATTTTCAGGTAAAACCAGTCACCTTGGAAAATAATGTTAGTAATTCTGAGCATGGAGTATGGGATTGTTTGCTTAATACAATGGATTCTATAACAAAAGCTCATAATTTCCACTCTGATAAGTTAGACATTCAGGTAGACATTTTAAATACTTTATCAACACACGTTGTAGGAATTGACGCGAAGCTTCTTCAACTAACTAATTTGATTTCTAAAGTTCAAGCTGATTAGGAAAATCAGTTAATATCCTGCATGTGTGATCAATTGATTGATAAAATCCCTGATCTGCCTCAATTGTTGGTTCTATGGTCCACGAAGTAAAATTATTATCCGGTAGGGAAGATGGGAGGAGTGAAGAATTAAAGAATACTGGAACTATAGAAAAAAATCCTCTGGTCCTTGTACCTTTAGAGACATCTCACTCCCCTAAATTAAAGATAAATCGGGAGTCAAATACGAGCAGCTCAACAGTAACTATGGCCACTGAAGAAACAGGAGTACCTGAAGTTTTAACGGTAGACAGTCAAAATATCGAGTTGGAAATATCGACCTATCATAATATCGAGTCTGAAATATCGAAGGAGCATAATATCGAAGGCAAGAATATCGTAGGACAGAATATCGACCCAAGGTAAGTAATATCGAAATACTTAATATCGATGTAAGTAATATCGAAGTTAGTAATATCAATAGCATATATATCAATGTTAATAATTTCGATGACACTAATATCGATATTTGTATTATTTTATAGTTTTTTATTTTGTATGTGTTATATGTTTAATTTAAGTATTTAAAATAATTACTATTATATGTGTATACATTTTCTATAATAATATATAAATTTATAAGGAAATTTGATGTTTTAGTACCGGAGCAGGTTGTGGGTTTATAGGGGAATAGGGTGGGAAGTAATTTAATTATGGTAAGTTGATTAATAATTAGTAGGATTAATTAATTATTTATAATTATTTGCTAATTAATATTGATTAATTGGGGAATAATTAATTGATTAATTGATATATATTTTCTGTTGCGGGATGTGGGTTTATAGGGGAATAGGGTGGGGAGTAATTTAATAATAATTATTTAATTAATATATGTTTTTAAATATTTATAACTAATTAATTGGCAAATAATTAATATTAATTAGTTAATTAATTACTATAATTTTGTACATATTTTAAATTAGTAATTAATTGGTAATTAAATAATATTACATTAATTAGAGTAATTTATTTATATATATACTTTTTAGTTACTGTTAATTAATTAATTGGGGAAAAATGATATTAATTATTAAATTATATTAATTACAGCTTATGTGCTAATATAGTTACTTTATTGTTATTGTTAATTAATTATTAATTGCTAATTAAATAATATTATTTAACTTTGGGTTAAGGAGTATTTTTAGGGTTCAGGGTCATTTTTGAGTTTTTGGGTAAAGGGGTATTTTTAGTGTACAGGGTCAGTTTTGGGTTTTTGGGTAAAGGGTTTTTTTTAGGGTTCAGGGTCAGTTTTCAGTTCTTGGGTAAAGGGGTATTTTGAGTGTTTAGGGTCAGTTTTCAGTTTTTAAGTAAAGGGGTATTTTTAGGGTTCAGGGTCAGTTTTCAGTTTTTGGGTAAAGGGGTATTTTTAGGGTTCAGGGTCAGTTTTCAGTTTTTGGGTAAAAGGGTATTTTTAGGGTTCAGGGTCAGCTTTCTGTTCATGGGTAAAGGGGTATTTTTAGGGTTCAGGGTCAGTTTTCAGTTCATGAGTAAAGGGGTATTTTTAGGGTTCAGGGTCAGTTTTCAGTTCTTGGGTAAAGGGGTATTTTTAGGGTTCAGGGTCAGTTTTCAGTTCATGGGTAAAGGGGTATTTTTAGGGTTCAGGGTCAGTTTTCAGTTCATGGGTAAAGGGGTATTTTTAGGGTTCAGGGTCAGTTTTCAGTTCTTGGGTAAAGGGGTATTTTTAGGGTTCAGGGTCAGTTTTCAGTTTTTGGGTAAAGGGGTATTTTTAGGGTTCAGGGTCAGTTTTCAGTTGTTGGGTAAAGGGGTATTTTTAGGGTTCGGGGTCAGTTTTCAGTTTTTGGGTAAAGGGGTATTTTTAGGGTTCAGGTTTGCTGACCCTGGTGGGTAAAGGGGTGTTTTTTGGGTTCAGGGTCAGTTTTCTCGACTGTTGCACTCTCTGGAGTGGGAATAGTAATTTTATTCCTACGCTATCAAACGCTTTCCCTACTGTTCCACTCTCTGGAGTAGGAATAGTAATTTTTACCCTTACGCTATCCAACGTTTTATATAATTAATTGTTAAAATATCACATGTTTATTTTATTCTTTATATTACTTACATTTTATTTATGTTATTGTTTTATGTTTGTAAATGTATTAGTAAATTAGAATATATTTCATTAATTTATAAATTAGTAAATTAATTATTAATACTTATTGTTCAGTACATATATATTATATCTTTACTGTATATATTTAATTAATGTATTATTAATATATATGTATTATTTATTAATTTTAAACATTATTAGATACTTTTAAATATGTATATTTTATTTATTAGTGTTATATACTTACTTTTACATTTATATATATTAAAAAAAATCGATATTTTTAACATCGATATTTTTTACATCGATATTATTTTTTCGATATTTTTGTACTTACCATGTTGTAGATAGGATGTCGATATTTTTGCCCTCGATATTGTTGACTCGATATTCTTGTAGGTCGATATTTCTGAGGTCGAAATTCTGTCAGTGATCCAGTTTTAACAAAAAGGGCGAGAAAAAGATTGAGAAAAGCTCATAACAAGGCAGCCCGGGATAAAAAAATAATTACTGGGGTAGTAAACAATAGTGGCCAGTTAAACTTGAATTCTGATCCTGCAGCTCTCTTCCCAATTTTTAGACCTTCGATTGCACCTCAAGTCAATAAAAAGGTTATGCGATACAGTAAAGCCGGAAGTGAAGGGTCAAAGGAAGAGCCTATTCTTAATGTGGGGCCTAAAAACTAGACTCTGCCAATCCGAGAGAACCGGATAGTGCAAGAAAAGCCAATGCAAGATCTAAACTCTTATTAGTTTAAGGAAAACTTTTCCAAGAATGAGATTATCCCAGTTCAAGAATTAATAGGGTCCAATAATAATAAACACACTGATTTAAAAGAAATAGGGTCCGCCTGGTCTAGAAATGATGGAGTTGTCTCAAAAGGAGAGCAATATATGGCCAATGATACAATTGTAAACTCTTCCCTTACACATAAGGATCAAATTAGTCAGGGAGTACAGCTTTGTGTACAAGACCAGAAGCTGTCTCATGGAAAATGTGTAAATCCCTCCCCTTTCCATCCTAACAAGAATGAACAGGTTGAAGATTCAAGTATTCTGGCTCAACCTAAGTCAGAGCAACCTGATCGTTTAAATCGCCCGCATAACCCCATGCTGGTGACTGCTGGGAATATGGATCAATCTGATTCAGGGCCTAGGAGTAATACTGATCGATCCGGTCCAGGGTTTGGAATAATATTGAATCCCCCAAACTGCAAGATAATTCCCTGTTGGTGTCTGCCGGGTGTGGTAAATAAAGTATTACCCTGTCATAATTTCTATAGTTAAACAAAGGGTCATGCATTAAATGAGAGGCAGAGTCCGTGGTGTCCGATTCAAAAGGGCTTTATTTCAATAACTCGAGTTAGGGGAGAATCGGTTCCATCACCACTAAGGTTCAGGAAGGGTCTTCTAAACTTTATTCACAGAGTACAATATTTATACATTAAATTTCGCATCATAGGGAGGGCGTGTGGGCGTGCATGAGGGCGTACATGTGGGCGTTCACTTGAGGAGTCATAGGTGAGTCATAGGCGGGTGGATACATGGAGGGGGTTGCATGGCCAGCTGGAACTTTGCCCTACTTGTGTGCGCAACTTGATCATGACGTGCAATTGACGTGTAACTGGGGGACTGGGGGGAGCTGACTTTCGGCCTAGCAGGGAGGCCTTCAGTGTCAGGACGACCAGCACGTCTGGTATTATCTGATATCTTATGTCCGGGGATGTATTATCTGAAGCAAAGGTCGCTCATCACCAAGAGCCAGTGTGGGCATATATTTATTCGCTCATTGCGTGGGGGCCTTGGGCTTTCTATGGATGTGAGCTCTGTAAATCACTGACACGGACACACAAAGGCCAGGCCCTATCTCTGCAGATGGGTTCTGTTTACCTTCTTCACCAGGCAGGAATGTGATTCTGTAGAGCAAGCAGATAACTGTGTGCAAAATACTGTCTTGGCACACCGGGCTGGGCTCCTCTCGGCTTGGCAGAAAGTATGCGAGAGGTCAGGGATACGTGGCTGCAGCCCTCAGAGTGTCTGAATGCATGAAACCTTAATTCGGGGACTGGCTCAGGCTGAGCCACAAAATGGGTTCATCTCGGTTTTAAACGTGCACAATGCAAACACATGGGCAACATAGGCCTCAATGCAGAATTAACATTTCTTTCATGGAAGACTTGGTGACTGACATCCTAATGTGGGATGCAAATGCAGAGGCATTATTATTGCAGGTCATTGAGGGAAAATGCATGAATGACATGCACATACACTAAACGTTGGGGTACATACAGGGGACACATTGGCCATGTAAAATTTCATTTTCCTCACGGGAATATGGATCGATCGTGTTCAGGGCTTAGGAGTAATACTGATCGATCCGGTGAAGGGACTAGGAGTAATATTGAATCCCCCAAACTGCAGGTTGAAAATCGAAAAGTGGCTTTCTGCCCCCAATACTCAACCGGCGGTTCACATGATATTCTGAACAGAGGGAACATTTTATAATTACTAAAAGCAACTCCTGATCTTAAGGATGTTGCAACTGAGGACCTGGACTCTGTAGAGTTTAAATTAGAGGGTGATAATAGGGAGATAACCATCACGCCGTGGTTAAAGGATGATATTGTAAAGAAAATATTAGCAAACTCTAACAACTTTGAAAGTTGGGGAATTAAAGTATGGAGACTCCACGGTCTGCAATATCCGACCCCACTAATACCCATAGTGAAGAAGGTGACTCCAAAACAAACCGATGATAATCAATTTAGAGTATTGAAAGGCGCTTCAGGTCCATCTTCAGCTGTAAATAGGCTAGGATGCATTAAAATCAAAAGCTGTCAGCCAGGGTCACGAGTGTGTGAGGAACTAAAAGAGATTCATGCGGCAGCGGATGATTGGAGTTGGCTATTCTATCTGGAAAAAATACAGCAAAGATTGATTGATGCTGAGGTACTTCGTTCAATGCACCGACAGCAGTTAGATTTTGCTCTTGGAATACTAATGGTTTTAACACACTTGTAGAAGATGCAAATGTTGTAGTTTTTTTAAAATTGTTTGATTTGTTACTTTTGCAAGAAACGTCGAATCTGACCAGCACTCCGCTGATCGGCTATTACGAATATTTGAATGCAGCATGCAGGGACGCTGCATATGGTCGACCTAGTGGGGGACTCTCAATTTATGTTTCTTTAAGTCTTAATGTTGAGCATTATGAAATAGACCTCCAAGTTAAATGGATTCAATGTGTTAAATTAATAGCCAGTCAATCGTTGATCATTTTAAATGTTTATTTAAGTTCGAAGAAAAAGGTGCGATCACTTCAACTTACCCAGTAATGGGAAATGGTGAAAGTGCTATATTATGATAATAGGGATGCTCAGATGATTATTTCGGGAGATTTTAACACTCATCTTTTATTGTATAAAAAGCAGGCAACCCATTCAGGTCTTTTATCCCAATGGTCTAATTGTGAATTTATTTAATACAATCCAACGATGTTATATGATAGAGAGGAGTTTCCAACATTTAATAAAGCTGACTGTCTTTCTATAATTGACTATACGATATTGTCAGATAAACTCTCAGAACAAGTTCAAAGTTATGAGATTGTGCCAAGGATGGAGAGCGACCATAATCCGCAAGTTATTGGGATCAATTTATCCTTCGAGTATTTACCAGAGACTAAAATATTGGGAACAGCCCTGGTCGCTTTAATTTAAAAAGGTTAATTTGGAATGAGAAAACAGAGAAAGATATCATGGACTTTCTCTCTCTTCTAATCCTTGATGTGCAGGTCAAATACTCTGACGGAACTCCAATGATTGCCCTATGGCCCACCTTATGCTGCTCCCTATTGAATAAATTTCCCAATAGGGAACCATCTGGGGGTGTGATTTTGAATCCTAGGAACCCAGGCTGGTTTTCCCACCACTTATTATATTTGAAACGGTCTCTTAACAAAACAATAAGATTAGTGTACAAAAAAGCAAAGGGATCTACTTTTTAACGTCGCTTAAAATTAGAAATCTAAAGAGGGGTTATAAGAATGAAATTTGGAGGGCTAAACAATTGTATTATGAAGCGACCTGGGCCAAACTCCATTTTGCATGCAAGTCTCAGAATCTAAGAATGTTTTGGAGTATAATTAATAACTTTGAAAATGGTAATTTTAGAAATACAAGCGCCAATATAGATGAATTAAGTTGGATACATTTTTTTAATAATAAATTAACTTCCAGAAGCCACATGATAAAGGAGCTTGAATGTTCTGACACCAAGTGTGAATCAGAGCCAGGTGAAGAGTGCGACCCTTCTGGCACAAGGGATACACCAGGCTCTAAGATTACTAAGTTATGGTCGGTAGACAAAGTTAAAAAAGTTTTATTTAAAATTAGATCAAATGGAGCACCTGGTCCTAATGGCATGCCGAACGATATTTTTAAAGCTAAAATTGAGCATTGGCCAGAGATAGTAACGGCCCTCTTTAATGAAATTCTTAAAACTGGCTGTATCCCGGATTCATGGAGGGGAAGTATAATACAGCCGATTTACAAAAGTGGGCCCCAGGAGAACCCTGCAAATTATCGATTAATTACCCTAACAGACGTAAATGCTAAAATATTCGCAAGTTGTCTGTTAGAGGAGTTGGAGTCTTGAGCAGAAAGAGAATAATTGATCCCAATCTTTCAAACAGGATTTAGGAAGGGAGAATCGACTCTTACCAATTTGATTTTATTGTCTTTATTAGGAGAAAGAGCCATATGTAGGAAACAAAAATTGTACATCTGTTTTATTGATTTAAAAGTCGCATTTGATTCTGTACCCAGAAATATTCTTTGGAAAAAGCTAATTAATTGGGGTATATCAGAAACCCTAATAACAATGATTAAATTATTGTACTCAAATACTTGGGTGCAGGTCAAAATTGGCGACAGTAGACATACTACCCGCCGCCTTAAAACAAATCTAGGCTTAAAACAAGGATGTGTGCTCGCTCCTTGTCTTTTTCATTTATTTATGTCTGATCTCCCAATCTATTTTAATGATGTAAATTCACATTCCCCTTCTGTAATGGGTAAAGAAATCAAATACTTACAGTATGCGGATGATACTATTTTACTTAGCCAAACTATGATAGGAATAAAAAGATGAATACATTCTTTTAATATATATGTAACCCAAAATGGTTTAACAATTAATATTAAAAAAACAAAAATGATGTTAATAGGGAAAGGCAAACTTGTAGTAAAGGAATTGAATATTAATGGTTTGTCTGTGGACTGTGTAAAAACGTATAAATATTTGGGAATTACATTTGATGATCGACTATCATTTAGACAGCATTTTAATAACTTAGAGGCTAAATGTACCTCACTTGCTTTCGCATTTCGTAAATTAAGAGATACATTTGTATGCCCCAATTATGACCACCTACTTAAAGTCATGAAAGCAAAACTTATCCCTTCCCTGTACTATGGATCCATTATTTTTAAGGGTAGAGACGTGAAAGTATTGGAGGCCATAGTTGCAAGGACATATAAATCAGTATTTAGGATTCCTAGGCAGATTTCTCGTGCCAATTTAAGATTGGAATTTGGCTTACGGCAACAGCTCTTGGTACGTAAAGCTGCATTTGTCAAAACACTATTGGCATTATCTTGAGCCGAGGAGGGCACGTTGGCCAATATGTGTTGGATCGAGATTTCAACAAGTGAATATTCTAGAAGCTGGCAGGATTATTTAGCCGAGTGTCTCCTAAAATTCAAATGTTCCAAACTGGAAGACGAAACAAGGAGTAAAATGGTTTATAAAAAATTAAGTAATTCAACCGTTGCCTTGTTGTCAGAAGTGTTGGATAAATATGATTTGGGGAAAAAAAACACTTTTGGACCATTGCCAATTGCTTCGACAATATGATGGTCCAACCCTATTTATTTTTTCATCAAAAACCCTTAATTAAGAATAACTTTATGTTATTAAGGTTTGGAATTTATCCAACCAAAGATGGAACCCCCAAATAGAAGTCCAAATGGGCATCAAATATTTGTCGGCTATGTGGGCAATACGATGAAACCTTGCTGCATATGATAACACTATGCCCAAAAATGATGAAGGAACGGAAAACAATTTTAAAACCTATTTTTATAGAAATGGGAATTAGGACATGTAGAACTGCATTAATATTTTGCTTAAGTGGTGTCAACGTCCATATAATACACCAATTTGTAAAATGTATGCTTACAGTGGAAATGAAATTAGGTAAGGTTGACACAAAAAGTATATGTTAAATTTGTTACGGCTGTGAAATGAGGAGGTTGCTGTTTCTTTAGGTTATGATGAATTATTTCTATGGCTCTTTTTAATATATTAATTGTTTGCTTTTAGAGTACTACTTTTTAGATAATGTTCTATTTATTATGGTAATTATTTTTATTGAACAATATACGTGCACTTTATCCCTGAAAAATGCCAAGCCCTATAGCCTATTTTAAAAATCAAATAATAATTTTAAATTATCTTGATCTGGAAAAAGTTAATTGATTGTGGTCAACATTATGCATTGTATCCTGAAATATTTAATCTGGTAATGTATTGTCTTTGTATTTATTTCTGTTCTTTGTTGTAATGGTTTTAATTAATCAACAAATAAATAAATCAATCAGACTTCTGGTCTTTAGCTTTCTGCTCCCCACCCTTCTGGTCTGTTTTCTTTTGGTTACCACCCTGGTTCTGGTTCTTTTGCTTAACCCTGGTTCTAACCCATTTGTCTGCCCTCTTTTCCAATTCTTGGGGAGAGGTCAGATCTGAGTCAACCAAGTGTTGATGCAACTGCTGGTTCTGACAATTATTTAAAATTTGTTCTCTCATAAGCAAATTGTACAATCCTTCATAGTCCGTAACCTTACTTCCCAGCAACCATCCCTCCAGAGCCTTAGTGGCACATTCAACAAATTCAGACCAGTCCTGAGTCTGTGTCTTCTGGGTCTCTCTGAACATTAACTTTTACTGTTCAGTGGTTAAGCCTAACCCATCAATCAGAGCACTCTTCAGGACCAGGTAGTTTCTAGAATCCCCATCACTAACTGTGAGGAGTCTGTCTCTGCCTCTACCTTCAAAGGAGAGCCACAAGATTGCTGCCCACGTACTCTGCAGGCTCTCTCAAGTGCAGCCATCCATTTGTGGATATCATCCCCAGCTTTGTAGGGGGCACAATCTTACTCAGGCTTCTATTGTCATAGGACCTGTCTTCATCCTTAGGGATAATGTAAATGTTTTGTTGGAAATATTTTTGTACTTGTATAGCGCACAGCTACCCGCAGTGGGTTTCCCGGCGCTTGTACGAATACCGCAAGGGAACCCTTCCTGGCTTTCCCTGTGAAGTGTCCACTCCTAGGCACCCCCATGGTGCAGAACAGGCATCCCTCGCGTTGTGGGGGCCGTTGTGGAGACTAAGCAAGCTATTGCCCAGAGTTTCAGAGTGGGACCCATGATCAGAATAGGCACTGAGGCGAGAATATCCGGTCAGGGGAATTAATGAGCCTGAGACCCGCCGGGACAGGAATCGAACCCTGGTCCCTGGCCAGAGCTCTGCATCGAGGTCTGCCTGCTCTAACCATTGAGCAACACTTCTCTGCCACCAGTGGGTTCTAATCCACTCTCTCTAGGCTGTCTTGCTCTAGCAAGTTTCTCTTAGGCCAGGGCAACCTCTAGTTCCCTCTTCTGGATCCTAAGCTCAGCCTCTCTCATGTTGGCCTCATGTTCCCTTCTCTGAGGGCTAGTTATCCCCCTTCTGGAGTGACCATGAGAGCATCTAGAAGCTTGGGAGGTATTGGATTCACCTGAGTGATTCCTTCTCCTTCTTTGCTCCTGGTTAAGTCCACTTGGGGGTCTGGTAAGGTCACCCTTAGCTCAGTCCCAAGTACACTTAAGTTAGCTAGGCTAAGCCTGTTGGCTGGCACCTGACTAAGTCTACCATCATCAGAATCACTGCTCTCCCCTTCTGTCTTCTCTTCTTCCTCCTCCTCCTCAGGCTGAGTATCTCCAGTGACTTGGTCTTTCTCATCTAGCTGGACAACAGGGACAAGGGTGTCAGTATTATCATCTTCAGTGGGAGAGCCTCCTTCAACATTCCCTGTGAGGTCTGTTTTAGAGGTCTTTAGAGTTTCAGACTGATCTAAAAGCTCTCTAAGGTGGTCTGTAGTAGGGGTTGGACCCGTCTTGAGCCCTCTTGAGGCACAAAGCTGCCTCAATTCCTTAAAGTTAAGCATAGCAAATTTGGATGGTGCCCTTGGGGGGTCACTCTCAACAGGAGTAAGTCCAGTGGACCCCTCTGCTCCAGACATTGTTCTAGTGTGGGTGGATCTGTTGCAATCTACCTACACTGGTGTTTACCTACTAAACCTATCTAGTAGTTGTAGTCAGGGTGTGCTACTCCCTATCCTCTACAACAACTAAGTTCAGTAGAACTTAAGTATACTAGTCTTGTTTTATATGCACCTAGCAGGTACCTGTATGATCTTTCAAATGATACTCGCAAAGATCGTAATGGTAAAACAACAGCAATCTCAAATCCCAACCGCTGCTAACCAATGTGAGAAGTTGGCCTGGTATATGATGCTCACTAGTTCTAGTGATCACCTTGTACCATGCCAAGCAACCCTTATGATGATTGGTTGTAAGTCAACCTTATAGACCAGCTATCCTGGTAGCATGGTCAAAGCAGTCTTAGGCTAAACTCTGTATAGGCTGTTTTAACATACACAATCCCCTTGAATACCAAATGAAAGGACACCACACAGATATATATTGAAAATATATATATATTTATTTACTACAAATATCCCCTGTACTCTTTATGAGCACAGAAGCAAATGCGTTAAAACAAAACACAGTTTAAATATACAAAAGTTGCACAATATGGATGAGCCCTAGGGGCCACCTGAACCATATACTAAAATAGTGGTATAAAAACCACCAATCAAAAAGGAAGTAGGCCTAGGGCCTTGGGAATCATTGGAGCTGATCGGGACTAGCAGTGGCTAAGTCGGGAAAGGCCCGCGGGACTCGGGTGCAGCGCTTAAAGCACACGCATGCACCAATGCAATGTCAATGGTGCGTAAAAGTTACAAAGTTACTGTTTTAGGAACCTTCCGACTGACCTAGAAGTACAAAACTTTAGACCTAGACACTAGAGGTGTGTACCAGTGTAGGAACACCAGCGTTGCTGAGTTACCTCACCCACAGGAAGCGGGTGCACAGGTGCAAAGTAGTGTCGGGTTTCGTCACGCAGGTCGATGGTGCCTGAAGATGAAGATGCTGCAGGCGCGTCGTCGAGGAGAGTTCCGGTGAATCCAAGGGTGGATCTGAAGAGGTGAGGACCTGAAAGCAGAGGGGACAATGTTCAAAGTCACTAGCCAGTGACTACCGTGGAACTAGGATGGAACCAGGTGATGTCGGGTGCAAACAGGCGAAGAGGTACAGATTGTCTCTGCAGCCACGTGGACATGAAGAGGTTGAGGACGTCCAGGCGTCGGTCACGAGCTGTTCCACAAAGGCTATAGCTGATGGTGGTGTCCGCTTCTTGATTGGAGCAAACAGGCCTTGGCTAATGCAAGCCACGCAGGAAATGATGCAAGCTTCTCACTCGGACCAGCAAGGTCAGAGCGGGTGCTCCTTTTTACAGGAGCGAGGGCAAGTCTAGAGCGACCCGACCCGCAGTGTTGATTTCGGATTTTTTCGCCAAGATGGCCGCTAGCCACGTGGCAAGTGGCCGGTATGGCGTGTCGAGTGGCAAAGTGCAAAAGGGCCCCACGCATATCGTGGAGATGCTGGGGGGCTGATCTTCAGTGCAAATGCTGCTCGTTAGTGGGGCTTCTCAAACCCCTAAGCAAAGCATCGAGGGTGCCTCGGGTGCTGCGCAGTCAGCTTCTCGGGGGTCTTTCGAGATGTTCGGTCCCACGTCTCTCGGTGCCTCCATGGGTCTCTTCTTTGCAGGGGCTGTGGATCGGGCTCTAAGATGTCTGGGAGTCTGGGTCTCGTTGGGCTCTGGGCTCGGGCTCCGGCAGGAGGCGGCAGCAAAGCAGATGTTGAGTTGCTGGATGGTGCCTGTGTTCACAGGGTGGCCACTCCTTGGCCACAAGGGATATGCTCTTCAGTCTTCTGTGCAGCAGAATGTCGAAGTCCAGAGGTCTTCTTAGTTTCAAGTCGATTTCAGGATGATCTGCGGTGCAATGGCACTGCTCCCACTCTTATTCCCAATCTGAGTGGTGGATCCCCTGCTAGGTCCCTCCTCTGGGTGGGACCAGGAAGGGGGGTGGTTACACCCCCTTTCCTTTGTCCAGCTCCATGCCAGGACTGGGGCTGGAAAGCCCCAGCACCGGTTTGGACTGGCTTATGCACTAGGACACCTTGTGTGCCCCAGGCATGTCCGATTCTATTCAGCCCTGTCCTACGCAATACACAAAATCCTGTCTGGGGTGATGCTCGCACCTCCCAAGGCAGGAAACCCTTTGTCCAAGCCTCCCTCGCTGGAAGGACTCCCAGCAGCAGGAGGTCAGACTTGTGTCTGTGGTGAAAGCGTCCCTTCACACAATCACTGGCACAAAGCCTTTTTAAATTCATGTCTCAGTGCCTTAGAATTTCAAATGAGCAAATTTGTAATCTTTTCTTCAATCCTGAACCTTGTGCCTCTTGATACCAGCTGTGCTCCCTCACGTCCTGTGCAGTATGAGGATGCTGTCTGTCTAATTACGTTCCTTGAAATTCAGTCCATAACAACCTGATAATTGCCATCGGCAGAGGCTGTATCCTTACAGAAAGTGTAAGGGACAATGTCTAGAAGTCTACCCAGATGCTTCTGTGTGCCAATATAACAACTGACAATGGGTAGGGTTAATAACTCTATTGACAAGTAAACGTCTTTTACCGTTTTCATGTACCCATGCCTGGCGCTCAGGCCGCAAGTCAGATAAGGGCCAATAACCTGCCCACCGATAAAAAATCGGTGGGGAGCCACGGCCATCTGCCAATTAGGTCAAGGGAGCCACGGGTCCAAAAAGTTTGGGAACCACTGCCATAACAAATGGTCAAGCTCCACCTCAGGCACTAAGCATCTTGGGCACGCTGCGTGTTGTACCCGGAAGTACCTTCTGATATTCCCCGGGGTCAGATAAGCCCTATGTAGTACAAAAAAATGCACTTGTTGGAAGCAGGCATTTCTGCATCCCTTCCATGTCCTCTTCAGAATATGTCCCCAGACCGTGTCTGGTATGGGTTTGACTATACTCTCCTCCCATTTCTCTTTCAGTGCTGTAAGTGGTTCTAGTCCCTCATGCAGCATTCTAGAGTGGAGGCAGGTAACCGCTTTGATCGTTCCCGCAGCCATCACTACATATTAAGAGGCCATGGTCGTGTCGGGTTCCGACAGCCCCCCTCTCCAGTGTTTCTGCATCGCCGCGACCACGGCCGCATGTAATAGGTAGCTCCCATCCGGGAGACCAAACTGGTCCTGTAGTACCCTGAAGGGGACCAGCATCCCATCAACATACAATTCTCCCACCATATGTAGGCTCAGATCTTCCCATTCTAATAGAGGAGACCAATCACCGCCATGCGGCAGCGCCGTCAACATCCCCAGAGGAATCTCCGGCGCGTATGGTCGTGCTGCCTTTGCTCTTTTCAAGCTCCTATTACAGCACAACCCCAGGGTTTTCTCTTCCATGGTCAGGCCTCTCAACTCTAATTTCTGTTGCATGATTATATACGATAGGATGTGTCTCTGGATACCTGTCCCCCGTTCCTGGTCTGGGCCTCTAAATTCTTTAGCAATGCTTTGGGTTAATATCTGTAATTGTGCCGCTAGGTAGTACAATTCAAAATCGGGTACCGCCATCCCTCCTTCGAGTTTGGGTCTTATCAGTGTATTCAATGCTACCCTGCGTTTCCCATGCCCCCAAAGAAAGTCAATAACCATCGTTCTCAATTCTTTGAAGATCCGCTGAGGAACCCACACCGGCAAGGTGCAGAAGTAATAGAGCAACCTGGGCAAAGCCACCATCTTCAGTAGTGCCACCCGGCCCTGCACCGATTAAGTTTGGGAGGCCCAAAAGGTCATGCACCCCCTCAGAGCCCTTATACAGCGCCCTACTTCCAGCGGATTCATAGCATCGTGGTATATGCGAACCCCTAAATAGGTAAAGCAAGTTCCTTCCCAGACCACATCTACTGTAAGAGGGGGATAAGGCGTATCCTTCCGCAATGAAAAAACACATGTTTTATTCCAATTTACCTTGAGGCCCGACAGCCTTCCAAAACTCGACAGCATCTCTACCGCCCCCTCTAGTGCCCCTTCTGTATCTTCTAGGTACAGCAACAGATCGTCTGCGTACAGTGATATGTGATGAAACTCCCCACCATTTCCAATCCCATTGTACAACGCCCCTGTCCGTGCCTGTGCTGCCAGTGGCTCCATCGCTAACGCAAATAACAGGGGAGACAGCGGGCATCCCTGCCTCGTTCCCCTACACACCGGGTAGTCGGAGGACATAACAGACCCCAGTCGTACCCTAGCCGTTGCAGAAGAGTAGAGAACTCTTGTCCAGCACCCAAATCCACCCCCTAGGCCGATCTTCTCAAGTACTTTATCAAGGTACCCCCATTCTAGGCTATGAACGCTTTCTCGATATCCACCGACAATACTGCTGGTTTTTGATCCGCCTCCAAGGTACTGTCCAGTATTCGGATTAAACGGCGGATGTTTATTGAGGTGTTCCTTGTAGGAATAAACCCGGCTTGGTCCCTGTGGATAAGCATTGTCATGTGCGGCAGCAATCTAGTGGCCAAAATGCGACTCAGAATCTTGTAATCCACCGTCAGCATGGACAGGGGCCTATACGATGTAACGTTGGTGGCCTCCCTACCAGGTTTCAGCAGCGGGACCACCAGTGCTTCTCTCGTCGATTGGGGTATATGCCCCAGATCCATGGCCTCAGAGTATACCTTTAACAGCCTGGGCGCCAAAACATCAATATATTTCACATAAAATTCAATTGGTAGGCCATCCACCCCTGGTGTCTTGTTCCTAGCCATCTGCTTGATGGCCACTCTAATCTCCGACACCGTTATGGCACCGCCCAAGTCCTTCGCAGTAGTTTCGTCCTGGACCGGGAGTTGAACACTCTCTAGGTAGTTTTCAATGTCAAGGGTGTCGACCTCCAGCCGACTTTCAATCAAAGTCGTATAGTACGTCAAAAAGCGTACTAAAACTGCAGCTTGCGAGTAGCCCACCTCCACCGTTTCCGTCTTATGCTCATGACCGGGCAACCTCTAGGTTCCGGATTAGCAAGTTTAGCTAGTAAAGTACCCACCTTATCTCTTTCTGCATGCACCTTGGTGACATACAATTTATAGTCATAACACCGCAATCGCTCCGTTTCCGTCGCAACCAGCTCCTTTGCTTCCTGCAGCCGGTCCTGCAATTCTGGTCGCTCAGGCCTACGCTGTTCTAGATCTCTCAGCACACATTCCGCTTTCCCCAAATCAGCCAAAACCGTCGTTCTCTCATTCGAAAATCTACCCATGCAGATGCCCCTCACTACCACCTTCATAGCATCCCATTCTACCGACCTACTGGCGGCTGAGCCCTCATTCTCTTCAAAATAGTGCTCAATACCCTGGTGGACCGTATCACTGAACACCAGGTCCTCCAAAGTATCAGCCCGCAACCTCCACGTGGGAACCGCCGACCTAGTTCGCTGCCACTGAACAGTTATCAGTAAGGGATTATGGTCTGAAATGGTTATAGCCAGGTATTCTGTGTGTGCTATCATGGCGGCCAGGGTGCTACTACACAAGATGGAGTCTATCCTAACATGTAAAGCATGCAGTGCCGAGAAGAAGGAATAGTTCCTAAAATCAGGATGTTGCTCCCTCCATACATCAATAAGGCCCCACCTCTCTTGCCAATCCTTCCTGTGTGTAGCTAGCCTGCATACTGGGGAGTCGGCCCATGGTGGATGTGATCTATCCAGCAATACATCGGCGATAGAATTGAAGTCGCCTCCCAATATTATGGGACCCGCTAAAAAGTGTGCCAGCGAACCAGTTAATTTATCAAAAAAGCGGGCCTGATCTGTATTGGGGGTGTATACACTGCATAAAACCACGTCACGGCCATACAGCCTTCCCTCCACTGCTACAAATCGACCTTCAGAGTCCACCATATGGTTCGTGGCCTGAAAAGGGACCCCCGCTCTTACCCATATCAACACTCCCCTGGCAAACGCCGAGTAAGACATGCCAAACACCTGGCCATGCCACCTCTTCTGCAGTGCAGTGCATTCCTGCTTGGTTAAATGAGTCTCTTGCAGCAGCGCTATTTGAATACCACGCCTCACCAGATAGGCGTGCACCTTGTATCGCCTTGACATAGTTCGAAGTCCACGGACATTCCATGTAAGACATTTCAAGTTAGGTAACGTCCCCATTGCAGCCGTCCCCCAACCACCTCAACAGTATCAGTCGACCACCCACATCATTGCAGCAAAAACCCCCGCTCAAAACACCCCTGAAAACTCCCACAACCCCTCTCCCCAGAACAGGACCTAATAACGCAACATCAGCCCCCATCCAAACCTGTAACACAACACACATTCTACTACTCTGTAGTCGTCACTACAGAAGGATTTAAGGGCAATGAGAGGGTGATTTAGAGCCAACCGGGGGCAGGCGGGGCCCTCACCCCGAGCCCAAGATCCCATATGGTGTTCCGACACCGTACCTGCTACTCTGCAGATCACCAGGTTAATCAGTCCCAGCAGAACTTATTATCATGGTCCTTACTCGAAGTGTCACCCATTAAAGATCCCATCCACCGTTTGAGGGGTGACTGATGGCCCCCCAGAGCTGTCAAAGTCCGAGATGTCTCCTCCAGATTTACCTCCTTCCTCTTCAGATTCCGAACCCTCCGACTGTCCCTCCTGTTGCAAGGCCGTTATGACCGCCGTTGCCGCCAAAGCTCCTTTTTGTCCGCTGCCATTTGGTCATCCCGCATCGCTCTCTTGAGTTTGTTTCGCTTGCGGATGCGTTGTGACTTACACACCTGGATAGGTTTTTGTCTCTCTTTCTCTCCCCTACCCCTTCGGTCCGTTCCAGCCCGATACAACTTGAGCCATGACCACACTTCGTCGGGGTTCTGAAAGAAATGGGTCGTTCCGTCCAGGATCACTCGCAACTTGGCAGGGAAGAGCAAGGAATATTGTATGCCCTCGTCTCTCAGTTCTTTTTTCACTGCCAGATAGGAGGCCCTACGTTTTTGGACCTCTTGCGTGTAGTCGGGAAAGATCGTGACTGAACTGTTGTCCACCTGGAAAGGACCCGTTGAGCGCGCCCTCTGTATCAGCAAGTCTCTGTCTCTGAAATGCAGTACCTTGACCACCACAGGTCGGGGCGAGCGGCCGGCAAGGGCGGGCGGGCAGGGACCCTGTGCGCTCGTTCCAAGGAAAAGAAAGGGGAGAGTCCCTCTGGGGCCACAACCATTTTAAACCAGTTCTCCATGTAAGCTACTGCGTCATCCCCCTCAACTTTTTGCGGCAGGCCTACCACCCTTACGTTGTTCCTCCTACTGCGGCTTTCGGAGTCTTCTGCCCTCTTCTCCAGCGTCGCCAAGCGATCAAGGATATCCGTCAGCTTATGCTCCGCTGTCACCACCACCGGTTTAAGCTCCTGAAGCAGTAGGTCATTTTCTTTTACTCTGTCAGCTAGTTTAGCATGATCTGCCCTCAAGAGACCCAGTCCCGTGGCGACCTGCGCTATGTCTTGATGCAGGGACTCCATGGTCGCAGCTATTGCATCCAGTATCCTGTCCAATCTTTTGTTCAGTCTCTGCTCCTGCGCTGAAACTTCCGGGTTAGATTATGCACAAGCTAGAGTCGACCTGTACAAATGTGAATGTAAACTTAAACTTTGTTAAATGCATGCCTTGAAAAAAGAGTGTAAGAATACGCATACCAACCGCATTGATGACAGTGACATAGGTTTATCCGTCGAAGATATCACCACACTACAAACAATGATGAACCTTGAACAACATGCATCACAAGAACTTACCACTGTTTCCCTTGACCCGTTTAATCCCACACATACCACTGACATTTCGAATCTTCTGGGTATAGACACCGGTGAAACATCCCTCACTGGATTAAGAGCAAAATCCAAATATGTGCCTACCCTGCACAAAGACATCATCAATGTATTTAGTAATTTAGTGGCCCAAGATTTACACTTACTCCTTGAGAAGAGCAAAGGGAAAAACAATATGACCAAAGGCCAATGGGAGATGGTGGACAACTTACAGAAAGATCAAGAGTTGGTTATCAAACCCTCAGATAAAGGAGGCAATGTTGTCATTATGAAGCGAACAATGTATTTAAGGGAAACTCACCGCCAGCTCAATGACAACACATGCTATGGCAGAGTAGACAATAAATACCTCACAGATCTAAAAAAACAGTTCATGACAAACTTTTAGCATGGCCTGAACAAGGTCTCCTTACATGGGATGAAAACAATTCCTTAGAAATGACACCCCCACCACCCCTACGGTATATTTTTATTTTCTACTGAAGATACATAAGAGTAACAGCAACCTGCCGGGGAGGCCCATAGTGTCCTCTATAAACAGCTTGATAGAAAACACTAGCACCTATGTTGATCATTTTCTATTCCCCTTTGTCAAAGATCTCAGGTCCTATCTATGTGACTCAACCGACTTTCTTCTCAAAATACATGACATCAGTGTAGGAGACAGAGATTGGTTGGTATGTCTAGACGTGGAGGCTCTCTACACAAGCATACGACATGAAGACGGGCTGAAAGCATGTCAGTTTTTTCTCAAAAAAACATAAGGCAGAATTCCTACAACACACTAATATGCTACTTGATATGATCTCAATATGCCTCAAAGAAAATGTATTTTTAAACAGAGTTTGTCGTACCTCGGCACTTAGATATTTATGTCATAGAAGCCAATGCTTCTAAGGGAGTTTGTTTCCTGTCTTGGCGTGCTTAGAGAGTCAAGACCACCGATTGTTCATAAACACAGCACCAATATTTCACCATAGAGAGAACATCCGAAACATATATTGGATTTGATGTTTTAATAACTAGTTTATAGTTTTACATATATATCTGTACATTTCTTTGTAATACTACACAAATTGTTGTTGCCAAATATACTTATGTGCTGAAATCCCAGACAGAAACGGTTGAGACAGGCAGCCGACATGTGTTTCGTTACTAAAAAGTAACTTCCTCAAGGCTTCTAAGTTATGTGGCTAGGAGGTGTCAAGGTCAATCCGAAATTCTCATGGGTAAAGGAATTGTTACACCTTAAATATAGCAAGTGGATTGTCTCCCAATCCTGTAAGTGAGTTTGCTGTGCTTCCAAGGGTCGTGAAAGTATAAGTCTTTTAGGGAGTTTCCCTCACTGGTGTATTGTTGGTTTGTTCATATCCAATGCGTGTCTTATCAAAGGATCATTTGCCCTGAAAGAATGACGATGCCAGAAAACTAGTATTATTAATTGGATCAATTCCAGTCGATCATATTTGCAAATTATTGTTTGGATCAATTCCAGTCGATCCTATTTGCAGAAGGGACAAAAAACTCAGAGATGGCTCGGAAAGGAATATTAGTGGAAACAAATTTAGCAATTTTAGACGTGGAAGTATTAGGCATACCTCAAATAGCGCAGGGTTGATTTTCAAGGAACTCCTTATGAGGCAGACATGATAATTGTGCATGAGTATGCACAATTATGCCAGTTTATGCAGAGGTGGAAAAGTGCAAAATGGGAACGAGGCAAAGGATACAGTCAAATAAAAGGATTGGAAGCGAGAGAGATGATGAACATAGAGTATGACAAGAATGTTGTAGTACTAGAGCGGGTATTGAAGAAGGTAGAATGACACAGACTATAGTCACTGATTCTGGGCAATCTGACAACCTTAAAAGCGACAAGGCATGGAAAAAGGTTCTTCAAAGAGGAGAAAAGAGAGCTACTGGCATGAGATAGTACTCTGGGCTCATATGTGAAACACAAGATTGATCTTTTGGATACACACAAATGAAGAACATTTTCAAGAGGAGAGAGACAGTAGGGGAGGTGTAGCAGATAACTTACTTGGATGGAGAGTACCAGAGAGAATTGGGCATTGCTTTTGCTCCCAATGCTCCAGAACATGTGATGTTGGCTGCATATATTTGAGGGGATCAAGATATGGTAAAGAGGTTTGCAAAAGGGTTTAAGGAATAGTTGAGATTGTTAGAGGGCTTAGAACAAAGTATTAAGGGCCTAACGTGGGGAGAGGTTCTAACTTGGTGGTCAAACCAATTCACAATAAGCCATATTGGAGCTGAGTAAATCTGGAGTAGCTGAGGAATTAGAATCCTCAGAATGCCTTGCACCTTCTGCTCACCTTTGATAGGGCTTTGGAGGCTTGGGTGTCACTGAAGGCGCTTTCCAATATTTCTAAAACAGTTTTTCAAAACATTTACAAATCTTTTTGTATTCACATCCAACAACAAAAGTGTGGACTAAAACAAAGGTCCTCTCCCTTTAGATGCTTGAAAGAAGTCCCAAAGAAGGGAAGAAAGATGAATTTACTGTGGCTTAAATGTGATGGCAGGAAAGAGAAGCCCTGCATGATGTGATATTAACAAGACTGTGAAGTAATCAGAAGAAATGCAAGAGCTGGTATGATAAGTAGGAAAAACTAAAGAAGAGGATCTTGTGTGTGGGTGATGAGGGGTATGTGAAACAAACGGGTTGATCAGGAAGTTGAGCACTCATATGTTTGTGGGTGATTCGTGGGATTGTTGTTTGTCATAAGGTAGCTCAGTGAATTTTAACCTGGGGTCGGATGACACCAGGGGACCAGCGACACTTGCTCAGTGGGTCGGCTAATGTTTAGAAAATAAAAAAAAGCAAGATAATAAAGTATGTATGTAAGCCTGCGAGAAATTCCCATTACGCTGGCACAATGTGAATGATTTCAGGAACTTCATGTTATGCAACATTCCCGATATGATGTCATTATGCTATGTCACGTAACTACAGCGCAGTGCGTGGCAAGATTATAGAAACAACGCGAACAGTATGCTAGCTCTAAAAAAGTACCATGGGAAATTGAGCATTTTAAAAAGATATGCAAACGTGAATGAATTTGAAATTGTCCGTTAAAAATTAGGTTGGTACCCTTAGCTTGATTCGGGAAAGCAGGGCAAGTTTAGCAAAACTATTTTTTGTTGGCTTCAACTGAAGCAAAGCTATTCACCGACAAAAAGATAGAGGGACAGATTTACAATTACTCGCGCATCCCTGCATAGCGGCAGGGATGCACCAGTAATTGTGTGCCGCAGCTCCACCACCCTTACAATGTGGCGCACCATGGGGCAAAAACGGCACAGATGCGTCACGCATTTGTGCCGTAAAAGCAGCGCATTGCTGGAGCTGCGTCAAAAGAGTGACGCAGCTCCAGCAATGATCAGGGGGGCCCTATGTGCACAATGCTGCTTAAATCTTACGCCTGCTTCAAGCAGGCGCATGGTTTTGACGCAGCATGGGCCCAAAAGTGACTCAGTGAAATCTTGTAGATTTCACTCAGCCACTTTCGGGAGGCGTTCCTGCGCCGGAACGCCTCCCCCTTCGATGGTACGCCTCTTCTGGCGCACAGCTTCAGAACGTGAAGCATCTGGAAGATGCGTCACGTTGGAAATACCCCGCACCATGGCGCATCTTTTGCACCGCTGTTGCGTCACAAAAGTGACGTAACGGCGGAGTAAAAACGGTGCAAGGGGCTTGTAAATCTGCCCCAGAATATTTTAGGACCAAAGAAGACAGAGTGATGTGGTAGCATGTTCCTTTTAGAAATAAATCTAAAATGTGAAAAGCTTGTTTTTGTTTTTCTTTGTGAATAAAATGCGATTTTATAATTTGTGCACTTTGTTTAATGTATACTTGTTTAGATATTTCTGTCTTTGCATTTGAGGTTCAAATTTAAGAAATTGCTTAAGTTAGGAGTCTGGGGCTCCCATACTGATTCAGTGGGCTTCCACAGAAGTCAAAAAGTTAAGAACTGCTGAACTATTTGGAATGTTTCTGCTGAATTTATTAGGGCAGATTTACTTCTGGGATCTGCATGAGGATCCTATAGAATTACTACAATGGATTCAAGATGAAAATTCCTTGCCTGAAAGATTATATGATGACTGAGACCTAAATTCTTCAGTCAGATTTAATGACGTCAATGCATAGATGTGCAGTGGGCTTTGTTTTTGTACTTCGTATTATCTTTCTAAGCATGATATGTTTGATTTTCAGTTTATTTTCCCTGCAACTTATTTTTCTGTATGCAGAATTCTCTCATTATGTTGCCCTGTGTTGGGCTACTTCTTTCCTTCTCTTCTTACTGCAATCCAATTCCTATTGTTATTCTGTTTGTTGACATGTAAATATGGTTGTTATGGTGCAGCGGGGTCCTGTTATGGTTCGGTATTTTGATCCTACAGCCGACAGAGCCTGATTAGGCACCGAGGAGGTAACAGTTGACGTGTTGCCTGCTTTCAGGGGTTCTGCCGTTGGCTGTCTTACATTAAAGTACAGATTTAAACTAAAAATGATGGAACATTGCTATGGTAAATGAGCTGCATGGTGGGGTGAGTGGTATAGCAAACTTGAGACAACCCCCTTGCAAAGTAGATGGAGGTGCCCCCCCACCGCCAAACTCACTCAGGACCTCATAGGTCAGGGTAGTTGTTAAATTTCTGGGCGGTGTCGTCTTTTTTCCCTCAGACCATAGACTTGCACTTCACAGAGAGAGAGGTCTCTATTCACTCCAGGGGCCATAATCTTGATGACCGTACCCAGCCTTCCTCCGCAGCACACAATGATATCCTTTCTGTAGACAGCACTTTTATCTCTTACCATATTGCATCTGTGGAGGAGGAACAAGATAGAGATGAGGCCAGGAGGGGAAGATGGAAACAGTCAAAATTATTAGTTGTGTAAAAAAGGACACGGTGTGTTGACCACTGTGAGAATTTGGCCTGGTATATGATGTCCAAAAATTAAAGTGGGCACATTGCACCTGTCCAAATGACCCTTATTGTGATTTAAGAGTTGAAAAATAAGCTTAGAAAGCTATCCAAGTAGTAGCTGTGGAGAGAAGCTCCAGGCTTAGTCTTGAAGGAAAGTTAAGTAGCTGATTTTACCAGAATGCAATCTTATTGTATTGGTTAAACGGAAGAATCACCACACAGTAGTTATAAAAATATGGATTTATTATTATAACACCCTAAATACCTCACAGTATCTGCAGCATGCTGATAAACACGAAGCACACAATACTGTAGCACAGAAGCAATCGTAAGTAGCACTAATACACAGTAGGCTCCCATTGGAAGACCAAACCATATACTATGATAGTAGTATAAGAACCATGACTCGAGTCAAGACAGTGTCTAGAGGATGTAGTATCGCTGGGACCCCAAGGAGCCATCCAAGGTGAGTACGCAGGGACCCCAAGGAGGACGGGTGCAGTGTGTGAATATGACTGCGTGCTACATACAATTCAATGGGAGAGTTGTGGTTGCAGTTTTAAAGTTTAAGGACCCTTTCCAGTGGATTACGAGGAAACCCTTTGGAACATAGAAGGTTGAAGAGCCACGCCCACCCATGGATACAAAGAACCAAATTTACCTATCCCAGGGAATCCTGGTGCATAGGGCTGAAGTGGGATCAGAAACCAATGTTGTTCTCAATGGGAGTCTTCAAAGAAATGCCACTGCTGAAAAGAAGAAAATTGTCTGGTGGAACCCGCAGGTGTATTCTTGATGGAAGGAATCTGAAAGCAGAGGAGACAGAGTCTGGGTCACTCTGGAGTGACCATGGGCTCAGTAGATAAATTCCCATCAATGTCCGGTGCTTCAGGTGTAGAGATGAAGACCTTGACTCTACAGCTGCAGGGACCAGGAGACATCAAGGTTGACCAAGAGCCGGATATGAACAGTCCCACAAAGGAAGTTGAGTGCTGAGAAGTCAGTGTCCGGCGGGAGCATCAACATGCCTTGGCAGCGGCAGCACAAAAGAAGGTCAAAGAAGGTTACACCTGGCCCACCAAGAACCAGGGAAGCCTAAGAAAAGCAGTGTTGTCCCTCTGGTGGACCCACAGGCCGAAGGCACAGGAGTCGCAAGTGGACCTCTAGCAGTTTCACAAAGTCACAGCTCACAGGGCACAGAATATGAAAAGGCTGAAGTCCTTTTGTAAGAAATGTGAGCAGAGGTTGGGGCTATCGATAGCCAAATGCACTTAGTTGGGGAATGCCAACAAGCATATGCACTTGCAAAAGTACACAGTGCGCAAGGGTTTAAGTTCTGCGGTCCCCACAATAGATACTGGCCTCAAAGTAAATGAGAGGGCAGCTCAAATCCAGGGACATAGGAACAAACCTCTTGTGTTGCCAAAGCCTTCGGAGACCACAGGAGCTCAGGATCAGCAGACTGGTCAGTTGCATTATGGTGCCTGCGAATGCAGGGGAGTGACTCCTACACCCCAAGGGAGATACTTCCGTTGTCCTTGATGCTCCACAGTGCCTATATGGAGCCTGTGTGATGCACAGGCACAGAGGGTCGAAGGTCAGTGGTTTCTGGTTCAGTATCTTGTCCATGTTCAATCTAGGGTCCAACATCCTGGTAAGCCTTGATATATCCACAGGAGAGTGTTGGATAGATTCAGGTGACCCTCCTAGGGGAGGGTCAGGATAGTGGGAAGTGTACTCCCATGTCCTTTGTCCAATTTCATGCCAGAGCAGGAGCCAATGGCTCACAGGACTGGTTTGAACTGGACTATGCGCAGGGACACCAAATGTGCCCCTCGTACAGACTTTCAAACACTTTCAAAGTACACCAAAACAGCTCCAATACACTAAATCCTGTCTGGGAGGAGGTGACAACTCCCTGTTACAGGATGCCTATTGTGCTCCCTTCCTCTGCTCAAGCTTGGTTCAGCAGCAGGATAGCAGAAATGTGTCTCCGGTTGGCAGCAACTGTTTTGTGCTGTCCGGGTTGAGAAGACTGGTAGTGGGAAGACCAGGAAACCTACAAAGCTCTCTTTTGATGGGTGGAATCATACCTCTCACACTGGTTACTGGTGTGTAGGTATGAGTCCAAGGTGTTTGATGCCAAACACAACATGGTTGGTTGCAGCTGTTTTCGAGATAGCATTTTACACAAGCATATAATGCACCTCTACCTATATGTCTGGCTGCGGCACCGACAACCTGGGTGAATGTTTTACGAAGACTGCAGAGGTGCTTTGTTCATGCAGGGGCACCCTCTGATGTAAAATCCAGTACTCTGCCATCAGGACTGTCAAGGTACTTCTATAGGGGTGACTTATAGGTTTCAAGTGTAGTGATCTATAGATATGGTAAACCTAAAGCTAAAGTGAGTGGTGCTTGCAATATCTTACACAGGCTGCAATGACAGGCCTGTAGTTCCATTTTGCATGGCTTCTCATGGGTGGCATAATACATTCTTCAGCCCATGAGAGGCCTCTGGGGTACCTATGCCCTGGGTACATGGGTAACATATACAAGGGACTGACAACGGTACCCAGGTCCAATCTGGAGTGTACCTAAGTATGGCATAACATTTTAGGGAGAAAACAGATACACTGGGGTCCTGATTAGCAGGATCCCAGTTGGACTAGTCAAAAACAGATAAACACTAGGCAAAAAAGTGGGGGTAACCATGCAGTCAGATCCTACCTTCCTACAATCACCAAGGTACAAGTCCCCATTACATGAAACAGTATCTTTTTTACAAATATTAATCTACGTGGCTGTAAGTCACTGATGGGCAATTAGCTGATCATGCTCTGTGTGTTTAAAAATACAGACATTAGAAAATATTACTAAAGAAATGAAAAAATAAAAGATACACAAAACACATAAGGGATGTGTTGAACTGGGTGTACTTACGATCTTAGAAGCATGAGTGTAAGTTTGTAAAAACTTTTTCATGAGATTTAAAATATCTCTATCTTTCAAAAGAGTACTTTGGCCTAACTTATTTAGGTTTGTGGACTGTCACATCTGAATGTTCTTCTCAGGCCACAACCTTCCTTATGAATTTCCAAATTCTTTCACTTCATATTCATGTTGTACTACATGTGGCACCTCACCTCAGCTAAGTTCAGCTTTGATGGTAGAGCTTGATATTGTCCCTTAAAGGTGAGCTACTCCGGGGGGGGCGCGGCTTGGACGGCAGAGCTAATGGCTGCCTGATCCTGCCGATGCACCGAACGGAGACCAGCAAGACATTTGCTAAGCGAATAACTGGCTGAAACGAGGAAAAGAAAGAAATTCCAAACATCGGAAACCTTGCCCCACCAGATGAGCCCAGAGACGAAAGACGAGGCACCATGAAAATGGAGTAACGAGCACAAGAAGAAACAGGGAGAAATCCCCAGACCCAAAACAGCGCCTGAGCCTGAGCGAGCCCTATGAAGGAGAACAGATGAAGAGACATAGGGTACCCCACAAGTTGACCTAGCCCAACCCTCGGAGGCAAGACAAGACGTGGTATATCTCCAAACACTAGGTGAGGGGAGCGCAACATGCAAGAGGGAGCATTCGAGATGGGGAAGCACCGAATATTGGTCTACCAAAATTGCGCCCACACCACAGAGCTAAGGTCTGCACTGAGAGCCAGAGGCAGCTAAGGGGAGACAGCGTAGCCACCCCAGCAAGGAGGAACGCCAATGTGGGGGCAATAAGACAGGCTGTAAAGGTGCCACAGATACTGCTAATACCAGGGTAGAGGGATTGGAAATGAACATCCACTGGAGGTAGCGAAAATGAAAGCAGAAACCGCTAGACCGGGCCGGAAGCGGAACCAGTGGCCAAGAGAGAGTGGAAACAGAGAGCGTTCTAAGGGCGTAGCTCGCTAAACAAAGTGAACAACAAGTCGACCCAAAGACGAAGGAGGATGATAAAGTCCCCGATACTGGAGCTCAAAGGTAGCACCAGTGCAGCACTTGCGCCAGCGCCGCACCACTCCGCAGGACCTCCAACGTGCCCTACCGAGCACCCAAAGCGCCGGGGGTGGCCAACAGCTACCGCAACCTGCCGACCCCATGGCCGACCCCGCGGCAACCTGAGACCCGGGCCCCAGGTCCCAAGACCCGAGACCGCGAAGGCAGAACCAGACCATCACACAGGACTGGTTACCAGTTACCCCCCAAGCGGAAGCATTAACATACGAGGACCCCCTAATACCCACAGAGATACACGCCTTGAGCGGGCCAGAGTAGAGAGCCAGAGGGTGACTTATGGCTACGGGCGAGCCCAGGAGCAACTAGGGGAGCATCAAAGTAACTGGCAGCACTGTCACATGTGGCCCCCAATGGCTCAGAACGGAATAGAAAGAGCAAGTTCAGCAGGACACAGAGGAAGCATGAGGCAGAGGGAGCCCGACGAGCACCAGAGACGGGCCACGAAGGGACAACAATATTAAAAGAGACCAACAGACGAATCAAGGGTACCCTGAAACCTGGGCCGCATACACTGGGGGGTGGAGACCCTACGGCACGCAGCTGCGAAGGCCAGGCAAATCTGAACCCGTAGCCTTCCTGCCCTGAATTGGCCGGCCAAAAGGCTATGGGTTCGGATTCACCTGGCCTTCGCAGCTACGTGCCGTTGGGTCTCCACCCCCCAGTGTATGTGGCCCAGGTTTTGGGGTACCCTTATCCCCTCTGTAAGGACCCCCTCCTCCATCGAAGCCCACCAGAGTCGCCTGCAGCAGATACCTGTGGATCACAGTAGAGACAACAAAAGCAGCACAACAGCCCATCCCGACCAGCCAAGCAGGCCAGTGGAAAAGTTGGGAATGAACACCATAATGTCGGAAAGGGAACTGGGGCTCCAGCAGCAACAGCTGAAGAAAAGTAAGAACGAACCCGGCCAAGTAGACTCACCGATCAAACAAAAGCAAGACAAAGGCAGCACGCTTGAAATGATACTAAAGAAACTGTCAGAAGTTCATGACCTGGCTAAGTCCACAAAACTTACCACAGATACAATCCAGCTCAAAATCGCGGCGGTAAGAGCGGACCTAAACACAGAAAATATCAGGTTTACCACGGCAGAACAGAGGATCAGTGAAGTGGAAGATAACTCCAATAAGTCAGGCAGAGAAGTGTTGTTGATAAAAGAAGCTACAGGAGGCCTACTCAGGCATACAGCTGAGTTGGAAGATCGAAACCAAAGGGGGAATGTCCGCATCTCGGGGAACCCCAAGGGTGCAGAGGAATCTGTAGACTCATGCGCAGCCTTCCTAGAGGACCTAATTCCTAAGATCATTAACTTAAAGTTCCATCACTAATTCAAAATTTGACAAAGCTTTCAGAGTCCCGGCCCTCAAGAACGCAGCATCCAACTTTGCCTGCCCCATCATATGCAAGCCACTGAGATCCCAACACAGACAGGACGTGTCCAACTATGCCAGGAAAAACCATCAAATCACCTGGAAGGGCCACAAAATTATCCTCACATAGGACTATTTGAAACCTACAGTGGATGCCAGGATAGGCTTCCTGATTCAGAAAAGGGGGTGGTGATGAACAGTGCTTGAATTAAGCAGACCACTCAAACCCAGTCCAAAGATCAGGGCTTGATCCATCACCGTTTTTTAGCTCACTGCACCATCCCAGCTCAGAACCTGGCTACATGCAAATTAGTCTGTTCCTGTCCCAGTGCATGATGGGAACAGGGCAAACCAAACTACAAAGCCAATTCTTATAATGGGAAGGAAACAAGCTACTGGGGACCGGTTTCTGGCATTTCAGCCGTCATCGGCCCGGCTTGCTTGAATCCTGATGGTGCAATGAGCAAGGGACTCACATCTGAGTATACCCTTCCACGCTTATGGTGGACAAAATGATTCAGAAAAGGGGGTGGTGATGAACAGAGTGCCTGAATTAAGCAGACCACTCTAACCCAGTCCAAAGATCAGGGCTTGATCCATCACCGTTTTTTAGCTCACTGCACCATCCCAGCTCAGAACCTGGCTACATGCAAATTAGTCTGTTCCTGTCCCAGTGCATGATGGGAACAGGGCAAACCAAACTACCAAGCCAATTCTTATACTGGGAAGGAAACAAGCTTCCGGGGACAGGTTTCTGGCATTTCAGCCGTCGTCGGCCCGGCTTGCTTGAATCCTGATGGTGCAATGAGGAAGGGACTCACATCTGAGTATACCCTTCCACGCTTATGGTGGACAAAATGATTCAGAAAAGGGGAAGTGATGAACAGAGTGCCTGAATTAAGCAGACCACTCTAACCCAGTCCAAAGATCAGGGCTTGATCCATCACCGTTTTTTAGCTCACTGCACCATCCCAGCTCAGAACCTGGCGACATGCAAATTAGTCTGTTCCTGTCCCAGTGCATGATGGGAACAGGGCAAACCAAACTAACCAATAGGCTTCCTAGCCACCCATCAAAGACTCAAATACAACAACTTGCAGTTCTTCTTCGTAGGCCCGGCAAATTTCAAAGTAACAGACAGAGGCAGAAACCACTTCTTTACTGACGCGATTCCTGAACGGGACAAAGCCCCAAAACATGGAGGTCTTCCAACAAGCCTCAGCAAAGAGATGCCCTTCTCCAGACCTGTAAAGCAGGGAGGAGAACGGTAACAGCAGCCAGTGAATCCCTACAGGGCAGAAGCACACTACCTCAATGGCAACATCTACCTCAAAGTACAACACTCCTACCTCAAGGTTCCCAGCAGGCCTGAGTAACAAAAGAAATGTTGCAGCGAGAAGTTTTCAACCACAAACCACAAGAATAAAGTCTTGCAACGCAGAACCTTTTACTTTGGACCTCTTTTTTCTACAACACCTCAGTGAACTGTAACAAAATGACCAGGTCTCCAGGAGGCAGCATGGCGATCCTGTCTTCACACCTCCTACAAGCAAGTGAAGAGGGTAGGGGGAAGGAGGGGAGGGAAGAGGGGGGAATGAGGGAGGGGGACTCTCTGGGTTGTTATTTCTATCTTACTCTTTTCCTACCTTTACTACTCCCTGGGACCTCTCTGTCTCATCCTGAGCACTATGGGGACCACACTCCTGAGTAAAATAACCCTACCTCCATCCTCCGTGATCAACTCATATCAGCCCGTAGGAAGTACAACAATCACATTAAAAACAAGAACTCCAGCTTCTTCCGCTCGGCGCTGTACAGTGCCAAAAACAGACCCAAGGAGCTGGATAGTGTTATTAGACAACAAACCTTTAAGCCCGTGTCCTCCTCCATACAGGCTTCGAAAGAACTATGCGATAACTTTGCCAACTTCTTCAATGATAAGATCACGAAAATCGAACTTTCATTGGACATCAACAACACGCACCCCACGAAGAGCATCTTGGCAGGATCAAATGATCTTTCTCCAGGTTCCTTCGTCAATTCCTGACTAAGCTTCCACCCGATTCAGGAAACTGAGATAGTCAGCCTGATCTCCTCCTCCAAACCCTCAGCGCATGTCCTAGACCCCATTCCTCCCCTATTGACCAAAAAACTGAAACACGCCCTAGCGCCTCTCCGGAGCACAATCATAAACAGCTCCCTGGAAAACGGAATCGTTCCAGACTGCTTAAAAATGGGTCACGTCACACCACTATTGAAAAAACCCGGCCTAGATATTACGGACCTGAGCAACTTCAGACCGGTGTCGAACCTCCCCCTGCTTTCAAAAAACCTTAGAAAGATGCATATTACATCAACTAACCCAACACCTGGACAACATCAACCTCCTGGATCCCCACCAATCTGGCTCCAGAAAAGGCTGTATCATAGAAACCGCGATCCTCAACATCATCAACGATATCCACGGTTCACTAGACTCTGACCAATGCTGCCTCCTCATTGTCCTTGATCTCTCTGCAGCTTTTGACACTGTAGACCACAAACTCCTCATAAGGGCCCTCCAAGAAAGAACTGGTCTTGGTGAGGTAGTCCGACAAGTCAATAAAGGTGTACCGCAAGGCTCGGTGCTTTCACCGCAACTCTATAACATTTACATGGAACCGCTCTCCAAACTACTTAGGAAAACCAACATACGCTTCCATCTCTATGCTGATGACACCCAGATCTATCTGGAAACTACTTCTCTCAAAGACATTCAAAGACTCAATGATGTACTGGGGGACATCCAGGACTGGCTGACATGCAACCACCTTAAACTAAATCCTGACAAGACGGAGATACTCCTCATCTTGAGCAAGGAAGAGTACCCCCAAATTGCGGAATGGTTAAAAGCCATTAATGCGCTCAACGGGAACCTCACTCTAGCAGACTCTGTCAAATCTCTAGGCATCACCCTTGAGCCAAAACTGAACATGACGAGACATATCAAGAATTCGGCCAAAAGTGCCTTCCTTAACCTCAGACTACTGAACAAAATAAAACCCTTCATTCCGCCCAGTGATCTCAAACAGGCCACACAAGCACTAGTATTTTCTTGACTGGACTACGGGAACGCAGTCCTCTCTGGAGTTCCTAAAGTGCATTTGGCTCCCATCAAGACAACTCTGCATGCGGCTGCCAGAATGATCACCAGTATCAAGAAATTTGAACATATCTCACCGGCACTCGAAGAACTTAAGTGGCTTCTAGTCCAAATGCGGATCAGCTTCAGAACAGCCTGCCTCACCCATAAAGCCCTTATCACCAGCAAACCCGAATACTTGGCGAAATAACTCAAAAAAGCCCACCAGTCTAGGAACCTGAGAAGTTCAAACTCCCTCCTACTCATCCCTCCAAAAACTAGAAGAAAAAAGACTGCGGATAGATCCTTCACCGGAAGCGCTCCAAAAATCCAGAACTCCATTTCCCCACTCATCAGAACCATTTCCTCCTTTGTGGAATTCAAAAGTCAACTCAAAACCTTAATCCTCAACCGCTCCCTAGGGAAGGGATAGATTGAGACAGCTAGCAGACATCTAGCTCTGTCCAAGCTCAATAACTCAGAATAACCGTGAAGTCAAATCTGTCCTGCACTACAATGTGTTTCTCTTCTATTGTGCACTCTTCTTAACATGTTTTCCCTCCTTTTGGGTATATGGTGACTACCCTCCGTGTATATGGTGAATATCTGTTTGTATCTGTTGTAAAGCACTCCAATACCCTAGGGTCAGGCCAGCGCTATAGAAAACTTCTTAAATAAATAAATAAAAAATAAACCTCCGAACGCAGTACAGACCTAGACCCACCTGTAGGTCATTACATATCCGGACACACTAGTGAGGCTGACAACAGGGTAGACACAACCAGACGAACTGGGTGAAATGTACCATACAATGACAGTTAACAAAACCTAGCCACTGGGCTCAGCGTGGTCTCCCTAAATGTCAAATGCCTGAATCACCCCATCAAGTATAGAAAAATAATAAGGTACCTGTAATGAACAAAAAGTGACATTGTCCAGCTACAAGAAACTAAACTTGAAGCAGAGGGCATAAAACTCATCAGAGCCAATTGGATAGCCGACACAGCATGCTCACTAGTGGTCAAAAAGAAACGAGGGGTGGCCACGCTAGTCTCCAAAAAATCTAAGATCAGGATAGAATCACACTCCCAGGACAGAGAGGGCAGGCTCCTAATTACCAACTTGTGAAGGGGGGAGCAGAGGTTCCACATAGTGAATATATACGACCCCAACAAAGATGACCCAATCTTCTGAGAGGCAGTATCAGAGGCAAAGACAAACTGCCTCAAGACGGAATCACAGTCGTAGCAGGAGACCTGAACATCCCTCTAGATCACACCCTGGACAGGCAATCAACATCACCATACCACAGCACGCGATGACACACAACGCTCCAAAACATCTGCACAAAGTTCAACCTCAAAGACGCATGGAGACTACAACATCCTGACACAATTTTTCAATCAATGTTATTGATATATGATATGGAACTCAATTGAGATCCCCATAAAAACATGACATAAAAAGTACCAAATACAAATACATAAAATCCATAAGATACACTCTATTAAATCAAAAATCAAATGAAGGATTCATGTCCATTAATACAAATCTAGGAAACAGTTAAAAAAGTTAAAAATTCTATAGCAAAACATTTAATTGGGGGGGTTATAATTAGCTTCTACTAAAGAGTTGGCAGACAAAATACTTAATTTTAAACAAATTGGTCTCACCCACTTTCGGCGGTGAGCCATTAAGGCAGGGCATACGAATAGAATGTGGGCAGTATCCTGGGTCGAATTATTACACAAGTTACACTTTTCAGAGGAACCATACCATCTAGCTAATAATTTGTTCAAAGGGAGAAGATCCTGCCTCAAGTGGAACCAAAAGCGCCGTAAGCCATGAGGAAGGTTTCAGGAGGCATAAGGTTGCATACGTTTAAGTAAACAAGAATTATTAACAGAAGAAGCACCTTTCTTTAAAATAAGGGATTCTCTATTCCTCCCAAAACTTAGATTCCATGTTGCCAGTTTTAGGGTGGAAAGCGTAAAAAGAGTTGATTCTTCTAGTTCAAGTAGTGCAACAGCCCTTCTAAAGTTCTTTATAAGTAGGGTATACTCTTTTAGGGGACCCAATAATTCTTTTTGGATGAGGTATCTTAAAGTGGCTGGTTTTCCCTTTAGCAGACAAGAGACCCATCGTATTACTCCCGCCAGGCCCTGGACCCAACTGCTTCGTATACAAAATTCAAGCCTAAGAGATGCCACAGTACAAACGTTGTTGACAGTAGTTAATTTTCGCAAAAGACTGCCCTCAATAGTATCCAAAAAGCCCCATTGCCCCAAATCAAGAATTTCAATGCCATAAAGCAGAGAGGCTGGAATTTTTGCCCGAAAAGCCTCTAACAGATGAACAAAATGTATTTTGCCGGTGGCTTTATAAAGTGCACTCAAGCCTTCACCCTGTGTCATGGCCTTCAGAGTGTTATTATATATATGGGCCTTATTGCTGGGATTAAAAATAATAATAGTAATCCCAGCTCTAAAATCGGCTTCTATTGTGCCTAATTTAAAGAAACCTGGCGCCGATCCATCCACCCCAATCAACTACCGGCCCATCTCCTTGCTGCCCTATCTAGGCAAGGTGCTTGAGCGACATGTCACCTCGGTACTTAGTGCCCATGTGGAAGCAACCGGCGGTTTGGCGTCTTGTCAAGCTGGCTTTCGGCCCAGGCACTCTACTGAGTCCGTCGTGGTGTCGGTCCAGGACAAACTCAGGGAGGGCTTGGACCAAGGCAAACATCAGGCTCTGGTGCTCCTCGATCTCTCCGCCTCTTTTGATACGGTGGACAACTCCATCTTGCTTTCACGTATCAGAGCGGCGGGAATCGGGGGCTCAGCCCTGGTCTGGCTTTCGTCCTTCCTGCGGGACCGCACCCAGGCGGTCCAGCTGGGGGATCTCACGGCAACTCTTGTGGTGTCCCCCAGGGTTCCTCTCTCTCTCCTCTTTTGTTCAACCTTTATATCTACCCTCTTATATTCGCACTCCAGCAGCTGGAGGTCACTGTATACAACTATGCATATGACCTCCAGCTCGTCTTCAATCTTTCTTCTTCCTCCCACTCTATCTCTAATTTTCCAACTATTATGATTTTCATCAGGGACTAGATGAGCCACAACCATCTGAAGTTGAACCCGGACAAAACCGAGCTGGTCCTCACTGGTGGCTCCTCCAGTCCCTGGACCTCTTCTTTTTGGCCCTCTTCCTTAGGTTCCTCTCCCACACCCTCTCCTACAGTCAAGACCCTAGGCATAAAAATGAATGTATGTATGTATTTATTTGAGCTTATAATCACCTCACCCTTCACTCACAAGTCAGCTCCGTCGTCTCTTCTTGATTTCTCACTCTCCACACTATTCGCACTGTCTCCCGCTTTTTTTCCCCCCTGGCACTAAAGTTGATTATGTCTGCCCTTGTGATCTCCCGGCTGGACTATGCCAATGCCCTGTACAACGGCATTCCGGCCTAAAGCCTACGAAAACTCCAGCTTGTGCAAAATCAGGCGGCTCGGTTAGTGTACGGCCTTCCCCGCTCCCATCATTCAACGCCACTTCTGAAGGCGCTACACTGGTTGCCTGTTCGGCAACGTTCCCTCTTTAAAATCGGCTGCATGGTCTTTCAGGCACGCCAGGGATCAGCCCCTGCCTTTATCTCCTCCTTGATAAAGGAATATGTCCCCACCTGGGAGCTCCGGTCATCGTCCCAATCCCTCCTACAGGTACCCCGCTTTAGGAGGAAAAAGTAGGGAGGGTCCAATTTCTCATTTCTGGCACCCACTTTTTGGAACTCCCTCCCCGACCTGACGTAAATAAATAATTTACTCTCTTAATTTCTATGCAGGTAAGTACTTAATCAATAATAACTCAATCGGAATGAAAAAAGACAGAGTCCGTGGTGTTAGAGTCTCTTAGGGGTTTTATTCCTTAAAAAGGAATGGTCAAGACCAGGATATCATGTTCTGACCACCACAGGGGTGTCAGAAGGGATAGAGCAAACTTTATTGACATTACATAGCTTATATACTTGATTTATACCATAGGAAGTAGTGCAGTAGGCGTAACAGCTGAGAGAAGACAAGATAACAGTATTCACGTGTTACAAGTACGTAATCAAGAGGCGTGAACTAGGCGTGAGCTGGAGATGTGTGCTAGAAACGTCACTGATAGGTGACGCAAGTGGGTGGCACCAAGGGGTGGTGCTAACAGAATTGTTGCAATGTCAGCAGAAATCGGAAGCTTGGATGCGTGCGCAGCTGCATGACGTGTGATTGGAGGGGTGCAGGGGACTTGACATTTACACTGACGGAAAGAGACAGAAGTCTGGCATGTCAGATCAACTTGTACTTCTATCATATCTGATATCTGATGTTTAGGAACCATACTATCTGGGCGGAAAGGTCTCTAGGGCAGAAGCTATTCTATGCTAACTGTGGATGCGTGTATAAGCGCCTAAGTGTCTACATGAGAAGTGTGGGGGCACGGGGCCTTCCATGGAAGCATGGTAACAGAGGCTATGAATTATTTGCATTGGGACGGGTCGGCCCTTTGGCTCTGCAGCTGGAGAGGATGTTTACTGAAGCTAGTAGGCAGGAATGCATTTTCGAGGAGCGGAACAGATAACTTGAAGGTTATAGTCAGTCTTGGCAGAAAGCAGGCTGAGCTGAGCGCGAGGGGCCGCGCTGGAAGTAAGTCAGAGTTCACGGTTACAGAGGTAGCCTGGGCAGAGGCTGTCAGAGTCAGAAGCCAGAAAAGAGGCTCGATGGCAGAAATTCAGGGCCTACTTTGCCAGAGCAGAAAAACATGTGAAGCGTACTACAAAAAGACGGTGGCATAGCATACTTAGGAACGGACTATATAATCCATTCAGAGTAGATCTGAAAGAGGACAAGTTAACGTTGGACGCAAATGTATTTGCGTCTTCATAGCTGGCACAGGAGGGAAGTTACATGCACTTTAGGCTGGTACATGGAGTCGGTGGGGTACGCGCTAGGGAACATAACATGACCAAAAATTTATATTACCTCATTCCCTCCTTGTTCCCTACGGACCCTTCATGATATATCGATCCTCATGAATCGATCAGTTTGTTCTTGCAACATCATTTGTTCTTCTTTCTTTCGTTTACGTTTTGAGAGAAAACTGGAATGTTCAATACAAGAGGTGGCACACAGTCCACAAATCGCTGGCCCACACTGCAGGCACAGGCAGCAACTGAATACTAGGACTAGGCCAATGCCTAGGAAGGATAGGATCTTCCATCCCCAAGCTGTTAACGTTGTCCAGAACCAACCGGACCAAGTCCAGGTGCCTGGATTCTGATGTATCTGATTTGCAATTTTATGGAGACGTGTGATAGCTTGATATACAGATGGTGCGTTTTGTGGTATGAAAACACAGCAACTTGACCCGATGACCTTACAGGCTCCACCTCTATCTGCCAAGATGACGTCAATAACAAGACGATTTTGAAGGACAACAACCCGCATGGCGGACTGCTCTTCTGTTAAGTTACCTAAGGCGGAGGCAGTTTCATTCACTACTGCTTCAAGTGTTCTAGTTAATCTGCGTATTAATTTACTATTCTGAACAGGTCCTAAAAAGAAAAAGAATCCTTTATTAAAGTCGGTGTACTGTTCCCATGCCGTTTCTGTGTAGTCGACAAGTGGGATATCTCTTCTGGGTCTATTCTTTACTAGATTGGTGTTTATATGGTAGTCAGGCGGAGCTAGGAAAACAGGTGGCAGAAGGAATGCAATGTAACAGGTACCATCCCAATCTGGAGGTAGGCGTATGTATGCGGTATGACCACAAACAAAGTAAGAATGACGGATAGCTTTGAAGGACGATTTTCCATGATCACTGAATTCGACCACAGTAGTGCATTTACTATGACCTAAGTGTACTGAACCTTTCTTCTTGATACATAATTCACCAGTGACTGGCAATACTGACATAATGGGTAGAACTGGTGCAGCTTCGGATTCAACAGTAAGAATCATGAGGCTAATTGTATAATTACCTAATCCATATACTTCATTTACAATAGGCTGTCCCGAAAAACCAAGGGAAACATTCTGTGAGCCTGAGAGGGGTGCCCCTGGGACTTCATTATGACTGATTGTAGTGCGACTTGCCACTGTGTCAATTAAAAACTTTCTGTCTTTTCCCAATACGTGACTGTGTACATAAGGACCTTCTTGATCTACAGAAATTTCAATAAGAGGCAAACCACCTTCCCTCTCTAGGCTGTTTCATGTATATCGGGGGTAATCTGGGTATGCAGATTGGGCATACTGGTACATCTGCTGCGATACTTGCTGAGTCGCGGCAATGGGCTGTGGCTGTGGTACTGCTACTGTCTGCGCTGTGTGGGATGGAGCATGCATAGACTGTGTATTCTGCATTGGCTGTTCGCTCTGTGAGGTCTGTTGATGCCCATGTTCATGTCTAGGTGGATGCGGTCTTTCTTTAGTTTTACCTGTTGCTATGTTATGTTTCAGGACTGGGCATTCGTGTACGTAATGTCCTGGCTGTTTACAATAATTACATGTCCCTTTAACGGGAGCTGTAGAGTGACTTGTCTGGGCCCCACCCTTCCTCTGACCGTCGGCTGGGAGCGTCTGAGCTACTAACATTTTCATCTTTGTGTCTTTCATACGTTTCTGTTCCTGATCTTGTTCTTCTCTAATTCTGTTCTGATGATATTGTAACATTTGTAACATCTGGGATGGCGTATTTGCCTGCCAAGTACTTTCAACTTTGTACACTCTATTTTTAACTAATGGTAGCGAGTTCTCGACTAGTTTTGATACAAAAAGGTGTGGATACGACTCGCTGCTTGGTTGTAGGCCACTATTTATAATGAAACATTTCTCGAATCTTGAATAGAAGTCACTAGTATCTTCATCTTGTTTTTGTTTACAGGACGAAATTGCGTCCCAATCTTCCTTTCTAGTTGTCAATAATCTTGGCAGAACCTGTACTATTAATCCGGGTAATGCTTTAGTCTTATCCCCAAGGCCTAACCCTGGGACCCGTTTGCTTTCTTCGTCTTCTATTTCTGCCCATGCAATCTTTGTGTCCCCCACCTCCCATTCTTTTTCCTTTAATTTCTCGTAAATGCCCGTGGGCAGCAGTACCTTTAACATTTTCATAATATCATCATACGTGTAATCCCCCATGAGTAACATGTCTTTGAGCTCTCTGTGAAAACCTGCAGGGTCTTTATCGTGACACAGGACTAATTTCTTCATTTCTAACAGTTCTAACTTAGTCAGTGGTATGTGAACATACACACGCTTCAAGATGTGATCCGCACCCATAACTGGGTGTACTTCTCGTAAGGGGTTCTGACTTTCAATGCCACTACCGCATTGCATGTGGTACGTTTTCCTTTCTGGAGGCGGGGCGGGAACATATTCAGAGCTTATGAAGGTGTTGTATTTATGTCGTTGTTCTAGAATTATTTGTATTAACTTGGTGCTGAAACCTCTCCATCTATCCATGAGTAGTGCTTCTAATGTTTCGTGTAAGGGACCTGGATCGGAATGATGGTTTCTGTACTTGATGAGGAGGTGCTGAATCATGTATACACCTGCTAATTTCTGCTCGTCTGGGGAGAGGTTCAAGAATGTCTGCGCTAACGTATCATCATTATATATGTCTGGATTTTCGGCCCATAACACGGCTGACCGAGCGAGTTCCTGTTCATCCATAGAATTGAGTACATGGTACCCCATTCGGTCTCGAAGCCTTTTATCAGTTTCCTGGAACTGATGTTCAGAAGAATTCGGGTTTGTTAAAGCAGAGAGAAAAACTCTCTTGTTTTCCGGACGGATGCCTTTCCTAAGGTAGTTTCCCTTACCTACATACGCTATAGTATCTGTAGTCCTTCCTTGTTCTTCAAGTTCTTCCTCCTCGGAGGAAGCTTTGTCATTCCCTTTCTGGTGTGCCGTTATCACTGCCTTTCTAATTTTCTGGTACATACTGGCTATGCAAGCCCCCCTGTCATGTTTTCCTTCGGCTATATTTTGACCCTACTTGTTTAGTGCATCTAATTCACTCTGATCTGTCTCAGGCCGGTCTCGTTCTCTTATTAGACAATTTATGAAAAATCGTAATATCTGTGCTTGAATGTCAACTTTCTGTTTCTCCATGGCATCCTTGATACTGTCAGGGTCTTTTCCTGTCTGAACAAACTCATATATTCTATCTAGACGCTCCTTCATTCCTACATAGCATAGCAAGATATCAGTGGCAGATCTTAACCGTAGTGATGCCAATATCATTAGATCGTTTTTTCCGGGTACTGGATCATATCTACAAACGGAAATGTTTTCCTTTAATGCGTCAAGGCGGGGAGACTGGAACGTGAGAGGACTCTGCGTGTCCCTGAAATTGAATCTGCGTGTTAATGGCGGGGTCCGAAGACCCGCAGTCGCACCTCCTGAGGCGGATGCTTGGGCATTATCTCCCTGCGGAGTCTGGATCTGAACTTGAATTTGTCGTTTAGTAGGATCAGGTAGGACTTGCTTCGGTAGGTCAATCTTGGGTGCGGGAAGTGGCGGAGCTGGCGGAACGGGGGAGGTCTGTCGCGGTATCGGCGGAACATGATCTGGGGCCGGATTGCCACCCCCTTCCCTGTCAGGAGGCAGGGTACGAACAGGCAGATTGGCGTAAGCTGGTGCTACATCCTCTAAATATGAATTTAGGAATATGTCTTTAGTAGTCTTATGCATTACTTTAGTTGGCACTAATGGTGGCGGTAAGTTTTTCGGTATTTCTGATAGGGCTTCAGATGTGCCCTCGGCCGCGAGATACATACCGTTTACGAGATTGTTTCGGGCACGGTCTATTTGTTCTGTTTTTACTCGGATCCCTTCAATAACTAATTCGTTTTCTTGGGCTTTTTCTGATTCTTTAAGTCTGTCTTCTCTACGGAGTGCTTTCTCAGCACGCTTATGGGATTCCTTACGCCAGAATTCTATGGCGTCTTTCTGAGATTGTCTAGCTTTCTTTTTCCATAATGCTTCTTCTACCTTCATGATGCACTCGGCATCCCATGTTCCGGTAACAGGCCATCTGTGTCTTTCGTCTAGATGCTTGGTGTAATCGGCCCATAAATCTAGATATAATATGGCATCTATGCCATGCTTGTGGTACATAAAGTTACCTGGAGTGTCCCTAGGGGGAATAGGAATTTCTTCCTCCAGTATCCCTTTCCTAGTTCCTATCTGCTTTAACTTGTTGAAAAACGGCATCTTATTTACTTATTACTGAATGCTCAATCCTTATTCCTTAATACTGCTGACAGCTAGTTTATACGAGAAACACAATAATGCACATTTAAACAGTCACATTCATACCACGACATTAATCACATAAAAACATTTGAGACATAGATGACTATCCCCTATACTGGATGTACTGCTCAACAGTACAGATACATTGGTGTAACAGTGCAAAAATTCAGAATACTAGATATACTGCTAAACAGTACAGATACACTGCCTAAAAACAGTGCAGACCGGACTTGTGTACCCAAACCCGTCTAGATACGACCCAGCAATGGTACTCACCGGGAAGCACGGAAACAGAAGGCCTCGGAAAACTCGACTGGACTCGACTCGGTACTTCGGAAAACTTCGGAGAGCTTCGGAAAACCTCGGAAAACCTCGGAAAACTGGTGGGCCTCTTGACACCTCGGACCTTGCTTCTTTCGGCTAGGCTCTGGTCGGGATCCTCCGCACTCCTCACCGCCTCGTCTGGGCACTGATCGCAGTCTTCGTCACCTCCGTGGGTCAGAGGGAGATGCAGGAAATCCTGCCAGTACGCGTAGGTTCCTTCTAACTGATGGCAGGGGACAGAGCTTGCAACGCACCAACCGGCGCGTGAGGTGGGGGAGGGGTCCCTATTCGGGCGCCAAAATGACGTAAATAAATAATTTACTCTCTTAATTTCTATGCAGGTAAGTACTTAATCAATAATAACTCAATCGGAATGAAAAAAGACAGAGTCCGTGGTGTTAGAGTCTCTTAGGGGTTTTATTCCTTAAAAAGGAATGGTCAAGACCAGGATATCATGTTCTGACCACCACAGGGGTGTCAGAAGGGATAGAGCAAACTTTATTGACATTACATAGCTTATATACTTGATTTATACCATAGGAAGTAGTGCAGTAGGCGTAACAGCTGAGAGAAGACAAGATAACAGTATTCACGTGTTACAAGTACGTAATCAAGAGGCGTGAACTAGGCGTGAGCTGGAGATGTGTGCTAGAAACGTCACTGATAGGTGACGCAAGTGGGTGGCACCAAGGGGTGGTGCTAACAGAATTGTTGTAATGTCAGCAGAAATCGGAAGCTTGGATGCGTGCGCAGCTGCATGACGTGTGATTGGAGGGGTGCAGGGGACTTGACATTTACACTGACGGAAAGAGACAGAAGTCTGGCATGTCAGATCAACTTGTACTTCTATCATATCTGATATCTGATGTTTAGGAACCATACTATCTGGGCAGAAAGGTCTCTAGGGCAGAAGCTATTCTATGCTAACTGTGGATGCGTGTATAAGCGCCTAAGTGTCTACATGAGAAGTGTGGGGGCACGGGGCCTTCCATGGAAGCATGGTAACAGAGGCTATGAATTATTTGCATTGGGACGGGTCGGCCCTTTGGCTCTGCAGCTGGAGAGGATGTTTACTGAAGCTAGTAGGCAGGAATGCATTTTTGAGGAGCGGAACAGATAACTTGAAGGTTATAGTCAGTCTTGGCAGAAAGCAGGCTGAGCTGAGCGCGAGGGGCCGCGCTGGAAGTAAGTCAGAGTTCACGGGTACAGAGGTAGCCTGGGCAGAGGCTGTCAGAGTCAGAAGCCAGAAAAGAGGCTCGATGGCAGAAATTCAGGGCCTACTTTGCCAGAGCAGAAAAACATGTGAAGCGTACTACAAAAAGACGGTGGCATAGCATACTTAGGAACGGACTATATAATCCATTCAGAGTAGATCTGAAAGAGGACAAGTTAACGTTGGACGCAAATGTATTTGCGTCTTCATAGCTGGCACAGGAGAGAAGTTACATGCACTTTAAGCTGGTACATGGAGTCGGTGGGGTACGCGCTAGGGAACATAACATGACCAAAAATTTATATTACCTCAGACCATCTACGATCGGCCAAACATTACTCCTTCTTCCGCAAGGGCTTGAAGACCTTTTTGTTCAGCCAAGCCTTCCCACAGTAAATCCTTCTTTTTCTTATCTCTCTGCTTCTGCCTTCCATGCCTCCAAAGCGCCAAGAAACGGTTGGGTGTACGCTGCGCCATATAAATATTTTAAATTCAATTCAAATTCAATTCAATTCATTGCTCAAGTTGCCACAAACTATCTTCCCTAGGAAAACATAAGATTTTACGATTTCCAGCCTATGACCATCTAAAAACCAACTAGAATTCCCAAATTTAGTTTTTTTCTTTCCCATCATACACAATATTTAGCTTTTTGAGATATTAATCTTCAGATGACGGGACTTGGCAAATACATGCAATGCCTACAGACGGTTATTTAGACCTTTTGGGGTGAGGTCTAATAATAGTATATCATCTGCATACATCTAGCATGTGATTGGTTTGTCCCCCAGAACAGGGGCGATGCCTTCGCTTAAAGATAAGGTCTGGGGGAGATCACAAACATAAAGGGAAAACAATAATGGGGCCAATAAACAACCCTGTTTAAGACCATTGGCCGAGGGGATAGCTTGAGATAAGCCTCTCTCCCCTCCCAACACTACTCTGCACCAGGTATCAGAGTGGAGGTCCTGAACTAAGTCTAAAAGCCGGGCTGACATACCTAAGGCCGATAGTTTCCTCCACAGCAAAGGGCGATCAACTTTGTCAAAAGCTGTGGAGAAGTCTATAAAGGCTGTGTAGACTCTCCCCCCTCTGACCCTGATGTATTTATCAGATATTACTTGCAGAGCTGTTAATTTATCCATGGTGCCATGGCTCTTACGAAATCCCGTCTGCTCTAGGGGTAGTATATTGCTCTGGTCCACCCAATCATTAATTAATTTCAAAAGACATTTTGCAAAAACTTTGCCAATTGCGTCCAAAAGGGCAATTTGACGATAATTTTGGGGGGACAACCGGTCACCCTTTTTAAAAAGAGGAACCAAAATACTCCCCTTCCAAGATGGGAGAACCGTTCTGCTCAAAAAACAAATGTTGAACACCGGGCAAAGCAATTTGCTCCATTTTACACTACTTTGCTTTAAAACAGAAATAGGGAGTTTGTCCGGTCCCATTGCCCCGGAAGAGCACATTTCCCTAATAGCCAATTCAATAGCCTTTTCAGAAAGAGGGACCAAGGGCTGACTATCCTCACTAGAACTTATGCTGGGGACCACTATTCCATTACTTGCATAAAGGAATGTGACATGGTCCACCCAAGTTTGCTCTTCAATGGGGATTGGGAGCGGACTTGTTCTGGCCAAGCATCCCTCGCCTATGAGGGACCAACAATTTTTCATTAATGGCTGCCTCTCTTAGTTTTATCCAGATAGAATCCTCCCCCTCTTTTCGTAATTTGGCCTGTAACCTTCTCCTCCTTCTTTTTAGTAGGGCTATTCTGCGCGCTCCTTCAGACGATTTACTCAAAAACTGTTCCCTTACTAACTTATTTATTTCACTATTGAGGAGTCAAAGGGAACTAGGGGGTATTGTGGTGTATCTTTTCTTATCTGAGTTTTTAGCGGCAGAAATCACCACCTTCATAAAGTCTAAGAAACGCACAATTTCTCAACCATGCCAATTAGCAAGGTAATTTACTGCTACATCAAGAATGCTCTCTAAGCCTCTTAGGGCCTTTGCATTCCAGTAGCATCTCCCAGATTTAAGTCCGAAGTTCACCATATCACTATTTAACGACCAACGGTCTGATTTGGGAGGATTTGTTTTTACAGAGATAAATAATAATTTGTGGTCGCTAAAAAGTGTTTCGATAACCCTAAGATCCTTCAGTAAGGCAAAGGCAGAATTCTCCACTATTACATAATCTAAAATAGATTCACCCTGATTAGATTTAAGGGTGAAGTTTGCAGGGGAATCAGAGGGGAGCCTTCCATTCACAATGATCCCATCCATCTCAGAGAGTTCTTCAAGAAGTATCTTCCCTCTCTTATTTGTTTTAATATTCTCAGGGAAGAGGGCTTGGGGAATCTGCTGTGATTCTTCTTTATATTTGTCTCGAAACAGGCTCAGACTCAGATTAGAAATTGTACAATTCCGGTCCCCTACCAAAATTATATGAGGAGTGGGAGTTTTCTCCCTAATACTCTATACATAGGCAAAGACCTTTTTTAAAATTAGGTTGGAGCAAGCATCGGGGGGAATATAGGCATTAATCAAAACTAAGGGTTTAGAAACTTCAACATTGTCAGAACTAAACAATGTTGCGGCCTGAAAGAGATTACAAGAATCGAGATAATGAGAGAAATTCCATTTTATCTGGTTAGACAGTAGACAAACTATACCCCCGCTAGCATGACCTCTCCTTGAGGGGGAAGCACAACCCTCCTATACAAAATAGTCCCTTCCTACCAAAATTTCCTCCGAACACCACGTCTCTTGGAGACAAATCACACTGGCTTCTAAGGAAAGAAGGAATTGAATTTTTTCAGGGCTATTCTTCAACCCTGCAGCATTCCAAGATATTATTGATATATCGCTGCTAAAGATGAGAATTGGACACAGACTTATTTGTCAATTTCCTCGAGAGAACTCTGGGCAACCAGTTCCATCGGAGACTCTTATCAACAGCATTACCATGGAGAGGGGGCATAGGAGGATTAGTATGAGACACGAGGCGGAAATCTTTTGATAGACACATTTTTTAAATCATCAAATCCGCCAGACCACTCTGTGCTACGAGAGGCTGCCTGCAGGAGTGAAAAAGGAGAACCTAAGGATTTAGAGGGTTTAAAAGGTCTACCAGATAAAACATTCCCCCAAAAGGGCATGACATCGATCCCTCTATTCTGAAAATCTTCCGACCATTGAAGGATGAGGTTTACTACTAATTTAGAGTAACACTTTACCCTTGTTCGAATTCCGGCCTCTGTCTTCAGGATCAGTACTTTATCTATATCTGCAGATTGTAATAATTTCAGACTTGCGGATTCCTGAAAATATTTAAGAAGTAGAGATCTATTTAGGATGCAATCAGAATCAAAAAAAGGAAAGAAATCGAGAATAAAAGTGTCAATACTTTCCTCTTTGGGCATCTCGGGAAGTTTTTTAAAGACCACTTCTCCTTCCACCTTATCAGGATAAGGTCTAGCTAGGGGATTAAGAACTGTTATTGCGGGGCCAATTGATTTAGTCGCATTCCCCAGAAGGGCAGAACTAGAAGGACCCCCTTTTTCAGTATTACACCCACCGGATAAACAAAGAGGGTTATTAAGGGAAATGGCGGGATTAGATGGAGAGGGGACCAACCTTTGTTCTAAGGAGATTGAAGTGTCTAGAACTCCTTTTACGTCCCCAATCTCATCTTTTAATGCAACCAAGGAAGCCTGATGGGGCTCTTTTTTAGTAGACAAATCCAAGTGATTTCCCTGATTTACCCTTTTTTCTATTTTCTTCTGGTTCTAATACCTCCTTGTCTCCTTCACCCCTCTGTATATTAAAGATCGGAATAAGTTCTTTGTCTACCCTTGAAACGGTTTCATTCAGAACCTATACTACTGGATCAAGATCTACTACACAATTAGAAATAGGGGCTCTCAATGAAGGGACTGACTTTTCCCTATCACAAAGTGCTAGAGAAGCATTAGGAGACTCATTCTCTGTCTTAGTATCTTTCAGCTCTACAGGTTCTTGCCGGCTTGCTTCTAAATTAGAGCTAGTTTCCTTCTCCTGTCGGTTGCTCAATAAAACCTTCAATATTTGAGTTACTGTTTCCGGTACACAGTCAGAGCCCCCAACAAATCTTTCCAATAATAGCGAAATAGAAGAGAGTAATAGTTATAGAGAGGAAAGAGAGTCAGAAACTGAGTTATCTAACTTAATTGGATGATTAGCATCGATACCTGTTATGTTGAGATTAGGGCTCATGGAAGTATTTGACTGAGAAATAATAAAATGGGATTTATTAGAGGGGGTACTACTATACAGTTGGAGGCCAGAGGGGGGTCTTTATAGGATCAAGAACTTTACTAGAATCTTCCTCAATATATCTCCTACAAAGCTCCATATCTAAATCAGAAGAGACTAAATCGTTATTTTGCACTCCTCTCGGAAGTGAAGAGCTAAACGTATTTTTAAAAGGAGACTCGCTGGGATTAAGAAAAGGGACATATACTATAGCCCCCACTGCTTTTGAATTAGCTACTGACGGAGCTCAGAGGGGATAAGGGGATTGTATGTTTTTGTCCTCTAAAGTTAACAGGAAGGGAGACACACTATTCTCCAAAATAGGGTGACCTTCTACAACTTCAACTGATGTGGTAGCTCCCCATTTCTTGTTGTTTTGTTCCATCAAACCCTCAGTGTGTAACCCCATCATAGTAATATGATCTTTTACAACAACGGTCTTTTCAACCATGTCATCAGACGTGGACCCCTGAATTGTGGTTCTATTCTTTCCCCTTTCCCAAAGATTAAGTAACTGGCAGGTGCCCTTTAATTGCGTAGCATGGCTATCCTTATTTCGTAGAGGATTCGATTTAGTTTTGGAGCACGACCTTCCCACTAATATTTTCCCTGACCTTAACCTTTTGGCCGTCATTTCAAAGACCAGAGGAAAACACAGAAGATCACTAAAAACTATAAGGATTCACAATAATAAGAACGATTTAAGCTGCTAACAGACAGAGAATAAAGCACACACATAGAAAAGCAAATTATTTGAAAAGGAATGGGCACAGCTCAGCCTACTTCAGCCTCTGAGGGCCTCAGAGGGCCCGCCCTTTGCCCGGGCTTCGCCCGGCCCTCGTCCCGCACGAGTACCGCTATGCGTCGTCAACCCGCTGATTAAGTATCCGGAAGAGAGGCAGGGGGCGGTAAGAGGACCAGGTGCAGGCAATGATCGCCGCACAGAAGCCTGGTCCTCGCAGTCCCACCTCACAGTGGTGGTGATTAGGGTCCGCCTCTCAAAATCCCCCAACGACAGGAGACAGCAATATCCAGGCCCCCGGAGTCAAAGGGGCAAGCGGCGCCCGCGAAGCGGGGGCCGCGAGGTGTGGCGCAGCTGTCAGGGAGGCAAAAGCTGTCCCAAAATATTCAGCGTCAAAGGTCCAGGTAATGCCACAGGATTTCCGCAAACAAGTTGTGCTCCGCTGGATTTATGTTTGCAGGCAGGGGGCGGGAAGAGGACCAGGTGCAGGCAATGATCGCCGCACAGAAGCCTGGTCCTCGCAGTCCCGCCTCACAGTGGTGGTGCTTAGGGTCCGCCTCTCAAAATCCCCCAACGACAGGAAACAGCAAAATTCAGGCCCCCGGATTCAAAGGGGGGAGCGGCTCCCGCGAAGCGGGGGCCACGAGGTGTGGCGCAGCGGTCAGGGAGGTGAAAGCTGTCCCAAAATATTCAGCATACAGAGAGACAGCCAAAGGTCCAGGTAATGCCACAGGATTTCCCGACATCCTGACACAAGAGACTATACCTTCTACTCCTGCCCCCACAATTCCTACACCAGAATAGACTATATCCTGATCTCAGGGACCTACTCACACTTAATAGAACATTCATAAATAGCACCCAGACTGGTGTCTGACCACTCGGCCATTTGCCTAAAACTAAGTGGGCACCATGAGAAAGACCACCCTAAACGCTGGCGCTTTAACAGCGAAACCATCCTCAACCCAGACCACAGGAAGGAAATAGAGTTGGCCATAGAAGAATACTTAAACCACAATGACATACTGAAGATTAGCACAGAGACCCTATGGGAGGTCTTGAAGGCTACAATCAGGGGCAAACTAAGAGGTATCAAGGCAAGAATCAATAAGAAGACGAATATACATATTGACCAACTAGAAAAGGAGATTAAAAAATTAGAACTATAACACGTACAAAACCCAAAGAACGGCACTCTCCTCAACACTTTTACTAAACACAAATATGAGTACAATAAAATCCTGAGTGAAAGGGCGGGTCTCTGGTTCAACAAATGCAAAGCACACAGTCTGTGTGAGGCGAACAAGACAGGGGAACTCCTCGCATTGTACCTGAAACATAAACGCAATCAGGGGATGATCGCAGCAATAACAGATGCTAGGTTTAACACCACTGAGGTAGAAAGGGCGATAAAAAACACAAGTAAACATAAGGCCCCTGGACCAGACGGGGTCCCTGCCAATCTCTACATTCAGTATCCGCAATTCTGGTCAAAAATATTAACAAATGTCTTTAACGCGATACCCTCGGCTGGTTTCCCTTCTTCCTGGTCCACCTCTATTATTGTTCCCATTTTTAAGAAGGGGAACAGGGGGGACCCTGCATGCTATAGGCCAATCTCCTTGTTGGACTCTGCCGTTAAGATCTTGGGCAGAGTCATCATTCAAAGACTTGGGGATTGGCTTGAGGAGAGCGGGGTTCTCTCTGATTTGCAGTATGGTTTTAGAGCACATAAGGGGACCATGGACCAATGCTTAAATCTTCACCTTATTATCAGTAAATACACAGTGGTGAAGGGGGGTCTTCTTTATTTGGGTTTCATGGACTTATCCTCTGCTTTTGATTTGGTTAATCGTTCAAAACTTTGGATTATTTTACGAGATCTGGGTTTGGACACCACCTTGGTTAATTTCTTGCATGACCTCCATCAAAATGTGTTTGCCTCTGTCAGGGTAACAAGGGAAGGAAGATGTACTGCGAAGTTTAGGTCAGGGAGAGGGGTTAGACAAGGCTGCATTCTGGCCCCTCTCCTTTTCACACTCTACATCAACTCCCTGGGGAAATCCCTGAACTCAGCTACTTTGGACGTGCCGCGTATGGGTGGGTCACCTATCCCGGTCCTCCTATTCGCGGACGATGCCGTCCTCATAGCTCGCACAGGCATGGGCCTGCAAAGACTATTAGACCACTTCGGAGGATTTATGGAAGCTCTGGATCTAAAGATTAATACAGCAAAATCTCATGTCATGGTCACGGCTCACAGAAGAAAAACATGAAGCTTAGAACCTTTAGTTGCAACAAATTTCCAATCTCGAGGGTACCCTTCTTTTGTTATTTAGGCGTCACCTTTGCCGAAAGAGGAACTTGGGGTGCCCAGCTGAAACTGAAGGAAAATGGAGTTATTAGATCTACCTCAGCTCTCATACATTTTTCCAAAAGACTTGGTTCGAGACCTATGGAGGCCATGACTCGCATCTATAGATCCGAATGTGTGGCAATTGCATCTTACGGGGCAGATATTTGGGGCTATGTCTCAGCCCCGGGCATCCAAATTATAGAAAGTAACTTTATACGAGCCTTGTTGTGACTCCCGAAATCATCTCCCACATATTCAATCCATAATGAAATGGGCTTTGGATACATTACTGACCTCCTAAAAATGTCCCCACTGTTATGCTGGATCAAAACTTGGACAAATGAGGAGATCACATTGAATCACCGCATTCTCAAAGACTGTATGGCTCTGGATAAAGCAGACAGCATACCCTGGCTGGCGTATGTTAGAGCGGCATGCGCGAGGCTAGGGCGTCCGGACATGTACTCTTTACCACAGAGCCTCAAGAAAGAGGATGTAGGGTGGGTCAAGCAGCATTTTCGAAATGTGTTGGAGACAGAGAGGGAAGCGGTTGAGCTTAGTAAGCCAATGGTGAGGTCAATATACCAACCTTCTTCGTCCATGGCTATGGAACCTTATCTAAAATATGTAACCAAGCCATACCATCGTTTTCTTTTAATAAGGTTCAGGTTCAACCTGATACATCTTGTGCTTGGCACCTATACAAAGTGGGGTACTCCAGAAAATACTCCACCCTGCACCTGTGACTGCTTTTCCACACAGGATACTGTTCATTTAGTTATGCTTTGCGAACACTACCTGGTGGCCCGCAAAAAATTCCTGTTCCCAATCCTGAAAGACTTAAAGTTTGCTCAGGTGAGGCCGGCCCTCTTATACCTCCAGATGCTTAATTCTGTGCAGGTCACATATGGTGTAGCTTGTTTTCTGGTAGCAGCTGCCAGACTAAATAAAACAAAACTCTCTCAGATAAACAACCACCAAATCTGACATTTTGGTAAAATATGTTCTGGGGTAATGTGTTAAACATACTGGAAAGTGGTGCTTTAGGCATTTTTTAGGTTGTTTGGTATCCATTCTCTATATCTACCTTTATAAAATTGTTTTCTTTTTAAAATAATGTTTTCCCTTTTAAATACCTTTTTAATGAATTCACATAGGATTTGTAATCATGTCTACATTTGTTTAATTGTAATTTTATTTTTGTATTATGAACTGTGTATCGCTTTTATGGTTTTAACTAACCGAAATAAAGTTATTTGACTGACTGACTGACTGACTGAACAGATGCTAGGAATAAAAATCACACGAGGCACAAGGACATACTCAATATGTTCCAAGAGTTCTACGCAGACTTACAAACCTCAGACCAAAACCTTAACCAGGCATATTGTGCCAGTTTTCTAGCAAGCCTAAACCTCCCCAAACTTGACCCCTCTGAGACTGCAGCGCTAGGGCAGAATTTCACAGAACCCGAGATAGAGAGAGCCATCCTCTCCCTTAAAAGGAATAAGGCCCAAGGCCTAGATAGCTACTCGGCAGATTTCTACAAGACATTCCAGAGACAATTAATTCCCACCATGAAGAGGGTCTTCAACCATACAGCATCAACAGGGACAGTCCCCCCTCAATGGTGGAGGTAAACATTATAGTCATCCCCAAAGAAGGCAAGGACCATACACTGCCAAAAAATTACAGACCCATATCCCTAATTAATGTGGACTGTAAAATCCATGCCAAGAACTTAGCAATCAGACTGAACTCTTTACTTCCCAAACTCGTCAGCAATGCCCAAGTCGGTTTCATACGCAACCGCCTGGCCATGACAACACTCGCCTCTTCTGCCACATTCATGAGCAAACATCCACTAAAACAGAGCCTGCCATGGCTATAGCCCTTGACGGGGACCTTCAACCTGGGTGAGACCTTCATAAATATGACAATGTCCCTCTACCAGTCACCCTCAGCACCAATAGTGGTCATTGTCTCACTATCAGGTTCCTTCATACTAAGGCAGGGGACATGACAAGGCTGCACCATGTCACCCTCTCTGTTCCTTTTAGCCTTGGAGCCCCTTATCCAAGGGATTAAACTAAACGGGGAAATCACGGGGGTATGAATCAAAGACACAGTGGTAAAATTAGCTGCATAAACAGACGACATTCTAATAGCAACCGAGCACCCTAAAAAGTCGATCAAAGCCCTCATGGACACAATTGCTAGGTACTTCAACCTTTCAGGCTACAAACTGAACAATGAAAAATTGGATTGTAAGCCCTTAAACATCCACTGCACCTGAGACACACTACACTAGGGGACTCGGGTTCGACCTGGCAGACAGGCAACATTAAGTACCTGGGCATACTGTTCGGTTCAAACCTATAAAGCTCCCTCCGCCATAACAAAAAGGCCCAGCTAGAGAAGGTTAAAAAGATCTTAGAGACATGGAGCCCTACGTTTATCAAATGGTGGGGGAGAATAGAAACCATAAAAATTATGATCACCCCAATAGTCAACTATCTATCAAGCATGGTGCCACTCCAACTAATTCCACCGGAAAATGGACAACATGATAACCAAATTTATATGGCAGGAAAAACAAGGCTAGGATCAGCATCAAGAAACTGAGACTAACAAGGACTAACAAAGCAACAGGGAGGCCTTAACCTCGCTGATTTCCAAACATACCAAATAGCGTTCTTAGCAAACCAGGGATCACATTGGGTGTCCCCCCCCACACGGGTACACCCCAGTGTGGCTCCAGGTGGAGAGAACCATACTAAACAATAAACACCCCCTCACGCTACTCACAATGAACACCTACCCTTCCAAACAGATTTTCAAAAACACATAGATATCCCTGCAAAAAGTAGAAACAAATTGCAGACCAGTATCAAGGGTTTCAAATATGAGTCTCTATGGACAAACAGTAGAATCAAATATAGGGGCTGGAGCCTCAACTTCGAAACATGGACAGAGAAGGGCATCTCCTTTCCACACCAACTGGACAATGGCCATGGCCCCGTCACGTTCTCCGACCTGAAAAAGAGCTTCCAACTAGCTGACATAGACCTATACAGATTCCTAAAAATCAAGACAGCCATTTCGAAAGCCAAACTACACAACACACCACCCTCTATGTTTCAATATGAAGCGAACATAAGCAAACTAGGACACCAAGTATCACACATTTATAAGCTTCTGCACAAAAATAGCTCCAAACTCCCCACCAAATGAACCGACTACTGGGACGAACAATTGGGGGGCAAAGTAACTGAGCTAGAGTGGGGGAAGATTTGGACCACAGCAACACAAAATAAGATAACCCCAGTGCTAGCACAAACTAAGTTCTGGCTGCTTCACAGGGCATACTGGACCCCAGACCGTCTACACACTGGGCATCAGAGAGTCCAGCCTATGCTGGAACTGCAACACACACATAGGGGACCTAGCTCACCTAATCTTTCATTGCTCTACACTCAAGAGCTTATGGGGAAGGGTGTTTCACTTCATAGACGAGATCTTTAAGCGTAAGACAAACAGAGTCTTCACCTCCATCATCACAGCGGATATAAGGCCAGACCTGGCCTCAGAACAGGACAAAGACCTTATGGACCTCCTACTGACCTCGATGGTCAAAAAATGACTGAACGACTGGAAAGACTCAGGCAAAGCAACTTTCCAATCATGGCTAAACTTGGTTACTTACCTGAGGTAAGCGGACAACCTTGCACAGCAGTATTCCCCGTGGACGGCACTGGACAGGTTTCTGACCCCCCACAAGCCCCCATAAGCAGCAGAACTAGTAGGCCTACTAATAGCAATCTCACTGCCCTCCCGGGCCAAGACAAATTTGTTACAACGGGTATCGATGCGGCCAGAGGTGATGGCTAGGAATGATGTCTGGTTAATGTATATAGTAAGAACAACTAGTTAAAACTCTGCAGTACTCTTATTATTATTATTAATGAGTTTTGTATCGCGCCTGGTTACCCTTGGGCATCCCCGCGCTCATCCAGAGAGAAACGCCAAAACAAGAGACACAGGAATTAGGCAGGGAACAGATGAGTTTTTAAAAGTAGGGGAGCCAATGCAGCGCCTTCAGCGCAGGGAGAGCCGACTGACGCCTGGGAAGGTCCATCAGGAGCCTGGCGGCCGCATTCTACACTTGCTGCAGTTTGTTTAGGGTAGATTCTGGGGCCCCCAAAAACAACGCGTTACTGAAATCCAGCTGTGAGATGATGAGCCCCTGGATGAGTAACCTCCTAGAGGCCACTGGGAGGAGTGGTAAGATCTTCCGGGCTGACCGGAGTAGACCGAAACACACGCCTGCGGTCTTTTTAGCGTGTGTCTTGAAGGAAAGGTCCTGCTCCAACCACACCCCCAAGCTCTTGATCTCCTGTTTGGGGGTGGGTGCCGCTCCCAGGCAGCTGGCCAAGCTGCTAGGTGATAAGGAGGGAGGGGAATTCCCCAACATCATCAGTTCCGTTTTTGAGCCGTTAAGCTTGAGTGCTGAGCTACACATCCACATAAAGATCTTAGCCAAACACGTGTGCAGCCGGTCGGGATGGTAAGCCGACTGGGGAAGCCCTACACCAACTGAGTATCATCAGCGTAGCTGATGATCTTGATACCCAGAGGCAGTACCACACTCTCCAGTGGGGCCATGTAAATGTTAAATAAAGTAGGGCTCAGCGATGAGCCCTGTGGCACACCACACTGGAGAGGGACCGATGATGACTTCTCGTGGCCTTCCCACACCTCAAACGTCCGGCCTTCCAAAAAGGAAGCAAACCACTTCAGGGCCATCCCGGAGACCCCCACCCCGACAGCCGTTGGAGAAGCAGCTGATGGTCTACGGTGTCAAATGCGGCACTGAGGTCCAGGAGGATCACTGCCACCGATCCCCCTGAATCCAAAATGCTCCTGGCATTCTCCACGACTGCCAGCAGGGCAGTATTGGTCCCCTGACCGGGGCGAAAGCCCTTTTGGGAGTCACCCAGAAGGGAGTTGGACTCCAGAAAGCCCGATAGGCGACTATTCACCAACTTCTCCGCCACCTTGCTATGGCCGGGGAGCAGGGAAATAGGCCTAAAGTTGGCAAGGTCGGCGGGGTCCAAGTTAGGCTTCTTCAAGAGAGCCTTGACAACCGCTCCCTTCCAACTGGGGGGCACCACTCCATGGGTGAAAGATAGATTTATAAGGTCTGTCACTGGGCCGCCGATGGTGGGGGCTACCTGCTTAAGATATTTCATTGGTGCAGGGTCTTTCGGAGAACCACTTTTCATGGTCGTCAGGACTGCGAGAACTTCTTCCACAGGACAGGGCCGAAAGAAACCAACTCCGCTGACCGCACCCTGGGCTGAAACCCTGGGTTCCACCAGAGGGGGTCTCCTGGGCTAGCCGGGGGAGAGATGCCAAGATGTTATCTATTTTGGTTTTAAAGAAGGAGGCAAGTTCTGAACATTTCTCACGTGGGTTGTCGTGAATGACCCGAGGTTCGGTAGTTTTCAAGAGTTCTTTGATGACCCTAAACGATTCTTTTGAGGAGTTGGCCGAAGAGCCTATTCTGTCCTCAAAGAACACAGATTTCGCTGCCCGAATAGCGGATTTGTTGGTACTAAGAGCCGCCCGATATTCTCTCCGGCTCGTTTCGCTCTAATTTTTCCTCCAGGTCCGCTCCAGCCTCTTGCAGCCCTTCCTCAGTGTTCTCAGCTCAGGTGTGTACCAGGGCGCAGATCCCACTCTCTTACCCCTGGTGAGTTGTTTCCTCTTGGGGAGGAGAGCATCAAGCGAGTTAGTGAGCCAGATGTTTAAGTTCTCATCAGCAACTAACGGATTGGACCCAGGGAGGGGCCGGGACGCCTCCAGATGTACCGCCCAGGTGTCCACTGGGAGCCTGGACCAGGCTCTTTCCACGGTGTATACCCTGGGAGCCGATGCCACTGGGACATCAAACTGCCACTGGGCAGGCACCATAAAATGGTCTGTCCAAGGCAGAGCCAACGTTGGTAGTACTTTGAGGCAATCCGAGTTTGAAAATATAGGGTCCAACAAGTGACCCTTCCCATATGTGGCACCCGAGTTAGCCAAGTTGATCCCAAATGCTTTAAGATCGCCTTGCAGATCTACTCCCAGAGAGTTGGAGGGGTCATCGAAGTGGATGTCAAAATCACCCAAAGCTACAAAATTACCAGTAGAGGAGGCAAGGAGCGCGGCTGTTTCTAAGAAGGAATTAAGAAAATTCCCCAAAGTCCCAGGTGGACGATAGATCAGAAGGCCCGCCATGGACGCAGTGGGTGACAAGCGAAGAGTAACCTGTGACATACTTTGCTCTCTCTCTCTCTTCCCCACACTTTTTCCTCTTTCCTACTGTTTCTCTCTCTATCTTTTCTACCTTATAATACTCACCAGAGAGTATACTAGACCACTGCAAATTAATTTTATGAATGTACTGTATCACCCATAAAACCTAATAAAAATATTCTTTTTTTAAAAGGTGAGCTACTCCATTAGTCCAGATCAGGAAGCAAAATCCATATCTTGAACATACTCTAGATGACATATTATATAGCAGGTTCTGGCAAAACCATACCTCTGCCTACGATAGTCAACAAGCACCAAAGAATACTTATTTTAAATTAGCAAAAATCTGGGGTTATCTCAACATTCAACAGATTATCCTGAGCACCAGAAAATGTACAAAGAATGTATATTCGGTTCTTCTTGTTTTCAGTTTGGTTTATTCCCCAAAAAACTTCTTTAGAAACCACAATTTCTCGTCTTCGGAAACCACAGAATGTTCTTCATATAGCAACAGCCAACACGTATTTCGGCACAGTTGATGAGTATACATCACTGACTTCATCAGGGTTTTCAGAAAAATCACAAAAGGTCCAGGCGTCAATGTGTTAATCTCTTAGATCCTTTCTGTCTTCTCATCTAAATCAATGAGTAGCCGAACGTGTGCTAATTCACTTGTAAACTGGAGAGTACTCCTTAAACAGTCCCAGATGGATAGTTTTTTGCCCCAGGTTAAATGTTAATTTCAAAGGCTGTAATTGACACGACCACATGGGTAAACTCACAAACTTTCCATGGAGAAAAATCGGTCAAAAGGCAAAGAAATAAGTAAAATGGCATCCACTTTGGATGCAAAGACCAGTGACTTAGCTTGGTCAGTAAGATTGGGAGGGTGTAAGCTTCATATTTCTCAACAATCACACTGGGATTGCATGTAATACATTATGAGAAGTAGGACATGAGGGTAGGGGCTTAAGAGGTAGTGGAAAGATAGAGGAGTGCAGCTTGTTAGATGTACTGAAAACTATTTTCAAAGTAACCAAGCTTTAAAGCGGAGACGAGAGAGAAAGAGTCTGTGTGTGTGTTTCTGTCCATGTGGACATGTAAAACTCCAGGGTGAAATCTGACAGAAACCTCAACATACCCGGCTGATAGCCCCTGTACCCAACTATTTACAACAGAATACATTTATAGGTGGGCGGTAACACCTCAAACACCCTCGTAGCTACGCTACTCTTTAAACTCATCTCAATCTAGACAAAATAGCACAAAAACATGAGTGATGGGAATAGCATCTGTTCTGATTGTTTGTGTGCTTCTAATACTCCCTGACATAATATTATAGTTATCAGGCATTTAATCTAACAATTGTAACTCGAATGGTGAAAACTACAGTGGCCTAAACAAAACTTTTTCCAGGGCCTTCTGTTAGCTCTTTGTGCTGATCTCCAGTCATTGTTGACTTAGTCCACATAAACACCTCTTTTTACAAAAATCATGCTCAGACGGCTTTCTTAGGCCAACCTCATGGCTTTCATACGTAGACACGGTAGTGACGTATGACTATCCCTTTCCACATAAAGCCATGCTCAACAGAAAACTTCTATGCCATTGTACAGAAGAGTTGTAGAGTGTGACCCACTGACCACCCATGCATTACACATTCCTTCTTCAACTCCTCATCCTCACCCACTGCAGGCATCCTTTGTTTTCTGCCACTTTTCTATGGCATCAAAACTTAAATCTACATTGACAGTCGGGCATATTATGACCTAAGACTCATCTCCGATAGCATCAACCTTACAATGATTACATAATCTGAAAATACAGTCTGCTCAATCTTCAAGATTAGCTGTAGGCCCGGACCGAATTATAAATCAGATCATAGAGCTAGCTGAATTTGCACTATGTGTGTAATGCAGAGTTCCCACTATATTACACCATCCAGTGCATGGTGAAATTATAATCCCTCTGGCCTGTGCGAGGCTTGTGTGAATGCATGCTGGCGAGAGTGAGTGAGCTTTGCCAGCCATTAGTAGGAGTGAAATTGCCTCCCACTAGCTCGGCTTTCAGTCATCACAGAGTCTTCCGGCATTATTGTGATGATGCTGGCGAGAGTCCATGGCTGCTTCTCAAAAAGCAGCTAAATCAACTTGAATATACCTTTTCGAATGACTATTCTACTCGAATGGACATTTCAGGTTGTTTTTTTAGTAGGAAAAGCATTTTTTTAATTTTACGTTTCTTTTCAACAAGAAGAATGTGCCCTGGGTACTCCAACTCTCTCTTTCTGTCCAGAAGGCTCCTCCCATGGATCTGTTCATCTCCTGGTCACTTTTCATTTGGAGTTCAATGTGAAATGTTCACTCTCTTTGCCTGCAATTTCTGATATATATATATATATGTGACCAAGCTTTGCAAGAGGTGAAACGCGTAATGGCGGCGGCAGGCTTGCTGGAGAATAAACACTTCAATTGAGCACTTAATCTGGGTCTGTTCCTTCGTCATTTCAAGTTGTGTGCTGGGGCGGCTGCTTCAGCCAGTGTGACGAATTTACGTTCATATATATATATATATATATATATATATATATATATATATATATATATATATATATATATATATATATTCACTGAAAAAACATAGGTTTCAGGCCCTATGTAGTTAGAAATTAGCATTTAAAAAACCTTTAAAATTCACTCAAAAAACTATAAGTTTTAAGGGTGTTATAGTTAGCTGGACATTTCACTCATACAAAACCATTGAAATTGCTCCTATATAGTTAGTTGTACTAATTATATTTCCCGCACCCGCAATCCACTGCTGATGATGTCACATATTACATCATTCATGACATGGTCAGTGACATCACTGATGACATCTCAAATGACATTACTGATGACATCACTGATAACATCATCCAGTGAATGTGGTTTGCTTCATTATTTAAATATGCATTATATATTTATATTGCAATTTGCATTGAAGAATGAGTGGATATATAAAAATAAATATTTGGATGGAGGATTTAGTAGCAGTGTAATTGACTGTTTACTTGACCAATTTATAGTGTCTTACTAAACATAGTGGATAGTGACTAAACTGTTTGAATATCTGTATCACTTTGTCAGTTGTTGTGTAAACTGGTTCTCCAGTTGGTTACTAGCTATGTGAAAGTGATTAGTTAACTGAGTATTTGTATGGGAGAGTGAATGTGTGTGTGGTTCGGTGGGGGGGGTGTGACTGCCCAAAGATGTGTGAATAGATGATTCACTAGATATATGAAGTTAAAACTACATGTTCTAACAGTTGTTTGGGTGAGTGAATATCTTTATGGGTGTGGTGATGAGCAAATTTATTTCTCAATGGTACATGTCCAACAAACTGGAAAAATAAAAGGCAGTGTATGTGTCAGTTGTTGTATATAAATAAGTATACATAAGACTCAATGATTGTGTGAGTGACTGTATGGATAACGTTATCCTTGTAATAATGATTTTATAAATCACTAAGTATGACTTACTATCTAAATAAATAGATGAAGTTGTGTTTTTATAAGTGTGTAGCTAAGTAAATATGTAAGTATGATCCATTGTTTGCATAAGTGAGTAGGATGACTTCATATGTGAATAGGATGTGTGCTGGTGTGTAATGTCGATTTAGGTGTATAAGTATTTTTGATAGTGTTCTATTGTTCATTGACAGCATGTATGAGTGAATCTACAAGTAAGTGATTAGATGTGTGTATAGATCTATGAATCACTGAGTGGGTTTTTAGATACTTGTATTGCTGTAACAATGGATTCAAATATCATACTCTGTATTTTACAAAGAGTGATGAAAGATTTTACTAGTGTATGAAAAGGTGTATGTGATTGTCAAGTGGATGATGTCATCAGTGATGTCATCAGTGGTGTCATTTGAGATGTCATTAGTGATGTCACTGACCATGTCATGAATTATGTAATATGTGACATCATCGGCAGTGGATTGCGGGTGCGCAAAATATAGTTAGTACAACTAAATATATAGGAGCAATTTCAATGGTTTTATATGAGTGAAATGTACAGCTAACTATAACACCCCTAGGACTTATAGTTTTTCGAGTGAATTTTAAAGGTTTTTTTAAATGCTAATTCCTAACTATATAGGGCCTGAAACCTATGGTTTTTTCAGTGAATTTCAAAAGTTTTTAAATGCTAATTCCTAACTATATAAGGCCTGAAACCTATGGTTTTTTCAGTGAATTTGCAAGGTTTTTAAATGCTTTTTCCTAACTATATAAGGCCTGAAACCTAAGTTTTTTTCAGTGAATTTCAAAGTTTTTTTTTTAATGCTAATTCCTAACTATATAAGACCTGAAAGCCCACAAGGAATCTCCAGTATGCACCAGGGGACTGCTTTGCAGAGAGGTGTAATGAAGCCACGCCCCTTTTCACACCTCTCTCCGAATTATTGAAAATGACTTTTCTTGAGAAACATTTGGATTTGGATTATCATTTCCTATACTTTGACATTTTCGAAAGACTGACTTTGAGGATGCTATAAATTAGTCAAGTCTGCCCGAATTGTGTGGGTAAAATTGATACCTAGTCACTTTGAATAAGAATGTACTTACGTCTCATCTAACATTTGGAAGGAATATCTAGTTATTTGACAACAGGATACTGACATAACTTGAAGGAAATAAGAACGCCCTGAAGAAGTTCTGTTGTACAGAACGAAACGCGTCGGCTGGCTGTGGTACGTAAACTTAAGGAAAATAAAAGCATTTGAATATACACCAAGATTCAGCGCTTCAATACGGACTCTAAGTGATATGATTTGATTGGACTTATTGTGCAAGTGGTGCTGTGCCAAACTTTGGAATATTCTCCACTACTCTCTACTACTTACTCTCTACTACTCCACTACTCTCTAATACTGACTCTCTACTACTCATTCTCTACTAATCTCTACTACTCTCTCTCTACTACTCACTCCCTACTACTCAATATCTACTACTCTCTTCTACTACTCTCTACTCTCTACTACTCACTCTCTACTACTCTCTCTCTACTACTCTCTCTCTACTACTCACTCTTTACTACTCACTCTCTACTACTCTCTACTACTCACTCTCTACTTCTCACTCTTTACTACTCTCTACTACTCACTCTCTTCTACTCTCTCTCTACTACTCTCTACTACTCGCTCTCTACTACTCACTCTTCTACTCACTCTCTACTACTCTCTACTACTCACTCTCTACTACTCTCTACTACTCACTCTTTACTACTCTCTACTACTCACTCTCTACTGCTCTCTACTACTCACTCTACTACTTACTCTCTACTACTCTCTACTACTCGCTCTCTACTACTCACTCTACTTTTCACTCTACTACTCTCTACTACTCACTCTCTGCTACTCTCTCTACTGCTCTCTACTACTCTTTACTACTCACTCTCTACTACTCTCTACTACTCACTCTTTACTGCTCTCTACTACTCACTCTACTACTTACTCTCTACTACTCTCTACTACTCAATCTCTACTACTCACTCTACTTTTCACTCTACTACTCTCTACTACTCACTCTCTGCTACTCTCTCTACTGCTCTCTACTACTCTCTACTACTCACGCTCTTGGCACCACGCTTAAAGAACACTCCCATTTCTGGCAAAAGTCTCTAAGCTGGGCTGCAGAATAGGTTTCCAGTTCCTCCAGAGCAAATTCCATTTTGCTGATGAAAGTTATTGGGACAATCACTTGGGAAGAATTGGTTCAAAAGGGGCAATTCGAAACTACCTCCACCCACCACCAGGAGTAGATTTGGAAAAAGAAAAAGAAGTAATTGGGAAGTCCGCCAGGAGAAAACTCCAGGTGTGGGCTATGGAGTACACTAGGTTATTGTAGAGTGGACGCAAACACAGTTCTGATCCCAACTCTGGACACCAAACATGTTGGACCTGGGGTCTCCAAGTCACATAGGGTAGCCTGATCAAGAGCAGGAAGGTCTATTCCAAAAGCCTCAAGGTTAAGTTTGCGTCACACCCTCACAATAACTCAGCATCCATCCATTCAAAAATGACACTACACCACGTTCTTAGGAAAATATGTACTGTTTTATAAACATAACTCTGTTCTCTTTTAGATATCTCTTCTGACAGTTTAGTTGCTGTACAGGTATTTCTAACAATTTCTTTGCATCAACACCACAGATCCCTTTTTCTGAGTGAAATACTTATTTTCCCAATTTAAAAGATCTAAACATCCACTTTACAGTTTAAACTAAACAGTGGCAAGTGGGGTGTCTCCCGAGGGAGTATTCAGAAAGATTGTTAAACTTAAAAGCTCTTTGACTTTCCAGCTAGAATGAGATATAGGTTTGACACCGTTGATAACTTTAATAAAATGACATTGACACTATGTGGAAAGGAAGCTGTCCTTCACAAAGGTACTAGGTTTCTCTGTGTCATTTCAGAGGGAAGGAAAATTAGTTACACAACCTGCCTCGCCAAGGGACATCAGTGATTTACCACATCAAATTGGCAGACAGCTTTGTCCCCCACCTCTGAAATGAAAGTGTTAAGTAACCTCACAGACATTAATGGCCTATAAATACCCTCCGAGGCCTTTCTCCTTGCTTATAAAGGAAACACTGGCTTTCTGAAGCTCAATCCTCCCTGTCCTGTCACCTCGATTCTTCTAGTCAAGAAAGAGAGGAAGTGTCTAAACTCGGGGACCTGCTATGGGGAGGTACCAGTCCACTCGTTTTCCCCCAGTTCGCTCCTTACTTCAAACGCTGGGCGTCAATCGCCAAAGTCCTGTGCAGCAAGGTAAGCCAGCAGTACCGCCAGGCCTCAGTTCGCTCCCTGCTGTGCCTCTCCCGCATGTCGTTCCACTCGTTCACGGGGTTGGCACTCGGGAACAGCTACGCGGCCTGAAAGGAAGCGGCGGCCGCTCCTCCCACTTCTCCTCACCGTGCACCACCTCTGCCGTCCTCCGGGAAAGCGGCACCACCGCCTAAATGCCAGCAATCAGTGTTCTCTCCACTGAGCCCGCTTGGTCGTGGCAATCCTCCTGACGCCGCTCCGCCCCTTCCCTGAGACTGGCGTTCTCCTCACTGGGCCTGCGCGATCCCGCGGAGGCCTGGCTCTCTCAGATGCGCCCCTCCTTCACAGAGACTACTGCTCTCCTCACTGAGCCTGCGCAGTTCCGCAGCGACTCTCTCCTCACAGCCGATACAGGAATACACTGCCCTGTCTCCTCCACCAGGCACTCTCGTTCCTCGTTTATCTCACCCGTGGGGATTTCTATTCCCGCTGTGGTGGTTTCAAGATCAGGTGAGAGGGGGTGAGAAGGGGAGAGCGTGAAGCGCGTAAGGCCATAACACAAGGAATACAAGGAGGGAAGGAAGGGTTCAATTCCCCAGCATCGATTCTCTTCTTCCGGGGTAATGTCCTCAAGGTTTCTAAAAAGCTTACCCACTGGACCACAGGCCAGAACGATCTCTCAGTTCAGTCCCCCAAGTTCACCCCCAGTCCCTTCCCAAGGCTGGGGGGTCGATTTTCCAGGTTTTTGGGAGGACTTGTGTCCAGGGTCAACAGGAATCCAACGTGGCAGGGCTAGGTCAGTAGCTACAAGGGGGAAGGGGTGGTGAAGCAGTAAGGAAGCAACCCTACACTGGGAAGTCAACCCTCTGGGTATCCTACCCCTGCCTTATACTACAGCCTGTACTCCAGATGACTCTCTCTGTAAGACAAAATGGCTGCCCTGCAGCTGACCTTTTATAGGCTGGCCCCAAAAGGTCCAGAAGGGACCAGAAGGTTCTGGAAGATCCCTATTCTAACCTATGGGTCCCTTCCTGAGAATTAGAATTAGAATTAGAAATAGATTTATTGAGCGCGGTTGCTGCCCAAGGGCGTCCAAGCGCTGAAGTAAGAATTAGAGAGACACGCTGAGTGACAGATTAGAGCTTGGAGGCTTTGGCGAATAATAAAGTCTTCAGCTTTTTACGGAATGCGAGCAGGTCCGGGTTGGAACGGAGTGAGAGGGGGAGGGTGTTCCAGAGTTTAGCTGTGTTCAGTGAGAACAACCTGCCCCCGGTGACCGTTATGGCAGTTACTGTCCACCATTTTGAGAATTGGAGGGATTCTAGTCAGAAAAGGCACCTAGGCCTCAGGAAAAAGGACTATGAGGGAAAAAGAGCATCTGACCCCTGGGTCAATACCACAAAAATCCAGTGGACATAAAAAGATAACAAGGTTTGAGGGGCCAAAAAGGGGACAAAATAAATAATTAATTAGGAGGGACCACCCAAAGGGCAGACAGGTCTAACACGCGTCCCGCCCAGCTGAAAGTGGGGAGAGCTACCCAACCCCTTGGGAGTCCTCATCACTAAGGCGGAAATACCTAGAGAGACCGTCTGCATTGGCGTGGTCCACTCCAGCCTAGGCAACTAATATTGAAAACACAATAACAATAGAAATGAACAATTGGCTACAACTGGCTACAAAACAAGGTATTTTATTAAGTAATTAAAAAAATTGACAAATCAGTGACATAACACAATAGTCAGGTTAAAATTTCACAGAACACATTTTTGTAAAAAAACATTATACAAAAGTTAAATGCAAACACAAGTTAAAAATTATCTCTAGTAGATAGGTGGCACAATGAGTCTCTACGCGCGTTTCGGCGGCCAGCGCCTTCTTCCTTGAGCAGCCACGCAAATTCTATAAAATGAAAGTATATATAGAATACATAATTATACATTTTGAAAATAACATGTTTATACAGATTAAAATTCTAACATCAAAGATTTTAACTTTTGCAGCCAGTTAGTACTTATGGTAGTTATATTTCTTATTCTTCATCGTTATCATGGTCATTTCCTTGCGGTATTTTGCCTAAGTCCATGGAGATGGGGTCTTGAAAGCAGAATAAGTGGACCTGACAGCAATGAGTATATTTACAACAGGTACAACATTATCTCTAGGTTCACTGTTTCTCCAATTTTAGGAAAAACTCAATAATAAAGAGTCAATTTATAGCAGCTTCTACGTGTGCTTGCTATATATAATATTTAATGAGGAGACAGTTGTCATAATGTGTTTATCTATAGTACTTACTAATAGGAGTTTTTGTGAAAATAATCGGATACAGTTTCAGCCTCTTGTTTGATTCCTATTAGTCAGATGTTGCAGGAGCTTTGGGGGGAGAGATCATACTCGTTATTAACTTTTAGAGTCTTCCGGTTATCATATATCTGGTTAAGATAGTTACACTAACATGTTTTCAACCGTGTTTACCTGATTAATTAGAAGAAAAAGAGTTGATTCCCGCCAGCCGGAGCCCTTTGTATGTAATAACGCTGATTGATATCAAAAGTTGATTCCTTCCAAGGTATTTATGGATATCTATTTTATGGGGAGTATATAAACAAAAATGTGTATGTTTCCCTTATTCCTATAGTATTTTTAATTAAAGGTGATTCTTCTTAGGATATCATAACATACTGTAATATTTCTTTATCCGTACTTAATCTAATCTTAACTATTGGTTTTTTGAAGCAGGTGCTAGTACTATTTTTTTGATTTGTTGTACATTCTCTTGGGCCCAGGTTACGATCTGTGATATGATCTGATAACGAAGAGCTGCTTTGGATAGCTTCCTATCAGTCCAAACAAAAAGATTCAGGAGTTAGGTCTACATTTTCTGTTTCTGTTATATAGATTTAAGATAGGGGCAAAAAATGCCTAATCTGTCAGTAGTCTTACCCAAGATAATGGAGTCTTCTATTCCAAAGGTATAGATGGTGTTTTAAGGTTCTCGGATATCAGGCACGAGAGAGTAGTATTAAAAGATCTCCCTGCCTGTGGGTGTAAAAAAGTGGAGTATATCAAGTTTCATTTACGGAAGGATCTAACTTCAATTTCTCATGGGTGGCGACTTGTTTGGTTTCAAGTCTTACCTGAGGATGATCGGCAGGGCTCTCTATGTCCGGCGGCGGGTTGTTCTGTCTGGCGATACGAACGCGGGAAATGGTAATTGGTTGCACGTTCGTGAGTCACGTATGTATACTGATGTTAATTGGTGTAGATTGTCTACTCCTGTTTAAGGCGGGTGGTTCTGTCAGGTGATATGAATGCGGGAAGTGGTAATTGGTTGCACGTTCGTGAGTCACGTATATATACTGATGTTAATCTACACCTGTTTAGGTTTCTGTTTTGAATATTAGTTGCCTAGGTTGTAGTTTTTCAAATATATTACTTTCCCTGACCTAGGAACTATAAGATCCATGTACTCAGGGGGTCCTTGTTAAATATATGTAAGTGGTCTACTCCAGGCCAATATTCCACCCGGAAGTCCATTCCCTGTAGGGAGATAGACCATCTCAACAACTTGGGATTTTCCCCCTTCATTTGCATCAGCCAACGAAGAGGTCGATGGTCAGTCTGAACCAGGAAATGCGAGCCAAACAGGTATGGCCGCAACTTCTTCAGAGCCCACACCACTGCAAAAGCTTCCCGCTCAATTGCACTCCACTTCTGTTCCCGGGGAAGCAATCTCCTGGATAGGAAGAGTACAGGCTGATCCAGACCCTCTTCATTGAGTTGCGATAACACTGCCCCAATGCCATGCTCTGATGCGTCTGTCTGGACAATGAACTCTTTGGAGAAGTTTGGGGCCCTCAGGACCGGTGCTGCACACATTGCCTGCCTCAATTTCACAAAGGCTTGCTGACAAGCCTCTGTCCAGACTACCCGTCTAGGTTGTTTCTTGGATGTGAGCTCTATGAGGGGCGCTACAATAGTGCCATACCCCTTCACAAAGCAACGGTAGTAACCTGTGAGGCCCAGGAAAGCTCGGACCTCAGTCTGGGTCTTGGGGGGTTCCCAGACCATGATTGCCTCAATCTTTGCCTGGAGGGGCTGCACTGTTCCCCTACCCACCAAGTGGCCTAGGTACACAACCGACCCCTGCCCAATCTGACATTTGCTGGCCTTGATTGTCAAGCCAGCCTGCTTCAGGGCCTGGAGAACAGCTTGCAAGTGACGCAAATGGTCCTCCCAACTGCTGCTGAAGACGGCAATGTCATCCAGGTAAGCAGCGGAGAAAGCCTCCATTCCAGAGAGGACCTGGTTCACCAGCTGCTGAAAAGTGGCAGGGGCGTTCTTGAGCCCAAAGGGCATCACACAGAACTGGAAGTGTCCCTCAGGTGTGGAGAAAGCTGACATTTCCTTTGCTCCATCTGTAAGGGAGATCTGCCAGTACCCTGAAGTAAGGTCAAAGGTACTCAAATATTGGGCAGCTCCCAGCCGGTCAATCAATTCATCCGCCCTAGGGATCGGATGAGCATCAGTCTTGGTCACTGAGTTCAGTCCCCGGTAATCCACATAGAACCTCAGTTCTGGAGTGGTGCCTGGTGGGGCAGCGTTTGGTACTAACACCACCGGACTGGACCAGGGGCTACTGGAAGGTTCAATGACTCCTAGCTCCAGCATCTTGGTAACCTCACCGTGGATGCTGGCCTTCACCTTGTCTGACAGCCGGTAGGTCTTTGACTTCACTGGTGGGCTGTCTCCAGTGTCCACATCATGGGTACACAGGTGGGTCCTTCCCGGGACAAGGGAGAACAACGAAGAGTACTGCTCCAATATCTGGCGGCAGTCCTCCCGCTGCTCAGGAGTTAGGGATGGGGAGAGAATCACTCCCTCCACCAACCCATCCTTTTCCTGAGACGAAAAAAGGTCAGGGAGAGGCTCGCTTTCCGCTTCCTCTCCTTCATCAGTCACCATCATCAAGATGACCTCGGGCCTCTCATGGTGGGGTTTGAGGCGATTAGCATGCAGCACCCGTAAGGGCTGTCAAGGGGTTTTAAGAACCACCAAGTAGGTGGCCTTACCCTTCTTCTCCAACACCTCAAAGGGGCCTGTCCAGCGATCCTGGAGAGCGCTTAACTCTCCAGGTTCCATCACCCACTCTTTCTGGCCAGGCTCCAACTCCTGCGGGTGAGCATTGTGGTCATACCACTCTTTCATTACTGCTTGACTGGCTTCCAAGTTGTCAGAAGCTTGCTTCCACAACTTTGCCATTCGGCTCCGGAAGGTCAGCATGTAGCTCACCACATCCTGGGGAGGCTTTCTGGGAGACTTTTCCCATCCATCCTTCACCAGGCTGAGAGGTCCACGCACAGGGTGCCCGTACAGTAGTTCAAAGGGGCTGAAGCCCACTCCCTTCTGTGGCACTTCCCTGTAGGAGAATAGCAAACAGGGTAGGAGGACGTACCATTTCCTCCGCAGGCTCTCAGGCAGACTTCTTATCATGCCTTTCAAGGTCTTGTTGAACCTCTCTACCAGTCCATTGGACTGGGGGTGGTATGGAATGGTGAACCGGTAGGTCACTCCACACTCCTTCCACATCTCCCGCATATATGCTGACATGAAGTTGGTCCCCCTGTCAGACACAGCTTCCTTGGGGAAACCCACTCGGGTAAAGATCCCCATCAGGGCCCTAGCCACAACAGGTGCAGTGACAGTCCTCAGAGGAATTGCCTCTGGGTACCACGTGACGTGATCCACCAGAACCAGGATAAACCGGTGACCAGCTGTAGTTGGTGGAACCAATGGCCCCACAATGTCGATGCCCACCCTTTCAAAGGGGGTGCTAACGGCAGGTAGTGGTTCCAGGGGAGCTTTCAGCTTCACCCCTGTCTTCCCACTGGCTTGACAGGATACACACGTCCGACAGTAAGTGTCAGATGTCACTTTCATCTGAGGCCAGTAAAAGTGGGGGACAAGCCGGGCAAAGGTCTTGTCCTGACCTAAGTGTCCTGCCAAGGGAATCTCATGAGCCAATTCTAGAAGAAAGGCTCTGTATCGTTGAGGGACCACTAGGGCCCATGATGAACCGGGCAAAGGGACCTTGGGTTCACTGTAGAGAAGTCCGTCCTCCCAGTAAATATGATAGTGCCCTGCAACGTTCCCTGCTGCCTGGGCTTCGGCCTGTTGCCTCAGTCCCTCAAGGGTAGGGGACTCCTTCTGGCCCTTACAGAACTCCTCCCTGGTCGGTCCTCCCTCCACATGCCACTCGGCAGGGATAGGTAAGTCCTCCAGGGAGACAACTTCCCCCTCCACGGACTCCTGGCCCACCACCGCAGGTGACCGATCTGTCTCATGGGGCGTGGAAGCCGGAGCAGGCTTTTCCTGTCTTCGGGTGTGTCCCTTTTTGGCAGCGGCTAGGCCATTGTTCCAGGCTCCAGCCCAGGCAAACTCCCTCTCTGGGCAGTCGCAGACCTTGTGCTTGCACAGGCCCAGTCAGGTGTACCCAGCATCTCCGAATAAGTCCGGTATTCCACCTCCTTCCAAGCATTGTGCTCCATGTCATTCCCCAACAGACAATCGACTGGCACGGCAGGGCTTACGGCAACTTGAAGTGAACCTGCAACCCCTTCCCACTCAAAGGGAACCTCGGCCACAGGGTAGTGGCTCAATCTGTATGTATGTATGTATGTATAGGCATTTATATAGCGCACTACTTACCCATAGGGTCCCAAGGCGCTTCGACCGCTGCGAAACCCTTCCTGGCTTCCCTGAGAGATGGTCCCTTAATGGGTATCTCCAGGGTGAGACCAGGCATCCCCGGCGGTCTGGTGGGGCCGTTAGTGAAGATGAGGCAAGCTAATGCCCAGAGTTGCCGAGTGTGATCGCTGATCCATCAGCCATCGTGGCAGGGTGGAGTACATGTGGTATCACCTGCTCTGGAGACACCAGTTGACTCCTTACCATAGTCATACTGGCTCCTGTGTCTCTCAGAGCCTCCCCTCTCTGGCCATTGATGGTGATTCATTGCCCATACTTTGTAGTATTTGATGGCACCTGGATCTTAGGAACCATCTCCCGTTCCCCCAGGGACACTAAGGTGACACCCGCCCGCTCACCCCCCTTATCTAAGGGGAACTCCTCCCCGAGCACTACACTAGCTACTCCCAGGGCTTTTCCTCCGGTGGGAGGGGGTGGTCTCTTTGGGCACCTGACATCTCCCTTATAATGTCCAACACCACCACACTCAAAGCAGTGGACAACCCTTGGCTGCTGGCTCTGGCCAGGATGAGGGTTTCTGGGCGGGTTAGCCTTAGGGGTGAATCCTGTTCCCTTTCCCTGGAAACTGTTTTGGGGACCTTTAGAGAACTCCCTCTTTATATCTCCCCCTCCTTCTTCTAGGGGGCGCCCTGTCTGGCCCTTTGGGAATCCCCTCCAGTCCCCTTTGAGGACACCCAGGTACTTGCCCAGATGTTCGCCTCCTCTGCAAGCTTCCGGGGGTTGGTCAGCTTGCTGTCCACCAGGTGTTGACGCAGCTCGGGAAAACATTTCTCGTGTAGATGCTCTTTGAGAATAAGGTCATATAATCCCTCATAGTCCTTCACCTCGCTTCCTTGTATCCAGCCCTCCAATGCCTTCCTTGCATTGTCCAGGAAATCCACCCAATTTTGGGTGCCTAATTTGTGACTCCCCCTGAGCTTTTGCCGATACTTCCCTGGGGTCAGCCCAAACTTCTTAATTAGCGCCACTTTCATGGTAGGGTAGTGGGTCTGCTCTTCCTGTTCCAGGGCCAATAATGTGTCCCGACCAGTAGGAGGCATATACTTGTATAAACCACCCCCCCAGTGTTTTTCCTGGATCCCATGGGCTCTTAAGGAGACCTCATAGGCAGCCAGCCACTTGGCGATGTCATTCCCTGGGCTGTAGCTGGCGACTATATCTTTAGGTAGGTAGGATTGCCTGGTCAGTTCTTTTGTCTCGCTGCCAACATTTGGAGAATTGGAGGGTCCTAACTGTAGGGCCTTGAGTTCTAGCTCCCTGAGTTTCAACTCATGAGCCATCCTCTGTTCCTACCTCTCCTGTTCCAACCTGGCTAACTCTCACTTTAGCTGTCTTTTTTCCCTCCTGTCTGTTAGTTCAGCTTCGGTTAAGCTTCTTCCGGAGACAATGCTGCCCCCCTTGAGAAGGTCCTAGGTCCTGGGAGTAGGTTTTCCATATCCGGATGGAACAACCCCTCTACCCCTATGACTGTGTCCCGGTCCGTCCGCTCTTCCTCCTCCTTCCCCTCTCCATGTGCTGCTACCCAAGCCCTCAAACTGGTCTGGAGTTCCCCCTTCTTGGCACCACGCTTAAAAAACACTCCCATTTCTGGCAAAAGTCTATAAGATGGGCTGCAGAATAGGTTTCCAGTTCCTCCAGAGCAAATTCCATTTTGCTGATGAAAGTTATTGGGACAATCACTTGGGAAGAATTGGTTCAAAAGGGGCAATTCGAAACTACCTCCACCCACCACCAGGAGTAAATTTGGAAAAAGCAAAAGAAGTAATTGGGAAGTCCGCCAGGAGAAAACTCCAGGTGTAGGCTATGGAGTACACTAGGTTATTGTAGAGTGGACGCAAACACAGTTCTGATCCCACCTCTGGACACCAAACATGTTGGACCTGGGGTCTCCAAGTCACATAGGGTAGCCTGATCAAGAGCAGGAAGGTCTATTCCAAAAGCCTCAAGGTTAAGTTTGCGTCACACCCTCACAATAACTCAGCATCCATAAATTAAAAAACGACACTACACCATGTTCTTAGGAAAATATGTACTGTTTTATAAAAATAACTCTGTTCTCTTTTAGATATCTCTTCTGACAGTTTAGTTGCTGTACAAGTATTTCTAACAATTTCTTTGCATCAACACCACAGATCCCTTTTTCTGAGTGAAATACTTATTTTCCCAATTTAAAAGTTCTAAACATCCACTTTACAGTTTAAACTAAACAGCGGCAAGTGGGGTGTCTCCCGAGGGAGTATTCAGAAAGATTGTTAAACTTAAAAGCTCTTTGACTTTCCAGCTAGAATGAGATATAGGTTTGACACCGTTCATAACTTTAATAAAATTACATTGACACTATGCGGAAAGGAAGCTGTCCTTCACAAAGGTACTAGGTTTCTCTGTTTCATTTCAGATGGAAGGAAAATTAGTTACACAACCTGCCTAGCTAAGGGGCATCAGAGATTTACCACATCAAATTGGCAGACAGCTTTCTCCCCCACCTCTGAAATGAAAGTGTTAAGTAACCTCACAGACAGTAATGGCCTATAAATAACCTCCGAGGCCTTTTTCCCTGCTTATAAAGGAAACACTGGCTTTCTGAAGCTCAATCCTCCCTGTCCTGTCACCTCGATTCTTCTAGTCAAGAAAGAGAGGAAGTGTCTAAACTCCGGGACCTTCTATGGGGAGGTCCCGGTCCACTCGTTTTCCCCCAGTTTGCTCCTTACTTCAAACGCTGGGCGTCAATCGCCAAAGTCCTGTGAAGCAGGGTAAGCCAGCAGTACCGCCAGGCCTCAGTTCGCTCCCCGCTGTGCCTCTCCCGCAGGTCGTTCCACTCGTTCACGGAGTTGGCACTCGGGAACAGCTACACGGCCTGAAAGGAAGCGGCGGCCGCTCCTCCCACTTCTCCTCGCCATGCACCGCCTCTGCCGTCCTCTGGGAAAGCGGCACCACCGCCCAAACGCCAGCGACCAGTGTTCTCTCCACTGAGCCGGCTTGGTCGTGGCAATCCTCCTGACGCCGCTCCGCCCCTACCCTGGGACTAGCGTTCACCTCACTGGGCCTGCGCGATCCCGCGGAGGCCCGGTTCTCTCAGATGCGCCCCTCCTTCACTGAGACTACTGCTCCCCTCACTGAGCCTGCGCAGTTCCGCAGCGACTCTCTCCTCACAGCCAATACCGGAAGACACTGCCCTGTCTCCTCCACCAGGCACTCTCATTCCTCGCTTATCTCACCCGTGGGGATTTCTATTCCCACTGTGGCAGTTTCAAGATCAGGTGAGAGGGGGTGAGAAGGGGAGAGCGTGAAGCGCGTATGGCCATAACAAAAGGAGTACACGGAGCGAAGGAAGGGTTCAATTCCCCAGCATCGATTCTCTTCTTCCGGGGTAATGTCCTCAAGGTTTCTAAAAAGCTTACCCACTGGACCACAGGGCAGAACGATCTCCCAGTTCAGTCCCCCAAGTTCAATCCCAGTCCCTTCCCAAGGCTGGAGGGTCGATTTTACAGGTTTTTGGGAAGACTTGTGTCCAGGGTCAACAGGAATCCAACGTGGCAGGGCTAGGTCAGTAGCTACAAGGGGGAAGGGGTGGTGAAGCAGTAAGGAAGCAACCCTACACTGGGAAGTCAACCCTCTGGGTATCCTACCCCCGGCTTATACTACAGCCTGTACTCCAGCTGACTCTCTCTGTAAGACAAAATGGCTGCCCTGCAGCTGACCTTTTATAGGCTGACCTCAAAAGGTCCAGAAGGGACGGAAAGGTTCTGGAAGATCCCTATTCTAACCTATGGGTCCTGTCCTGAGGTGACCGTTATGGCAGTTACTGTCCACCATTTTGAGAATTGGAGGGATTCTAGTCAGAAAAGGCACCTAGGCCTCAGGAAAAAGGACTATGAGGGCAAAAGAGCTTCTAACCCCTGGGTCAATACCACAAAAATCCAGTGGACATAAAAAGATAAAGTTTGAGGGGCCAAAAAGGGGACAAAATAAATTAATAATTAGGAGGGACTACCCAAAGGGCAGATAGGTCTAACAGGTAGGGACTGGTATGCAGCAGTGCCTTTTGTATGTTTGGTGTAAATCACTCCAGTAGTTTTTGAGAAAATTGACCACCCCACCCATATGTGTCATGTTGTGTATCACATTTGCCACCCCAACCACAGGGGCATGTTGCCCACCACCACTGCCGCACCACCCATAGGGGAATGTTGCCCGCCACCACTACGACCCCACCCATATATGTCATGTTGTGTATCTCTACTGCTACCCCACCCATAGGGGCATGTTGCCCACCACCACTGCCACCCCACCCATAGGGACATGTTGCGTATCACTACTGCCACCCCACCCATAGGGGCATGTTGCCCACCACCACTGCCACCCAACCCATATGTGCCATGTTGTGTATCACTACTGTCACCCCACTCATATGTGCCATGTTGTGTAGCACTAGAGCCACCCCAACCATAGGGACATGTTGCTCACCACCACTACTACCCCATCCATATGTGCCATGTTGTGTATCACTACTGCCACCCCACCCATAGGGGCATGTTGCGCACCACCACTGCTACCCCACCCATATGTGTGATATTGTGTATCACTACTGCCATCCCACCCATATGTCTCATGTTGTGTATCACTACTGCCACGCCACCCACAGGGGCATGTTGCCCACCACCACTGCCACACCACCAATAGGGGCATGTTGCCCACCATCACTGCTACCCCACCCATATATGTCATGTTGTGTATCACTACTGCCACCCCACCCATAGGGGCATGTTGCCCACCACCACTGCCACCCCACCCATATGTGCTATGTTGTGTATCACTACTGCAACCCCACCCATAGGGGCATGTTGCCCACCATACTGCCACCCCACCCATATGTGCCATGTTGTGTATCACTACTGCCACCCCACCCATAGCGGCATGTTGCCTACCACCACTTCCACCCCACACATATGTGCCATGTTGTGTATCGCTACTGCCACCCCACCCATATGTGCCATGTTTTGTATCACTACTGCCACCCCAACCATAGGGGCATATTGCCCACCACCATTGCTACCCCACCCATATGTGCCATGATGTTTATCACTACTGCCACCCTACCCATAGGGGCATGTTTCCTACCACCACTCCTACCCCACCCATATGTGTCATGTTGTGTATCACTACTGCCATCCTACCCATATGTGTGATGTTGTGTATCACTACTGCCACCCCACCCATATGTATCATGTTGTGTATCACTACTGCCACTCCACCCACAGGGGCATGTTGCCCACCACCACTACCACACCACCCATAGGGGCATGTTGCCCACCACCACTGCTACCCCACCCATATATGTCATGTTGTGTATCACAACTGCCACCTCACCCTTAGGGGCATGTTGCCCACCACCACTGTCACCCCACCCATATGTGCCATGTTGTGTATCACTACTGCAACCCCAACCATAGGGGCATGTTGCCCACCACCACTGCCACCCCACCCATATGTGCCATGTTATGTATCACTACTGCCACCCCACCCATATGTGCCATGGTGTGTATCTCTACTGCCTACCCACCCATATGTATCATGTTCTGTATCACTACAGCAAGCCCCACCCATAGGGGTCTGTGTGTCTAACAATATTGACATCCCCACCCATAGGATGGGTGATGCGCCACACAGCCATCAAGCAATTCCGTGTATTTGCAGAACTTTTACGTGCTCGCGGAGATTTTTTACCAATTTGTGGAGATTTGCGACTACGCACATTTCTCCCACCCCTACACCTTCCTCACTTTTCACTCACTGCTCACTTTGCAGTCTCACTCAAGCAAGCACATTTCTCACCATGCATACATTTCTCTCACTCTGCACTTTCACCCGCACCCAAACTCATAAGGCACATTACTCACCCTACAGTCACTCCTCTGAACCTACTCTCCCACTTTCACATCACTCACTGTACATTCACATAGGCAATCCTGTCACTCTTACAGCTTACATTTCACTCACATCTTCACATATTATCTTCACTCACATGGGCACAACACTCACCCTGCACTCATTTCACACAAACAAGAAAGCACTCACTCTGGAGTCACACCACTTACTTTCTTCATTCATCTTGCACTCACAAGGACAAACTTCTCAGCCTGCAGTCATACAGACACCCTGTTCATCCAGCCTGCACATAAGGACAATAGTCTCCTCTCACCAGTGACTCTTCACAGATCACCCTTCATTCTTGCTATCCACTCTGCACAACACACAGGCACAACACTTATCCTGCATTTACATGGCTCACACCACCTTGCACTTGCTCCTCTTACTCTGCATGCAGTCATCTCACCTGACACTTACACAGTTCTTCCTCTCACATTGCATTCATGCAGCTCACCCAACACTGGCATATTTTTCACCCTACACTCGCATCACTCATGCTGCATTCCCTCACACTATTCACTATCATCCAGCACTTACATGAGCACACTTCTTACACTGCACATATAAACATTGCTCAACTCTCATTATTCTACACATATTTCTACAAAGGTACCTGTTAGACCCGGCCCTTTTGGCAGGTTCACCCCAAGACTTTTTGCTTTTTCCTAGCCTGTTTCTGGAACTTGGTGGTGGTGATTTTAGGCCTCAGCGCACTTTTTCACTGTGGTACAGTATAAAGTGCCTAAGCTCTCTGTGTATGTGTGGTGAGTGACCTGCCCTCTCATAGGAATGAATGGGGAATTTGTATGCCCATGGTTGTTCCTGATGTGTGGGGAGTACAGGGTCGAGTTTGGTATGTGCGAACTCGTGAGATTGAATGATGCGTAATGGTGTATGTGGCATGATTGTATCTAGTGTAGAAGTGCCACTTTCAGAAGTTGGCATATTTGTGTAATTTGTGTCTGGCGTGTGATTGGCTGAGGCTGGCTGGTGAGCCTGGCACCAAGAGTCTGGGAGGGTCTGCCCCGGTGGTGAATGGAGTGTTTAGCATGCTGATGTGAGGGGAGGAGTGAGACTGGGCCTGTTTGTGGATTGACTGTCTAGTTTGAGGGTCCTGAATGAGGCTGGGTTTTCCCCACAGAATGCTGGCTCCACCCCCTGGGGTGCGTCTGATGTCCCTAGCCTGGTCAGTGAAAGGAATTCCCTATAACCAGTTCTAGCTGGTTCTCACACTGCCTGCACCCTGCTAGACAAAGGAAACTACAGTATAAAAAGGGGTTGTGTCCCCTTACAATTTGTTCTTGTATCTAACTTGAATCCTGCCAGGGGCGTGCTGCTGCTTGGGCCCTGCCCAGCCCCTGGATATCTGATGGACTTTCCTGTTCTAGGGAGCTGCTGGGCTCCACCTTATGTCCTGGACTGCTGAGGTCCTGGACCCCTGAAGGACTTTGCTGGACTTTGGATGTCCTAATAGCGTTGGGAGCGATGTAGTTTGATTCTTAGCGCTGATAGCGCTTTACTTTTACTCCTGGGCTTGAGGGCGCCTGTTCTTGCCCTTTAGCGCTAAGAAGAGCTTTGTTTGCGCTGGACACACTGAGATTTCTTCCCCCGAGCGCTTAGTAACGCTTGTATGCCACGATCGAGTGCCCACCTCGATTTGATTAATTATTTAAAGCCGGTGCCCACCTGGCATTGCCCAGTGTTCTCACCGCCTTGGCCCGGGGCCTGAAATTGACCAGAAGACGCGGAGAAAGAAACGAAGGGGCTGCGACCTGATTGGTCATTCGTTGACAGAAGCCGCGCTCTGATTGGCCTTTGCCGTAGGCCTGTCCCCGAGAGCTGCACTCCGATTTGCTGCATGGCCCGCAGAAGCTGTGACGTCAGGAAGGCTTGTCCCGGGAGCCGCGCTATCATTGGCTGACTCCCGGGTGTCTGTGGAGGCTCGTCCGTGGAGCCGCGATTGGTCCACCCCAAGGAAGCCTGTTTTCTTTCTTCGTTGCCGGTCTCTCGTGTGGAGAGGGAGACCAGGAATGCAGCCTGCGTGGAGAGAGCGCCAAGTGGAGGCGAAGTCCCGGTGACACAGGGATGTTTCTGTGAAGAGAGGGGGCGGCGTTGGGACACATTGCTAGTGTCCCCCCCCCCAGTAGCGCGATCTCGCGCGCCTTGTGCTTGTGAAGCCCACGAGGGCTTATGGGGCATTTTTACTGATTTCCAGCCCACGAGGGCTCCAGGGCCATTGTCCTTTCGAGTCCCCAGGAGGGGGACTCCAGCAAAGCGGCGCCACCGTTGCTCAGAGCCCCGAGAGGCTCAAGGTGCCCCAAGTGTTCCCAGGTCCCCCGTGAGGGACCCCACTGCTTAGTGAGGCTGTATCTTAGTCTAAAACCCTGTGTGGCTCCCACGGGGACATTATTGTCCCAAGAGCCTGTGTGGCTCCAGCATTTGACTAGGTGTAGTGTCAGAGCCTGTGTGGCTCCAACCTTCTGCGCAGTGTTGCCCAGAGCCTGTGTGGCTCCTACATTTTGGTGCAGTTCTGTCCCAGGGCCAGTGAGGGCCCTGTCGCAGTTTTGATTCACAGCTGCCCAGCAATTAGTGGGCAGCTGCACCGTTTAGGTCTTGTGATTGTTCCCAGGTGCCCAGCAAGTAGTGGGCACATGCAACGTTTAGGTTTTGCGCCGGTGGCGCACCCCTGATTGGCGCTGCGTGGCAGCGCGCCCTGACATTCTGGACACAGGGCTCCTTAGTCCCTTTATTAGATGGGGACTGGTATGTGACTTTATTTAGGTGCAATGTGATTATCTATGTGATGGTAATTGCCTAATGTGAGTTTTGCGCAATGTGATGTGGTGCTAGGAAATGTAATGTATTTAATATGATTACGCACCTTGATCTTACACCTCCGAATGTTTTTATGCATCATGTGTTTTTGCGCTATTGAGTTATGTTCTGGCACCTCTGAATGTTTTTATGCATCATGTGTCTTCCTTGATTTTACACCTCTGAATATGTTGGTTTATGCATCATGTGTTTTTCCTTCCCTACACCTCTGAAATTGATTGATGCATCATGTGCCATGTTATAACACCGCTGAATGTATGTTTTATGCATCATGTGTTTTCCCTTCCCTACACCTCTGAATGTTGGTTTTGCATCATGTGTAATGTGTTCTTACCTATACCCCTAAATGTATTTTATTCTTAGATGGTTGTTCTTTCTAGTACAGGTGGTCCTAGTGAGGTCCTGGTTCCCTGTGTGATATTCTCCTAACATGTTTAGGGTTGCGTAGATGGTACTTACCTGTTCTCAGTAGTTACTGGATGTGATCTATAACCGTTATTTTGTGCTATACTTATTCTAAGTTCTAGAAGTGCTATTTCTACTAAGTGCTGATTCTGACAGGCCCCCACGTGGCCCTGTCCTGTGTAAATAATCCCTTGTGAATATTGCCCGTGCAAGTTTGCACAATGTACATGTGTGATTCTGATGTGTTTTGACAATACAGAAGTTATTTTTATATAACCTTGTGTGGAGTTCCTTTTGTGGTGTGCCTAGGATGTTGTTGCTGGTGTGTGCTGGCGCAAATGCTTTACACATTGCCTCCGGGATAAGCCTGTCTGCTCGTGCCAAGCTACCAAGGGGGTGAGCAAGGGTTATCTTGGCGTGTGACTCCCTTGCCCTGACTAGAATGGTGGTTTCTGCCTAGCTTTGACGTCAGCCTTAGCCAACCAGAAATAGACAGTTCTAAGAGTACCCATAAAAATACCTGTTGTTTCCGTGGTACTAGAATCATACTTAATTCCATAGGAATGTGGAAAGGTGCGGGGAGGGAGACTAGGGTGGAGGCTTTGGGGTATTAAAGCCATTCTTGGCTTTCCATTCACCACAATACTTCATCCCAAGACATGAAGGTTTTTTTTTACATAGCAAGTTGGGTCCCAAAAACCCCAAAAGTGTTACTGGATGAAATCCATGGTTGCAGAAGAAGCCAAACATTTCATAAGAACAGTTCGATGGCATGATATTACATGTTAGAACGTGTATCCGGTAATTTCCAACACTGTAACAGCTTGATCCACACATGAAACCAAATATTAGCCCTGCATTACTATTTTAAGGTAGTGCACTTTTCCCTCACATCATACTTGTAACAAGCATTGACAAGGCAACATAATATTATTTTGAATAACGTATGGAGATTCTGTTGTCATTTAGTTTCACTAAAAGGCAAGTAAAGCAGCAGGGCAAGCTTTTCTGACACAATAAAAGACAATTTACTAATGGAAGTGTGAGTGGCAGTGTGTGTGTGTGACGAAGTACAAAGGTATGCAAGAGTGCAAGAGATATAGTGAACATGTCAGTGTATGTTTGTTATGTGTGGTGCTGGTCTGTCATACTGGAGGTTAATCTTGCCTTATGGACAAGGGCACCAACAGCTTATGGATGGGAGGTGTTACCTTTGGCAATCGACATGCTTCTATGTAGACACCATCATTGGCTGTGGGATCTCATACAGTCTAACTGAGAAAGCCGCTAACCCAGTCATATCTAGTGGCAGGGACACAGAACATGCGTCACCATGCCTGGCAGAAGGCCATGACATCATGCACGCAATTCTTAGCATACGGGGTGGATATATAGCAAAATATTGAAACTAATATTTAAGGTAACTTTTGTCATGAAACTTCCTGCAAGCATTTCATCGGGGGTGTCAATGGCAAAATTCTACTGGAATACTGGAGAGAATTTTTAGAGGTACCCATGACTATGGCTGCAGCATCCATGGTACATTTCTGGCACTGTCATATTGAAAGTATTCCTTAACTAGGGGCTCATCCATGAAAGATGAGGACCTTAGTATAGTGGAAACTATTTCTGACTTCAGAAATTAAAATAAAAACTCAGGTTTACTCCTAGGAAAATCCAGGCTGAAAGTACTGTAATATTTCATAAATGCCCCATAAGTATCTGCTGCAGTTTAGAAATTTGATCCCAAAAATAAATTAAAAAATTCTCATGGGAGAAGTTTACTCTCCCTTAAATCATCTACAAGAAATGTTAAATTGTTTTGCTTGCTGTATGTATTGGCATTTATATAGCGCACTACTTACCCGTAGGGTCCCATGGCGCTTCGACCGCTGCGAAACCCTTCCTGGCTTCCCTGAGAGATGGTCCCTTAATGGGTATCTCCAGGGTGAGACCAGGCATCCCCGGCGGTCTGGTGGGGCCGTTAGTGAAGATGAGGCAAGCTAATGCCCAGAGTTGCCGAGTGTGATCGCTGATCAGAGTGGGCACCGAGGCGAGAGAATTATCGAGTCCGCTGACCCTGGTCCAGAAACCTGCCGCGCCGGGAATCGAACCCTGGTCCGGGCCGTCCTCTGCTCTCGGGTCTGCCGCCTCTAACCAGTGAGCCACACTACTTTAGGGAAAGTATAACACCCCGCCACCTACATACATCTTTTTCCTCATATAATGGCTTTGAGGTTAGCTCTGACCCCATTTTTGGAAATGCTTGTCCTGCCCCATTGCTGGGACCAGGACTGACTTTAGGGCGGTGCAACTGGTGCAGCCGCACCTGGCGTTGACTTTGAAAGGGGGCACTGTGTTTAAAAATAATTTTTGGTTTAAAAGCACATGAACTTCCTTGTGCCTCAGGTAATTTTCAGGCAAGAATAAAAATGTGACGTTTAGACTCATCGTAAAGTAGCCCGGAGGGTTGATTTGCATGCTGCAAAGAAACGTCTACCATGCAGATCACAGAACTGAGTGAACTATGAGTAGCGCTATACATGAATTTGCCACATTTGGTCTAATTTCTTTGGGAATGCAAATAACAGGCGTACGGTCTTATGCAATGGGTGATTTCTCTAAGACCACCAGTTTGTCCCTGTCTCCCCCAGACATTTTCTGTCACCTACGCCTCTAGCTCGACCCTCGGGCCTCAGCCCACCCAGGAAGGCCGCCGGCCTCACACCTCATCCCCTGGACACGACTAACTAGCAGGAGAGAGGTCCTTGGTGCTGGTGGTGGGGCAGCAGTGATCAGGTCTAAACACTGAACCGGACCCTCCAAGGACCACAGTGTTAACATCACCCCCCCCCATCCCACTACAGGCTCTGGGGCAGCAGTGACCGGTTAAGAACCCTGAATCAGACCCTTCATGGGCCAGCCTGGTAACAGCAACCCCCCATTACCCCCCAGTCCCGCTCTGGTGCAGCAGTGACCGGGTTCAAACCCTGAACCAGACCATCCAATGACCACCATGGTAACACCATGAGCACCCCATCCCACCACAAGGTCTGGTGCACCAGTCACTGGGTTTAAACCCTGATCCGGTACCTTCCAGTGACCAGGGTGGTAATACCATGAGCCCCCCAATCCCACCATAGGCTCTGGTGCAGCATCCATCATTCCCTTTGGTATTGCTTTGGCCGCCCTAAATTGGCAGGGTATGCCCAGACGTGGGTCCCTTGCTCACTCTACCACTGGATTCAAGATAGTCTGGCTGATGAGGATTATGAATCCGAAACCGGTCCCAAGATACTTGTTTCCGGTCCAGGGAATACATGGCTTGGCAGTTCGGGCTGGACTGTTCCCATGAGGCATAGGGTCAGACTGATTTGCATATGGCCATGTCTGAACTGGGGTCATGGAGTGAGCTAAAGAATGGTGATGGATTAAACCCAGATCAATTGACTGAGGGTGAGTGTTTGATTTGCTCAAACGCTCCGTCCATCATACCCTTTGGTATCTGGTGCAGCAGTGACAGGGTAAAAACCCTGAAGAGGACCCTCCAAGGACTACTGTGGTAACATCACTCCCCTTATCCCACGACAGGCTCTGGTGCAGCAGTGCCGGGTCTAAACCCTAACCCGGACCCCCAAGGACCACCATGGTAACAGCACCCCCCAATCACACCACAGGCTCTGATGCAGCAGTGACCGGGTCTAAACCCTGAACCGGACACTCCAATGACCACAGTGATAACAGCATGAGCCCCCATCCCATCAGAGAGAAAACACCATGAGACCCCCCCATAGTCTCTGGTGCAGCAGTGACTGGATCTAAACCCTGAACTGGACTCTCCAATGACCAGCGTTGTAACACTCTGAGCCCCGCCCCCCATCCCACCACAGGCTCTGGTTCAGCAGTGACCGGGTCAAAACCCTGAAATTGACCTTCAAAGGACCAGCGTAGTAACAGCTTGAGTCCCCCATCCCACCACAGACTGGGTGTAAACCCTGAACCGGATCCTCCAAAGACCACCATTGTAAAACCATGAGGCCGCCATCCCACCACAGGCTCTGGTGTGGCAGTGACCTGGTCTAAACCCTGAACCGGATACTCCAAGGAACACCATGGTAACAGCACTCCCCCATCCCTCCACAGGCTCTGGTGCAGCAGTGACCATGTCTAAACCCTTAACCGGACTCTCCAATGACCAGCGTTGTAACACTCTGAGCCCCGCCCCCCATCCCACGACAGGCTCTGGTTCAGCAGTGACCGGGTCAAAACCCTGAAATTGACCTTCAAAGGACCAGCGTAGTAACAGCTTGAGTCCCCCATCCCACCACAGACTGGGTGTAAACCCTGAACCGGATCCTCCAAAGACCACCATTGTAAAACCATGAGGCCGCCATCCCACCACAGGCTCTGGTGTGGCAGTGACCTGGTCTAAACCCTGAACCGGATACTCCAAGGAACACCATGGTAACAGCACTCCCCCATCCCTCCACAGGCTCTGGAGCAGCAGTGACCGGGTCTCAACCCTTAACCGGACCCCACCTCTCAGCCTTCCAAACAAATGAAGAGTCGGTCAGACAGTGGAGAATATAAACCCAAGTTTTTTGTTAGTATTGTGCTGCAGCGGAGCCCAGCCTGACCAGCCTCATGAGATAGCTGCCAAGGGACTGACTCCCCCCAGCAGAACATAGGTCACCATACCTTTCCAGATCCAGGCACAGGAGATCGGGTACACATTATCTCTGCACCCAGGTTACTTTGCCCATGCCTGCCATTCTAGAAAGTGGGAACGAGCCTATCTAATAGCAAAGGTATGCCACAATAGAGAGTACATTCATTAGTGCAGATGAACTTAGCCTTGGAAAAACACGAGGAAAGATGCATGGAGACAGTTTTCTGCTGAGGCAAGCAGTATGAGGCAGGAGCTTAGATTTGATCATAGAACAAAATGGAGGCTACTAATTAAATGGTGTCATAAATGCTAACTTAACACAGAATGAAACACAAGCAATAGGACAATAACAGTTTAAATTCTTACAGACCCTCCTTTTAGCATTCATTGTTCATTTTTTTTATTGCCATCAGGTAAGGGCCTTACAATTCTAAAGGAAAGGAGAAAAATGCTCAAGCATAGGTGACATGTGCTAACGTATTTGGCTATTAGCGAAAGCTAAAACTCTGTGCTATATGTGATTGACACATCACAAGGCTAGGCGTACATCATTAATATTCAAAAATTCCCTCGTCAATACACATCATAACCTTGATGTCCTGCATCATCATGAATATTTGGGACGAGGTGTCAACATGCACAAACAGCAGGCACAGGTCCCTAATTTATTATGCAGAGGAGGATATGGACCTCCTAGGTCTACTCTGCACCTTCCCAGGAGGTTCAAAGAGGTATTCCCTTGGTCCTATGTGTACTGTTAATCTCTGGGAGGTCTGAATAGTCCATGTGGAAATCATCAGGATCCACCTGGTTGGGGTTAGATTCGATGTCAAAGAGTTGTCCCTCTCTTGACCTCTCCTCATTCACTGGCCCACCAACTCTGTCCAGTTCATCTGACCTAAGGGTTTTCTTTCCCCATGCCATCTAACTGTGCCACCTCTACCAGGCATTGAGTGTTGGCACTTCTCCCTGTCTTCAACGTTCTAGAAGCACACAGTGCTTTAATTTCTTGAACAAAAGTTTACTGTATCTAGAAGGCAGAGAGCCACTGGCATCTCCTTCAGTAGACATACTAAGGGTGGTGTGGTGTTGCACCTACCTAACCTACTAGGAACTAAACTTTCTGAGGTTGAAGAAAGGGTGTGCAAGACCCTTGACTTACCCAACACTAAGGTTAGTAGAACTTAATATTCTAAGCTTGTATTTATATGTGCATTGTACTAGTGATCAGTTTCAGGTAAGCAATACAAAGATTTATCTGGTAAAATAAAGCAGGCTTGAACCCCAACCGCTGCACACCAATGTGAGAAGCTGGCCTGGTATATGCTGTCCACTAATAAAAGTGGGCACCATGCACCTGTCCAGACAACCATTTTGGTGCTTTAAGAGGTCTTAGACAACCACGGAAAGCTCTCTTAGTGGTAGATGTGGAGAGCAGCCTTCAGGCTTAGTCTTGAAGGAGTCTAAGGCAGCTTGTTTTACCAGGATGTAATCTAATAGTATAGATTAAATGAAAAATAACCACACAAAGTATTGATAAAAATATGTATTTATTATAGAACACTCTCTACTACGTTACAGTATCTCCTAGATGGAGATAGACACAAAGCACACAATACTATAGCAAAGAAATCTCAGTAAATAGCACTAATACACAGTGGGCCCCACGGGGGGACCAAACCATATACTAAGAGGGTGGTATAAGAACCATGACTCGAGCCAGGATAATGTCGAGAGGAAGTAGAATCTCTGGGACCCAGAGGAATCACATAAGGTGAGTAGATAGGGACCCCACGAAGGATGTGTGCAGTGTAGGAGGAACACAACTGGGGGGTTTGTAAAGCTCTATATGTAAGTCGAGGTTGGAATTTTATAGTTTAAGGACCCTTTCCAGTGGACCCTGAAGAAAACCCATGGAAGACAGAAGGTTGGAGAGCCAACCCACCTGTGTATACCATGGTACCCAAGTTACCTAACCCAAGGTAGCCAGGTGCATAGGTGTGAAGTGGCTTCGGAATCCACCTTTGAACCCACTGGAGGACTTTAGGAAAGTGCCACTGCTGGAAGAGGAGAAAGAGTCTGTAGGATTCCCAACCGTCTTAGTCACTTAGACAAATGCCCACTGATGTGGGTGCTTCAAGGATGATGTTGATGACCTTGACTCTACATATGTGTGGATCAGGCAATGCTGAGGATGACCAGCAGCTGGATATGAGCTGTTCCTTGAAGGATGTTGAGTGCTGAGGGGTAGGTGTCTGGCAGGAGCACCACAAGCCTTGGCAAATGCAACCTATGCAGGAAGACAAGAAGGTGCAATGTTGGGGCCAGCAGGTTCAGGAGAATCACCACATGCAGGGGAGTCAGGGCAGGACCCAAGCAATCCGGAGAGCCAAGTTGAAAAAAGAGGACCCTCAAATGGACCACAGGCTGGAGGCACATGAATCACGAGAGGACCTCGAGAAACTCACCAATAGGAGCAGGCCATGGTGCCCACAAGGCAATGTGGCTGAAGATCTTGGTGGAAGAAGTTGCTGGAGGTTGGGGCTACTTGGAGCCCAATGCACCTGTTGTAGAGTTGGCAACAAGCATATTAACTTGCAAAAGTATGCGGTGGACAGGGGTTTGGTTAAGGCAGACCCCACAAGAGATTCCGGCCTCAGACTTGGTGAGAGGACAGCTTGAGCCTAATGGAGACATAGATAACTACCACCTATGTTGTTGAACCTTGGGAGTCTGCAGGAGCTCAGGATCAGCAGACCGGTCAGCAGTGTAGAGGTGTCTGTGAACACAGGGAAGTGACTTTTTCACCTTAAGGGAGATAATCTTCAAGTGTCCTGGGATGCTCCACAGGTCCTGCATGGATCCTGTATGGTGTAAAGGCACAAACCAGGCAGTAGACTGAAAAGGATATGCAGTCAGACCCAAACAAAATCCATCAAAGTCCAGAGTGTCCAGACGGTAGAAGTGCAGTGGTTCAGTTCTGAATTGTGTCCATCACGAATCTAGGGACCTACACCCAGGTAAGCCCTTAAGTACCCTAAGGAGAGGGTTGGGAGGATTCTTGGGATCCTGGGACAGGTGGGAGGTTACTCCTGTGTCCTTTGTTCAGTTTTGAACCAGAGCGGGAGCCAACGGCTCCCAGGACTGGTTTGAACTGGACTATGCACATGGACACCAAATGTGCCCCTCATGCAGACTTTCAGGTGCTCGCAAGTTTTATTTATTTATTTATTTATTTATTTATGCGATTTTCTATAGCGCGAACTTTACACGAAGGTGTCAGAGCGCTTTACATAAGCACCAGTTGAGAAACATAAGGATTTAGGGTTACATGTGTTACAAAAGAAGGATACACACGGAAAAAATTGCAAATGTACAAGATGTAAAGTCACGCAAGGAGGCGATACATGTCGATATACTCTAAGATAGTAAAAAGGTCTCCTGCATATACTAGTGATTGGAGTTATCTCTATATACAAATGGAGGGGATAGACATGGATATACTCTAAGAGTCACATAGAAATGGAAGAGAGCACAGCGGTCTACTGCATAGACTAGTGATTAGAGTTATCTCTATAAAAAAACGGAGGGGATAGACATGGATATACTCTAAGAGTCACATAGAAATGGAAGAGAGCACAACGGTCTACTGCATATACTAGTGATTAGAGTTATCTCTATATACATAGGGAGGGGATACACATGGATGTACTTTAAGAGTCACATAGAAATGGAAGAGAGCACAGCGGTCTACTGCATAGACTAGTGATTAGAGTTATCTCTATAAAAAAACGGAGGGGATAGACATGGATATACTCTAAGAGTCACATAGAAATGGAAGAGAGCACAACGGTCTACTGCATATACTAGTGATTAGAGTTATCTCTATATACATAGGGAGGGGATACACATGGATATACTCTAAGAGTCACATAGAAATGGAAGAGAGCACAACGGTCTACTGCATATACTAGTGATTAGAGTTATCTATATATACATAGGGAGGGGATACACATGGATATACTCTAAGAGTCACATAGAAATGGAAGAGAGCACAACAGTCTACTGCATATACTAGTGATTAGAGTTATCTCTATATTCATAGGGAGGGATATGACTGGATATACAGTCACAGCACCAAGGGAGGGACAGAGAAGGGCAGGAAAGTGAGACAAACCAGAGAGGGAAGCAGATAGTAACAAGTAAGACAGCAAGTGCACCCACCCAGCCCAAATACACTAAATCCTGTGTGGGAGGTGGTCACACCTCCCTGTGACTGAATGACTATTGTTCTGTCTTCCCCTGCTCAAGCTTGGAAGAGCAGTAGGAGGGCAAAAATGTGTCTCTGATCAGCAGCAACCATTTTGTGCTGTCCAGGACTAGAAGGCTGGTAACAGGAACACTGAGAACTTAACAGAGGGCTCTCATGATGGGAGGAATCATACCTCTCACCTGTAGGGGGGTACGATTCCAACACGTTTGACACAAAACATATTAGGGTTTGTTGCAGCCATTTTCGAGGCGATCATCGCATGGTTGTGTAATGCCTCGGAATATTAGTATATGGCTGCTTTCCTGACAACCTTGGTGAATGGACTCCGTAGGTTACAGGGGTGTCCTACTCATACAGGGCCACCCTCTCACCAAGAACCATGCCTTCAGGATTGTAAAGACCTGCTATAGGGGTGACTTATAGGTTTTAAGTACAGTGAACCTTAGATATAATAAATCTATATCTTTAGTAAGGGGTGCATGCACCAACTCACACAGGCTGCAATGGCAGACCTGTAGTTTCAGTTTGCATGGTCTCTGATGGGTGGCATAATGCATGCTTCAGCCCATGGGAAACCTCTGGGGTACCCATGCCCTGGGTACATATGTACCATATACTACTGATAAGGTGCCCAAGTACCCAGTCTGGGATGATACCTAGGTACTAACTTAACAGTTTAGGGAGAACGCAGAAAGACTGGGGTCCTTATTAGCAGGATCACAGTCAGAAACAGCATCACATAAAGCAAAAAGTGAGGGTAACTATAAAAAGATGATCCTACTTTCCTACAGGTTCCAACAGATTTGTTCCTCCTACCTCAGTAGCACCATTGTCATGAAGTCATCCAGTGTGTTCGACAACGGTCTCTGATGCTACTTCGCACCTATGCATCTGGCTCTCCTGGTGTAGGTATTCAGTTTCCTAGGGTACCCATGGGTGAGGTGGCTCCTCAACCTGTTGTCTTCCATGGAGTGTCCTCATTGTCTACAGGAAGGGTTCTTCTCCGGTAAAGACTGCAACCGCAACGTATCCATTCACTAGTATTGAATACACAGTTGTGTATCCTCTTTACACATGGCCATCTTGGGGTTTCTAGATTCGCACCTGGGGGTGGGTCCTTGGGTCTCTGACTCTTCTACGTCTCCTGGGTCCAGTCTCAACTTAGGTCGTGGTTCACATTCCACTATTTTGATATATTGTGTGGTTTCCGTATTGTGTGCATTGTTGATATATCTCCATGTAGGAGATATTGTAAAGTGTTAGTGACTGTAATAAATATCTATTTTTATAAGTACACTGTTTGGTTCTTTTTCACTTAGCCTACTCTAAAGGATTAGATGCTGGTAAACTGTGCTGCTTTGCACTCCTCCTTGGCTAAGCCCGGAGGCTGCTCTCCACAGTTACCATTTAGAGAACTTTCTGTAGTTATCTAAAACGTAGAAATCAACATAAGGGGTGGCTGGATTGGTGCAAGGTGCCACACTTAAATAAGTGGGCACAATATACCAAGGCAGCCTCCTACAATTAGCATTTCGAACAATAATTTCCAGTCCACCAGATCATATACAGCGTGAAAGTCTACAAAGCAGCAGCATAAATGACCCTTTGCTTGACAGACTTTTGCCATAAATGACCACAACGTAAAACAATGATCCACGGTGGAGTGCACCTCTTTAAATCCAATGGATCCAGAATGATGTTTCGGGATGCTACCCTGAGCGATTGCCAGTTGTTAGACTTATTGCAAGCATTCCTCCCACCACTTTTTGTGTGTGTTATGAAATTCCCTGCGTGTCTGAGTCTATGCCCAAAAGTGTGTCCCTTGCTCACTGGAACCAAGCTACGGCTGATTAAAGAGCTCCAATAAGGACAAACCAGCCTTGGTTTGCTTGTGTTCTGATTCATGGAGGACCTGGTCTGGTTGCTCTGTCTGGACTGTCCTATTGGAGAAGGGTCTAGACTGATTTGCATATAGCTGGTTTCAATCAGAAGTGACAATCAAGTAAAAGAACGATGAGTTCAGATGCTTCTCCAAGCAAGTCCCAGTAGTTAGACTTATTTCAAGCTTTCCTCCCATCTCTTTTTGTGTGCTTCACAATTGGCTAAAATAATGGACCAAACCAAAACAATGCTGACTACCAGGGTAGATGGTAACACTCAATTTATTGACTATGCAACTAGCTCTTTACTGAGGTTACATTACACAAGTGTAATGATTTATTGATATATGTTAACGTTCAAACTGCAGACACTCAGTCAAATTGAGTGGTACATCATAAGTTTCAGCCCTTGGTTTAGGGCACAATTTGGTCACATCTAAACAGTTACGATCAAGTCTTTTTTTCAGTATATCCATTTTGAAAATCATTTCAAATTGTTAAAAGAGTTGCAATATTAAAAAGAAGGACACCTTTCAATTGATATTTTTGGTGCCACTAGTAATTCAAATTCATATTTAGTCAATCTTGAATTGGTTAAGTACTGCATTTTTGTTTGGGTTGAAGGTGTCCTCCTGAATGAGGCACGGACACGATTCAAATGTAGCCCATGACAATTTGCTCTCGGTGATAGCAATTGATGCTGCTGCAATCAATCTAAGACATCCAGGCAAAGCAACGGCAAATGGATCTTGCATTCAGAAAAATATTCAATTGGTCTCTTTGTAGTGCTGACATGTTGTGCGAGAAGAAAGTCTGAACATCCTTCTTTTTCATGAAAAAAAAATGCAATTGTTTTTCATAATCACAAATCATGTACGAAGTCCAGGAAGGCCAAACAAATCTCAATTCCTGTGTCAATCCCAAATTTTGGAAACTTTCCAATGACCAGTCCAAAGGCAGAAGATTCAATTCAAAACGTCTTCTTAATTTTAATGATCACAGTTTATTGTCAACATATCCAATCCTCCATAATCTTCCTCTTTATAGTCTTTTTTTTTTTTAGTTCAGTAAGACTTCATTGAAATTTTAAGAATGATGAAGCACATAAATACATACAAAAAAGTGAAGAAGGTATTCATTAAAATACAAAGAAGCTAAAAAGACTAATCATAAGAAATACAGTCCTTAATAAAATACATTGCAAGAAAAAATTTGACATTCTAAGGAGAAAATAAGGAGGGGAAGGGAGCGGGGAAAGGGAAATATACATTTCATAGCATAAATACTTATACAAGTAGAGTTACCAATACGATACAGTATTAAGGAAAGAACAACAATAGTTATAACTGAACATATGAATCTATAGGAGACCAGAAAGATTGAAAAGTAGAAGAATTATGATGAACACCTTGTAGTGACAATTGAGCACCTCTTCTTGTAAAGATAATCCAAGACCACCAAGCATGGACTGAAAGGGAAGTAACATCCTTCCAACAAAAAGTGATGGATTTCAATGCAGCCGATACCAAAAAATTAAATAGTTTAGCTTCATTATCATCAAGGGGTACACTCAACACAACAGATTTGCATATGATTAAAGTATAAGAGGGTAAATCAGAAATAGGTAGAATTTTCTGTATTACAGTCCATACTTCAGACCAAAATTTCAAAATAAGCGGACATTCAAATAACATATGACGTAAAGAACCAGGATGCAAATTGCAATGCCAGCATACATTAGATGGTAATAAATGAGCTTTAAATAAACGCAGTTGTGTCCATAAGGAATTAAATAAAATATAAGCATTAGTTTGATAAATTGACACTGGTAAACAACCAGAAATAGAAAGAGTCCATATTAATGGCCAGGAATCACTTGGCAGAGATAAAGATAACTCATTATTCCAAAAGGTAGAAATTGTATCAATATTGGAACCTAAGGATACAGTGAGCTTTTTATAAAATACAGACACCGCTTTAGAGAATAAAGACACAGTATTAACATATAGCAGAAAATCAGCTGTCATTTTAGAAGGAATGCCATGTGGGAAAGAATCTAAAATAGAATTACAAAGGAATTGATATTTAGACAGATCAGTTAAAGGCAGATTAAATTTTGATTGGAGTTGAATAAATGGAATAAACGCATCATCCATGAAAACATCTCCAAGATAAAAAATACCTTTAGCAATCCATGAAGACCAAAACGAAATATTCCTATTTAATTTTAACAAGGCACTATGCCATGAGGACAAATGTACCGTTGAAAGTAGAGGGGATTCAAAATTGGAGTCCAAATCGTTAAAAATTGATCTTGATGATTTAATTATGGAAGAAGAGTGTACAATTTTAGATACGGGAGACATGGTTAATAGGGATAATAAAGGAAAAGGTTTAACAAGGGAAGTCTCAATATGATACCAAATAGGGGGATTAAGCATAGGAGATATATTAAACCATAACGAACTCTGTTTAAGGATAAATGCCTTATGATATAGAAGAAAATCAGGTAGGGCAAAACCAATATTACATTTGGGAATTTTTAATTTTTTATAAGCAATACGGGGAGGCTTGTTATTCCATAAAAATTTTGATAAAAGTTTGTCAACATCTTTATAAAATTTGAGTGGAAATTGAGTTGGGATCATTGCAAGAGAATAAAATATTTTAGGTGCAATAGTCATTTTAATAGATTCCATTCTCCCCCACCAGGAAAGATGAAGGGAGGACCATTTGGAAGTTTTTTGTTTGATATGTTCTAGAATGAAATCAGAATTTAATTTTAGGGTAGCATGAAGGGATGATGAAAATAAAATACCAAGGTATTTCAATTTGCTCTTTTGCCAAACTATATCTGGTGAGGGTAGCATATCAGGAGTACACAACATATTGAGTGGAAAAAATTCAGTTTTAGTAACATTTAACTTATAACCTGACACAATAGAGTATTTAGAAATAATATCAAGCAGAAAAGTAACAGAGGAATCAGGATTACTAATAAATAATAACACATCATCAGCATATGCTAGAGTTTTAACAGTAATATCACAGACAGTAATCCCTTGAATGTTTTCGCATTTTCGAATGTAATTAAGAAATGGTTCTATACCAAGTAAAAACAAAAGAGGGGAGAGGGGACAACCCTGTCGAGTTCCTCTGAAAAGAGAAAATGTGTTAGAAATGTGACCATTAATCAATAGTCGAGCTGTGGGAGCATAGTATAAAGCAGAAATCATACGAATAAAGGAAGGCCCAAAATTAAAGGATAACAAAGTTTTAAATAAAAATTGCCAATGGATTTTATCAAAAGCTTTTTCAGCATCTAATGCCATAACACCAGCAGGGTTAAGGATAGAGGAACTTTGCTCAATAACATGTAATAACGTTCTCGTATTATTAGGAGAATATCGATTTTTCATAAAACCAGATTGATCAGGGTGAATAATTGAATGAAGGATAGGGGCTAACCTGGAAGCGATAATTTTAGCATATAGTTTACAATCTTGATTGATTAAGGAAATGGGACGGTAATTAGCAACAAGGGTAGGGTCTTTATCAGGTTTGGGAAGTACAACAATTAAGGCTTCAGAAAAAGAACTTGAAATAGTACCTGATGAGGAAAAATGAGAAAAAATCTGATTCAAAAAAGGTAAAAGATGATGTTGGAACTCTTTATAAAATTCTGCAGGGATACCATCAGGACCAGGGGATTTTTTCTTTGGAAGCAATTTAATGGCTGAGAGAATTTCCTCATTAGTAATGGGTAAATCTAATTTAATTTTATCAGAGGCAGAAATGTGAGGTAAATCAGAATGTTGTAAAAGGAATCAATTAAAGAAACATCACAATAGTCAGGCTTATTATATAAAGTAGAATAAAAATTCAAAAACTCATTAACAATCTCATTATGAGAAAAATCAATTTTACCTTGAGGACATTTGATGGAGGTAATCTGAGTTTTATCTTGTTTAATACGCAAATAATTAGCCAGAAGTCTACCAGACCTATTGGTATTAAAACGAAATTTGGCATTGGATTTAGAGAGTTGTATCCCAGCTCTAGTACTAAGGATTGCATTGAATTCATACCGCAGCTTTTGTAATTTTATTTTATACTGGAGATCACTAGACGAAACAAATAAACGCTCAAAATGAGCTATTTGTTTTTCTAGAGATTTGATATGTGAATTAAACTTCTTATTTTCATGAGCCATAATAGAAATAGTGGTACCCCTAATATAAGCTTTAAATGCATCCCATCGAGTGGTAATGGAGGTAGACCCTTCTAAATTAAAAGTAAAATATTCCTGAATAGCCTGGAGTAACTTAGGCTTATGAGTATCGTTAAGGACAATGTCAGAATTCATACGCCATCTTGACTGCTTAGAAAATGAAGATGATACATTTAATACAAAAGAAATCATAGCATGATCTGAAATGTCGATGGTACCAATGATAGGATCATTAGCAAATTGAATAAGGGAAGGGGAAAGGAAAAAATAGTCTATTCTGGAATGGGAGTTGTGTGGGTTGGAGAAAAAAGAAAACTCTTTACCAGTTGGATAGTGTAATCGCCAAATGTCAGCTAATTTAGTAGTTTTAAGAAAGGTCTTAAAGGCATGAAAAGTCTTGGACGGTCGAAATCGAGATGTAGATAATCTATCCAACAAGGGGTCTACAAAAATATTTAAATCACCACCAAAAATCAATGGAGCATTTCCCAACTTTAAAACTTCTGACGTAACAGTTGTCAAAAAAACAGGATCCTCTGACGTAGGACCATAAACATTCATCAAAAAGAAAATAGAATCATGAATTTTAACTTTAGCTATAATATATCTTCCATCAGAGTCTGAGATCTTATGCAAGACCTGACAATGTAACCTTTTGGCAAAGAAAATAGCGACCCCATTTTTTTTACCTGCAGCAGGTGAAGAAACAATAGAATCCACCCACTTTTTGTTCATATAACTTAAAACTTTATCATCAACATGAGTTCTTGGACAAAACAGATGTCAGCCTTAGAATTGCCTAAATAATCCAACATTTTTAAACGTTTCACTGGATGTCGTAAACCTTTCACATTAAGAGAAACAATTTTTATATTATGAATGTTACCCATTAGGATATAAGAGAAGAAAAAGACAGGAATAGGAACAAGAAGAAGGTAGGATAAGACAGGTTAATAGAGTAACTCTGATCGAAAGATAGGAAAGGGAGAAACAAAAAAGAGAGAGTAAGGTACGAACATGCCACATAAATAAAGACAAGGAAACGCACACCCGTTCCTCAAGCATGGCCAGTTACCGTTGGAGCCCATGAAGAAATTTAGTAATAGACCTGTCACAAGAAACCAGCGAGATGAAGTCAAGAATTAGGGTCTTGTGTATCCATTGATGGAGGAGCCTGCTGTTCAAGGAAGAGACGAAGATCTTCAGGACGTTGAAAAGATTTAGAGACATTGTCTTTCCAGATTCGCATTGTAGAAGGATCAAATAGTCCATATTTGAAACCAAGGCTCCTCAGTTGCGGACGAAGAGATGAAAATTATTTACGAATAGCCACAGTTTCTTTAGCAAAATCCTGATGGATGAAGATTTTGGTTCCATTCACCACAAAAGATGTCATTTCACGAACAGCTTTCCGAATAAGGACCAGGTGATGATGGCGCAGGACCTTTAATATCATCTGCCTTGGCTTTGAATGACGAGGATTACGATGTGACGGAACTCTATGAGCTTTATCAATTTCAAATTTTTCTGCAAACTTGATATTCAGGAGACCAGGCAGAAGAGATTCAAGATAAAGGCGACAATTGGTCCCTTCAATTTCTTCAGGCAAATTAAAGATGCGCAAATTGTATTGCCTATTGCGATTTTCTAAGTCCAACAGCTGAGTATGCATTGGCAGAATTCTAGTCATTAAAGGTGTAAAAGCATCCAATTTATTCTTATTATCTTGGATTTTAATGGTACTGTCTGACACCTTCATGGACATAGAAGCCATATCTTTACGAACATTTTTAACCTCTGAAGCAATGGAGTCAGTATTCAAACGCAAGGCTTTAATTTCCTCCAAAATCAAAGACAAAGAAGGTTCTGAGGATTCCACCACTTTAGATTTTGTGGGAGGAGGAGAAACCTGCTGCTTCCTTTTATTAGCGGAAGGATTTTTTGAATCCATTTTGAGGTGAAAAAATATGTCTGAATATGAAGAAAAATAGATTGAAACAAATAACCTCAAAATATGAGGAAAAGTATTGTAAATATGGACAATTGCGTCAAATAACACTGAAAAAACCCAGGTGCAGCAGCTAAACAGAACTGTAGGTGGAGCTAGGCCCAAGCCAGCCTCTTTCTTAAATGACACTCCGCCCCCAGGCTCACATTCTCGGCAGTACCTCGATGAGAAGCATGGGGCAGAAGTCTGTGAGGTGAAGAAATAGAACTCCGTCGTCCAAAATGCTCAGAAACGAACTCACAGGTAGGTGGAGGCTTCAGGAGGCAAGCGCCGGTATTTTCGCTGGGTTCTTGCCGGTAATTCGTCGTTAATTAGGGCTAAAAGCTCCGGGAATCACGGAGCTCCGGTGGCGGCGGCCATCTTGGTTAACGCGCTCGCGCGTCTCTCCTCTTTATAGTCTTAATTGAATCTCCTGCCTTTTTACTGGTTATTGGAGCATTTCCAAAATTTGGGATTGACACAGGAATTGAGACTTATTTGGCGCTCCTCCTGTTTGCATTTATTATTTTATTTAACAGTGGACTTTGGGTGGTGGACCACTAGGAGTGAGCTCTGGAATTTAATAGAACTTGTGTATCAATAATTAATATTCAACTTGTGCGCTGTGGTGCTATCCCTCACCGCTGCAGCTTTGAATATTGAAGTCCAGGAAGGCTTTATACATTTGCCATTTCTAAGTACCGGATCTTTAATGTCACTCTCCTTTGATCTTTGTAATGGCTCTGCAGTTAGGTAAAGTTAGGGATCTGTTGATGACAATCCAGCCATTCATTTCTCTACATTCTCAAAATCTTACGAATGCAATTTTCAGACAGCTTTCTCACGTTGTTCTGAATTTGAAGTAACTTTTGCCTGAGTGTACTGTAGCTCTTTAGGGAACAATTTATGCTCACTTTGAGCCATATAATTCAATAATGGAATAGACTTCCATTCACAAGGCTCTTTTGATTTTGCTGCAGACATCAAATCATTAATATGTTTCACCAATATTGCCTCACATGGTAACTTCAATGATTTTATTTTTTTAAGAATTTGGGAAAAAATTGAAGGACACATTGTACACACCTGTGAAATGTGTGCCCAAACCACAACAGACACTATATTGGCTATGATGGAAACAGAACCAGAATTCAGAAAAGCATTAAAAACCTGGCTCTTTATCCAGTCATTAGGGCCGGCTCGAACCCCACGCTAGTCTGCTATTAGCACCGGGACACCTCTTCCGAGGCAACCCTTTGCGCTAGAAATGACATTATTATTATTATTATTATTATTATTTTTAATATTATTATTATTATCATTATGTAATTATCATTACCCCCTAACCTTAGCACTCCTGACCTGAGAAAAATCCTAACTTAAAGACTTTCGATATTCACAGAAGGCATTTAGGAGTCTTAAAGTTAGAAGTCCTAACTTTACTACTCCTGAACTGAGAATAATTCTAACTTTAAGACTTTCGGTATTCACAGAAGGCATTTAGGAGTCCTAAAGTTAGGAGTCCTAACTTTACTACTCTTGAACTGAGAAAAAGGCTTACTTTAAGACTTTTGGTATTCACAGAAGGCATTTAGGAGTCCTAAAGTTAGGACACCTAACTTCTTTGAATACCGAAATGAGTAAGTACCTTCTGTGAATACCATAATGTGTAAGTGCCTTCTGTGAATACCAAAATGGTAATAAGTTTAGGACATTGTCTTAAGCTTGTTCTGTGAATTGGGCCCGGAGGCTGGAGCACGCTCAGCATATCAAGGAAACCAAGGATACCATTCAGGTACTGCAGCACTGCGGCACAGCCTGAGTCAGCCGTGCACGCCAAGCTTGCATCTTGATCTACTCTGCTTCATGTCTGCTTCTGCCTCTGCTTGGCTTCTGGCTTCTGCCTCCTGCTTTCAAACACACCGGCAAGGCGACAAGATGGGCAAAGGCTTTGAGAGACTCTTCTAGAGAACACCCCACCCCTCACTTGAAATTGGGTTTGGGGGGAGCTTTACTAGACTGGATACCGGATCATGGCCAATCATGCGGGGGAGCACAGAGAAAGGAGGCGTGGAGGCTAGGAGGTGCTCTTTATAGCAGTAACAAGACAACAAAATGATCAATAAAAATCAAGAATAAGGAAAATTAATTACCGGAAGCTCGCTTCTGCTGAGCCCTGACACCTAACTCTTGCGTCCTGGCTCATGGCTCTCGGCACTCGGCTTTGGGAGGTGACCACTCCTCCCCTCCCCCACCAACCTCACCACATCACCTGGAAGCACTGTGCCAGCTTTGTAAACAAATACACAAACAAACAGCAACAACAACAAACAAACAAACAATAAACATTAGGCAACTGGCAACGGGCCACTGGCCAACTAGACCAACCAAGCTGTAGGCGTGACACCCCTATAGGGCCCCAACTGGGCCAATAGGCCAAAAGGCCATACATTTCAAAAGTAATAGGCACATGGTAAAGGGACAATGGTACAAGGGGACAAGAAAACAAAAGATAAAAGGACAAACGAGGTTGAAAAGGCTACAAGGATAAAAAGGCAAAGGCATTCCTTGGTTCAGGACAAGGAGATAAGTAGATTAGGATACAAGGTCCAGTCCAGTGGAGAAAAATGTCTGGGAAGGGGTCTACCAAGATCTATTGCCAACCACACAGTGACCACAAGTAGTAACAACAACAGTAATTCCCGTAAGTCCCATAATGGGATCAGGGTAGTCAAGGCAGCAGCAGATGCCAGCCAACCCAAACAAAAGAACGCAGAGGTCAATCAAAAAGGTTCTCATCAAGGAAAGCGCAGACAATCAGATGAAGAAGGAGGAGGTAGACACTCCACTGATCTTGTGACCCCACACCAGCCCACAAGCCATGCCAAACTTCAGGACCAAAGGCGCAGAACAAATGCATCTAATGCCTTTACTCCGAGCGAACCAAGCCACCTACTTAAAAAATATACAAGGTTTTCGTTCATAAAAGATGCTGGGACGGTCCTGTGTCTGATCAGAAATAATGCAAGCAACTTACCTTCTCCTCTCCAACCAAGCAAGGTATATCAGACAGGTCAATTGCAGCTGGTGAAAACCGCCTATAGAAAGGCTGCAGATGCTGGAGAAAATCTCATAGCTAGAAATTTAGCTAGCACAGAAGAACTAACTAAGGTAAACAAAGAAAAAGATCTACCAAACCAATAGGCATGGGATCCAGCTGAACGTAAGTAAAATTACACTTGGAATGGGAGCAAGAATGATAGCCTAGGACAGGGCTTGAGCCTTGAAGTGGCAACCAAAAAGAAGGGAATTAAAGTACTAAAAATTACAGCCCAACAGATTTACAAAGGAAGAAGCTCTGGACAAAAGAATCCTAAACCAAAAGAACAGAGGGGGGCAGGAGCCACTAGTATCCAGCCGGCCCCTCCAGCCCCTGAACAGTAACATCTGTCCAAGGGGAGACACAGCACCCTCTGGACTTCCCCTACATGACAAGGCGCAGCCCGAGAGGGAACCTGACCAAGAAAAGTACATTACCCACACAATCAAAACTAAGCTTGAGCAACCAGAGATCATTATGGGCAATAAAGACCTCGACAAACAATCAAACATTATGACAGCTGAAAAAATACAAATTATACCTCAATCAATTATGCAAGAACGGCCTGCCCACCAAACCTTTGTACCGTTGCACAAACAACTTGAATACAGCACTACTCAAGCCCAAACAATCATGCAGGGGACACTCACATGAACATCTCAGGGCGTGGAACCGGAATTATCCTACCTCACACCTGAGGAATGGGAGGAATTGGTAGCTTCTTATACCATGGCCCCTCAAGACGAACTACTAGAAAAAAACATTATTCCCAAAAACTCAACAGTGATGAAGAAAAATTGCAGTCACAAGAAGACATCTGGACCTCATTGCTGCACACCATAAAAAATGTCCGTAAACGCCATCCAAAACCAATCAGACAAGAGGGATCCTCAATGTTCAGTTCTCAACTCACTCTCTATTTTCATCGCCAACATCGATGACAAGTTGGTAGAACTCAACAACCTGGACAGAAGGGCTAAATCGAAGACACAATTCACACAAGCCAACTGCACCTGTATACCAATTGTGGACACGCTGACAACACTAGCAACAGTAATGGGCAGTCTTCTCTTCGATATAAGAGAGTCTCTAAGAAACAAATCGGAAACGGTTCTACCAAGAAGGGAAACAAAGACCAAGTAACAATGAAACCTATAACTCAGGCCTTGGCTGAGGTAACACCAAAGCTGATAACAAGAAGAAAAGCAACACAAGGAGGCCAAGGACATAAAAAAAAACAGGACCAAACAACAACCCATTGAGCCTGGGAGCACAATCACCACTAAAAAGTATTACAGCAACATCTAGAAAATCCCTACAAAAACATGCATTGGCGGAAAGCAACCATCCCTTCAAACAGTCGAGAAAGCAGAGGAGAAAGGGGAGAAATCAAAAGACAACACAGCCTGTGCTATTCAGCAGGGGAAAGACCAACAGCGCTGGAAATGACTCAATGGAACCTCCACAAGATATACCAGCCCAGATGAGCGGCGGAATAGATTTGGAAGGAGACATAAGAGAAGGCCTATCCGGAAAGAGGGGGTAGAAACTAAAGGAAGTACCACTCTCAAAAACGTATTGGGAAAATGCAGAGATGACGCAAAAGGGATTATAATAACAACAACTCATACTGGCATAGAGACTGCCCGGGCAAAGGAAATGTGCAACCAGGGTTTGCAACATCAACGGAAGAACCCACAGGGGAAGTACAAACCCCCAAACAGAGCAGTCCAATAGAACAGAATGGGCCTACCGGTACTTCAACAATTGTGTTCCACCCTGAGTACAAATCAAAGGGAATAGTTGACATACTAAATAGAGGAATTATCTTACATCTATTAAGTTTCATCAACAGCCTGAAGAATCTAAATACCAAAGACTTGGAGTCAGTCGAATTCATTGAATCAATGGAGCAACCAGGAGTGGAATCAACAAAGACTGGGCCACTTCAGAACTAGCTGAGAAAGTGCTAAAAGAACAATCTAAAGTCAATACCTGGGCATCACTCTATGACCCTTTACGAAATGAAGATATCTGGACCCCCTTATAAGCGACAAAGAAAACCAAAAAGAGTCTGGTCCAGCCTTATCGAGCACACGATTATTCTATGTGCTACGCGGGGCTCATAGCAGAACCCCAGGGAATATAGAACCCATAGAACCATAGCATAAATATACCTAAATGCACAGTTCCTCAAGAGTGGAGCTGGCTTTCCAGGACCATCAACACCAAAACAGAAAGTCTGTGACATAACAAGACAAAGGCAAAGAAAACTAAAAATACTATCAAACTCTGCTCTTGGAACATTAACGGTTGAGGAGATAAGGTTATGGATCCGGAAATGCAAACCTACCTACAAAAAATTGACATCATCATACTCCAAGAAACTTGGTCTGACTCACCGACAGAACTTCAGGGATTTAACCTGCACTTCCTATCAGCCATTAAAAGTGCAAATTTTGGCCACAGTAAGGGTGGCCTAGTTATTTATAGTTCTATATGTAGCATTTATTTGCAGTACAGTATTTGGCATATAAGTTAGCTCCTCCAAACGCACTGCAAGCTCTATGAAGTTGGGAAAAAATTAGCACATAATACTGATAAATCTCTACTTGCACCCGCGTGACAAAATATAGAGGTCAGCAGCTGAAGGAAGAGCTAGAAAAAATATTAGGGGATGAGAAAACAAACAGCCTGATTATCAGTGGAGACTTCAATTTAAACATGTTCGGTCACTCAGCCGAAGAATCCCACCTTGAGGAGGATCCTTTTGCATGGGAAATAAAACCACAAGATAATACCTCAGGTGGAAGATACTCGAAAATGGCGCAGAAGCTCCTAGCGATACGGGAACAGTCGGGCTTTCGGACATTTAGTGGAAGATTCCCAGGAGACAGACCACAGGCAGCAACGTTCCACAATGCAGTGGCAAGCACAACAATGGATTTTACATTCTTCTCTTGCTGCATATTCCCTAAGGTAAGGGACTACCGCATTGGTTTGTTAGACTACAGCGACCACTACCCCAGGAAATGATGGTAGATACATCGCTAATAGCTTACCCAATGCCAGTAGAAGCATACTGCCTAGAATACACCTTCAACGACAAAAGGATAAAATGCAGAACAGACAACCGAAATAGTCTACTCTCTCTCACAAAGCAATTATTCGAAGAAGCACAAGCAGCAGAGCCAGACATAATTGAATGCTGGGTGGCGTTCACAAAAACACTACGACACAGTGCTGGAACAAAAAAGTGGAATCTCCGAAACAAAGGAATGGGCCGTGGCCAGATCACTGCTTATAACTGAGGATCAGAAATAATGCTCATCTAAAAAAGTTAAAGTCTCGATAAATCGAGTGCTTCGCAAAGTGAGGAAAGACCCTGCGTCATTGAAAGAACTGAGGCAGTTAAAAGACACCCTCAGGAAATTAACCTGGTGTCTCAGAAAATTAGCAGATGAGACGCTGTGGGCGAAACTTCTACATGATATCAAAAACAACAATAGTGCACAATTTTGGCAGAAGATTAACACTCTGACTAACCCGCTGTGCCAGGGCATAGAATCACATGTTACAGAAGAGAATGGATAACCTTCCTTGAATCACATTTGAACAAAGATCGAGGAACCCAAACTTGAACAAACAACCTGTCGTGTGACTCAGTAGCTCGACCATCTCAAACAATCCCTAACTCAGCAACGGAACAGGACATGTTAATCACGAACGAATACATTTGCAAAAGAATTGCTCAGTGCAGTCGTGAGGGTGCCCCAGGCCCAAAAGGGATTTTCCTATTTCGTTCAAACAAGAGCAGGAATTTTGGGACTCAGTATTCAAACCAATCTTTGAAAAAATCCTGCAATCATTAATGATTCCATCATCTTGGAGGGGAGTGATTATTTCACCCATATACAAAAAAGAAAACAGGAGCGACCGAAAAAGCTACCGGCTGGTAGCTCTACTGGACAATGAGGCCAAATAATTTGCAGGTCTACAACTTCGAGAACTAACGACCTGGGCTACAGAAATCACAGCACTTCCACTTAACCAAACAGGCTTCTGCAAGAATATGAGGACCACTACCAACATCTTAGCTCTTTCACTAATGATAGATGCCGCGCTTAAATCCAAACAGCCATTATACCTGTGTATTGACTATAGCTCAACACTCCACCATGTCAATAGACACCTTCTATGGCAAAAGCTAAAAAGGCTGAATATCCCATCACTGCTCTTAAATCAATTAATTATTTTGCACAGTGACACCTGCGAGTTCTAGGCAAGATGGCGTCCGATGAGCCCGGCAGCACCGTGCCGAACCACCATGTGCTGCCCCTTATGGTAAACATTATACTCGCGCCCCTTGCGGGGCGTAGCTAGGCAAACCCCCGGTTGCACAGGCCCACAACCGCCCAAAGGACTACTGGGGCGCCGACACGTGTTCCCGGAACCTCCCATGAGGCCCCAGGTCTTAGGCTCTGGCACCCCTATGTGCCCGCTGAGGTACAGTGCTTCACCTCTCTGCTTCTGGATCGCCCTGTAACTCCGCCACAGCCCGGCCGGCGCGAACCGCCGCCACCCGGGCCCCCCCTTACCTAGCTTCCTTCCTACCTGCAACTTTGTCCTTTATCTTGCGATTAACTTATTCTCAGTGAGCAGTGTCCCTACACGGAATACTAGCATATCTTTATATTATTGTAGCTTTGAACTCGCTTACTCACAGCCATCCCTCCATAGCATCCACAATTGGCACAGCCTATGACCAGTACTTGACCCTTAAGTCTAACTGATTATTGGAGCATTGAGAGCGTCCATAATGAAAGGGCATACTGTCGGGAGTTCTATTAACAGGGAATGCACTTTTGAGAATACTGGAATAAAAACATGTAGGGTAAGCTAAAGGGGCCCGCCGACCCAACTACTCCATCTCTCAGATAACCAAAATAAGTATAAGGTTAGAAAACGAGGTAAATTAACCTGACTTACAAAAATACAATATTCTTAATATCTGCAGCACATTCTAAGGATGGCAAGCTGTCAGACTGGAGCTGGTATTTATCATTAGGATGACATAGCTTTCGTATTTTTAATCTATAAGAAAATAGGCTCAAAAAGCACTCTGTTCACCTCGCACTTCTAGCCTTCTGCCTTACCACTGCATCGAGAACCGAATTGTGCCCATTACTATCAGCTTAAGAACGAACACATCTTCTAAATTTTAGGGAGCCTCCGCCCTAGGATGCATTACATGAGAATGGTCCCAGAAAAACTGCTAGATCCCCAGGGGGACCCGGCCGCGGTAGCCCGCAGATGCACGTTAGCTGCCGATTGCCCGCCACTCCAACTATCAATGACGAGAGAAGGACATGTTAAAATAATGCAGTGTGTGTTTCCTGTAATACTGGTTGCCGCTTTCCTCGTTAGAGTCTTTGTACCTACTGCAACATAGAGCGCCATGGTTTCAAGAGCTCATACGCTGAGCACCCTATGAAGTCCTGCTGACAAATCAGACAGGTATGCGCTCTCATCGCCTAGGAAAGGATGCGGCTGATTGACGGCCACCCTGTCGTCTATCTAATCTAGAAGGGCAACAGGCAGGGCCGCCCTGCCCCCCACACTACAGAGGACAGGCTAGTTGTACAATACGAGCACCAGTTAGCCCACCATTTATTCTCGCCGGAGCTGGGTGTGGCACACACTTGCGTCCCTCCAGCGCCCGATGCAGAAGAGACGCGACGCGAAAGAAAGGCAAGATTCGCATGCTACGTCTGATAATTACCACTGCACCTAGGAGTGTGCGATAAAGACACCGCTGCACACGTCCCCTTCTACTTTAATTCAAAAACACCTCCTCCTCCCAGGCCATGGGAGCCTCCCTCACTAGGGAAGGGTGCTCCCATGGTTCCCTAGTGGATAGTGTCTGCCATGTTGGGAGTATTCTCCTTCTGCCAGAGGTGGGGACTCTCTGTAACATGCACATGTCACATAACTCGCATGACACACTGATTGCAACGACACTGACTGAACCACAGGTGAGCGCCCACAAAATGAGCTCTGCCCATGCGCCCTAGACGAGTCATCCGCACAACTTCTGCCAAAACACGTCATTTCTGTCAGGCCCAGAGACCCTCTCCTAAAGCATCACCATCCTTGTGCTATTCAGGTCCTGGAATACACCTAACACCACTCTGGCAGAGTACTTCAGAACTTCAGCCGTGCTGGCTGATAATCTGAATATTGTGAGAGAAGTAGAATAACAAGGGAACTGCCAATCTTCTCAAGCTACGCTTACATACCAAGTAGCTAGTGATTGATTCTATGGTTAAACAAGTCTATCCACCACAAGAACTACCAATTACCAAGCAGCACTTCTGGTCACCATTAAACAATCTCATTTCAATGCAGCAGGCGCATGAGCACTGCTACAGTGTGGCTTCCGCTCCGTTTCACTCGAAATTGTATAGTTAATAAAAGCCATAACAATATTCCGGTAACAGCAGATAAAACAATATCGCATAATAAATTGTTATGGCACCCAAATGAAGGCTGTCTACTACAACAACACCTTCAGTCCCAATTTCCACGTTTTCAATATGGGTCATGGCACCCCTGCTATGCCTCTTACGATAAGGTACACCCTGCTCTTGGGTGTGTCTCCCATAATCTAGTGACCAAACTGTGCACCCTTGCTCCCTGTGCCCATGGACTAAAACGCCTCTTATCAATCTCGGCCCAATCTAGCACAATCATAGGCTGTCTGATGGCCCTCTCTAAAATGGCTATGCCTAGGCTGATAAAAGCAAGCAGGGATGGACTAATCTGTGTCTGCTTTTACACCTTTTGACTCAGGGGCGGATTAGTCAAGCGGGATTGGGGCAGTACATGTATCTGGAAGGCGGCATGAGTGCACCCGTGTCGTAGCTAAAAGGGGGGGGCGACCCGGGAGACAAGTGCCACACTGTGGCTGCATGCACGGGCATGGACAGGCCGAGAGGAATAGAAACCATATACTTAGACGTGTAGTTCTCGGGAGTGCCTGCCCTACACTGTATTTTAACCGACCCAAATTAGAAGCTAAACCCATGACAAGTGACTGAAGATAACACCTTTGGCACACTGATACCAGAGTGTTGTGGCCCACGTGCATTCTGTTCTGGCAGACGCAGCACTATCATGATTTGAGGCTAAGGATAGGTGTAGTCCAATAATCATGCTCCAAATGGCCTTAAAAATTGCGCAAGAGCAGTTGTCCATACCCATACATGTACACTGAGCGCCAACTACGCGCCTCTCTTGGACCGAGCAGGCATGCCTAAGTCAGCCATAACATACTTTATGTGTACATTGTTGACTTGAACTACTGCACGTCCCTTGTACCAGCAATCAGTTGTGTGTGCATAATGTCCACACTATGCAGTAGCATTTGCTTGGCTGGTGTATCGCTCCTGTCCTAGGAATGAATACCGGGTCACGTGTACGTACTGATAACCTCATGCATAGTTAGCATACCGCTCGTCTGAATAACACAACTCTTAGTCCTGGCACACAGGTACATGTACAAATTAGCCACATCCTACAGTTCTTACTTTGCTGCTTGCCTGGTGCAACAAACCTCTCTTGCCCAGTTGCACCCCGTTACCTGTACACATGGGCGGTATCATGCAGAATACACTTGCAGATGTCCTGGTGTACCACACCCTCCTCATAAGCAGGTACTCAGTCCCGTGTACATACAGAGATTATCATCTTCTCATACATGCCAGCACTCAGGTGCATGTACATACGAGTGTATATTATAACTAGAGTACGTGTGTATTATGCACTAGTGATGATGTACCCTGCCCGTTCGTGAACATGCACTGTGGTTGCGTGCTGTACCTCCAGGAGCAAGCCAGAAGCTGCCCTTTGCGTGGAGAATGAGGACCGCAGGATTGACTATGGAGTTCGCCGACCGGGCATGCCCAGCGCACCCAGGAGAGTGTAAGGGATACTCACATCTGCTCGTCCCCAAGCCCAACTACCCAGCACACCTCATCCCAAGCCTACAAACAGACCTCAACTCAATGAAATTAAAGCCCTCTACTGATGAAGGGGGAACACTAAAGTAGAGGAGGTATATCCCTTGACTATGGAGGTGTCTTACCAGTGTATTCTAGTGCTTAGGTGTCTGCCAATGCATGCAGTGGTAACCTATTACCTGCGGCTGTTTATGTAACAAAGCAGGCTTCACGCATCGCTTATAATATGTGCATTGCTACCCTTGACAGACTTAACTTCCCGTATTTGCGCTCGAGCGACCAAAGCCTATGGAAACTGATGAGCATGTCACGACTGCCTGACATGCATTCTAATAATTAATGAACCCTCCGGGTCATCCGCCAGCAAGCCAAACCATAGTCGGAGTGAGATGGGCGCATAACATCCTGCATAGTCGCACCCCCGAACTAAAAGAGGAGGGATTCGCCATTTGAACCGCAATGCGTAGGCGGGAAACTTGAAATGCGTAGGCGGGAAACTTGAAAAGCGAAACTAAGAAGGGTCAGAGCGAGCTCGACCTATCCCTTGCCATCAACAGAAGAGAGCTGCTTGAATAAATAAACCTGAAAACAGTAAATGATAGCGCTCCTTGGACACAATGCCAACTTCAGCACTCTAGGGAAGGGTACTCGAGATGCGAAACGACACGCTGCACCAAACACACCCCGGGGCCCCTGCAGGCCTTCTAAAATTTGGGGCGCCTTTATGACAACTCGCGTGGCCCCGTAGGACACAAGGTGGGAAATCATGAGATAACAAACCCATGAAAACACGCCACCGGGAGGCCGAAAACGAGTACAGTCGACATTCCTGTTCCCCCCATAGACACCCCGAGAAACCTGAACGGTGTGGGAGCACTGAGACACCGCTCCCCGTCCAGCCCCTGAATGAGGGCGTGACACCGAAATGAACCACTCTCAATCAGAAGTGATGAAAAGTTTAAAAAACCCCTGCACTCTTGCACAACTGACTGACGGGTAAAGGCCGCCTGCGCCGAGGGGGCAGGCCTCCCGCCAGGTAGAACTGGCCTAAGCCCCGCAAGTCCTGTTAGAGGAAAGAGGCACCCGCTACAGGACCCAACGCTTGCTGACAGGAAGGGCGCAAGGCTCGCCTGCTGCGGCATCAAGTGCCCGTACCTAAGGTAACGCACTACTAGCCCCTATCCAGCACGAGGAGGACGGGCAGCAGGTCTGGTCCGCAGCGGCGTAATCGCCAGCACAATATACACCATCCCCAGGAGCCATCACGCTCACGACTTAGCCCCCTGGCATGCCTAAACTGAGCTCCGCTGCACCGAAGCACAAGGCCCTAAAATTGACCCAACGGGACGCGAGGCGCCCAGGGGCTCTGAGGTCCGATTAAGACTGCACACGAGAAGGACTAAGGCAACGCTACTGGAGAAGGCACTCTGTAGGTATGACAATTGCCCTCAAAACACGCGCGTGCAGCTGAAGAAGCGACATGGTTTTTTTCTCGCATGCTCAGCCCCGATGAACATCGGCGAGGAACCCGATCACCGGGTACCAGACAGTGCCCGCCAAACCCTTTTCCTGCAAAGCAGGGGCACAACCCTTCAACTACCTGAATGCGCTGCCACTGAAACTGTGCCCGGTGACAGATATTCCCTTGCAAAGTGCCCGGGCCAGCAGACCCTATCTAGGGCCCCTAATGGAATGGGATGAGCTGTTCCCAAACTGACCAGACCCCCCTGTGCCGCGCCATGAAAAATGTGGACCTAAACCGGCATCTCACCGCACTAACTGAGCGAACCGCTACAAGCTGTCCTACAACTCGTACCCCCCAACTACCTCGTTACCAGCACGCCAATACCTGGAACTGAGGGTTACCAGGCCGACCCCGCCCATCAGCGTGCATCCTATGGTGTTCGCCGTTTGTGCCTGGACTGTAATCATTCAACGGTGAAGGCGGAGCAAAGCCTAATGTACAACGCGGACCCAGTGGCAAATCTGCCGGGACGGAAGACTACCACACCGCCTACCGGCACGCTGGAGTGTGGTTGGATGGTGAGTTACCCATGCCAACTCCCCTGATCTGCAAACTGTTAAGACGTGTAACATGGGACAAGACGAGAGATATTGCACTGCTCACATACTCAGTGCACTTACATAATTGTCATGGTCTTTAGAAGGGAGCGCAGGAGTGAATATAACCCAATAATGTTATCGCCTCTAGAAATCGGAAGGCTGCATAGAACCGGTGACCTTATCGTTACATGCAGATCTCTACAATGCATGCCTTAGTCCACCGCACCATCCTGCCGCCTCCAGTTCCATTGGGTAAACACATCCGTGTGAACGCGCCTGACTACACCCGCACCCCTCCGCCAGAAACTCGATAAAGCATACCTAGTGCTGCCCTACAATGTACAACGATAGCGCGCGCCTTCGCGGGTTCCAGACCGCTCGAGCCGGGCCTGAGATTGCATGTTTCATGCCAACGTTGGTTGGCATGACTGGCATAAAATTGTTAGTCGTAAGCCTGCAACCGTTATCTGGTGTAACGTAGCGCTCTTGTTGTACAGAACATTGACACCGTCGGGTAAGTCTGCGCCAAAAATGCATTGAGCGGAGCGGGACACCCCGTGACCAGTCGCTCCGTGTGTACCGTGATCCCCCGCTCTGTTAACCGTCAAGCCCTAATTGCCCCTGCATCTCTGCCCGCGGCGCGTGGACCACCGTGCCCCCAACCTACTCGGGTCCCGCGGGCATGATCTTACAAGCATTCCTACTGGCAGTCTGAAGACCAACCCGCCAAACTGAACGGTAATGAAGCTCAGTCCGCTGCAGATGTGCTACCACCTTGAAGCGGGGGCATGGCAGTAAGCCCTTGCCTCTCTCAACCTCGAGCTAACCAAATGAGGACAATTACTTATGCGCGCGACCCCGGAAAAGGCAAGCCACTCCCATCTCAAGTAGCCTCTCTGATGAATCAAAACCAATGCCCCTCAACACCAAAGACATTCGCGCCCCCGCTAGCCCATCGAACAATGGGGACCGCAAACCGGAGGACCACCCGGGCTACAAGGCACCGCATGCACTTACAGGAGATGTATGCAAACTTTCGCTCTCACAACCGTGGCAAAAAGCATCACCCCCTCAAAGTCCTCCCATAAATATTCTTTCGCCGCAGATCACACTGTCTCTCAGTGAGACACGCCGCGGCCGCGCCACTTGGCCCGCGAGGCAGTGACGAAACACTGCCCCAGCGCCACACAAACACATGCCCAGACACGCGAGCCTAAATATCCATAACAGACCAAGGCCATGCCCTGGAGGACCTCCCGGGGTGCAGGGCAGGGATATTGATGACCCGCGGCAAAGACCTCCTCTGCACACCCGCCGTTCCCTTGCTAAGCAAACGATGACCACAATCAAAACCTACTAACCCCGACTCACCGCGAGAGAAGAAGGCCGGCGGGGAATACAGCACACCAACGCCAGACCAGGCCTCTGGTGCTCCCTAGGGCACACCAACGGCAAAATGTGTGTCCCCACAAGGTCATCCCGACGCATCCGGTGCGGCAAAGAGGCAGACAAAATGGCGAGGGGGGCTTAAGTACCCCTTGCCCTGCCTGCCGCACCGGACATGATGACTTAGCTCCTCCTTGCTCCCCTCGGGACACCTCCGGCCCGAGGGAGGAGAGGATGCTAGCGAGGGGCGGGGGAAGCCCTCTGTGTCTAGGGGCTGCCCTCTTTATGGCCACTGCGTGGCCTCGGGCAGCATCAGACTCAGGCGCTTTCTTTCCCTTTCTGAACAATCTATGTTCTCTTGTGAGGACTTGGTGATGCAATACTCTGCTCAGCTTTCAATGGCAGACGTTAGTGATCATAGCAGCTTGATCCTAGAATAATCTGAAGAACAGGAGTGTGGACTCTCTATGACCGTGAGGAAACTTGACCTGCATGTCACTAAACATTCACTGGTAAAAGTGGCCCCTCATGGGGGTCACGGAGCATCGGCGGAGGAGGAAATGTCTCTGTCTATGATATATCGATCGATCATGTCGCATGGGGATGAGACTTGTGAAGACAGCCAAAGAGTCCAGAATTCATGCAGTAAACTTCAGAACTCTGTCGGACGGCTGGCCAAATCACAGGCGGACATTGTGTCCACTTTTAATGAAGCAGAATCTCGCATTGCGATGTTGGAGGATGAACTTGCTCAATATAAAACTGCAACTGATTCGATTCAGGCTACTAAGGAAGATACTATATGGAAATTAACTGAGATTGAAAACCGGTCACTGAGAAATAACTTAAGGAAGGATTCTTCAGATTCCGGAGGGGAAGGAGGGGCAAGATCCTAGGGGGTTTATTGTTGATTTGTTTAAAAAAGCTTTCCCTGATTTGACCCGATGGGATTGGGACCGAGAAATAGAACGTGCCCATAGGTTTTCCTTTTAATATCAGATTGAGACCTGGCCAGGTCTCTAAACCCAGGGCCTTTTTGGTATCTTTCAATAGTTTCCTGGCACTAGAAGAAGTGTTTACATTAGCAAGACCTGACAAGAAAAGAAAGGTGGGAGATGTGAAGTTTTTTGTGCGTCCAGATCTGTGTCAACGCTCTGTGGAGCTTCGCTGGCAATTGCGTCAGCTGATTCCAGAATTCCAGTCCAAAGGGGCTCAAGTGTATTTATTGTTACCTGCTAAGCTAAAAGTAATTCTTCATGAGCGTCCATGATTTTTTACTAGTATTGCCCCTGCTAAGGAATTTTTGAGTTCCATTTAGCTTAGATAGACCCATTCATATAGACTTTGTGTTGGTTCTAGGTTAAAGCAGTAAGTTCTGGTTTTCTCCCCTTTCCTTGGTTTTCTTTAAGTTTTGTGCAATAAATTTGTCTATTCCTGCTATTCTTGGGGAGAAGGAAGTTGTTCTTCTTCCCAAGATGCAGGAACTACAGGGGAAGGTATGGGGTTGTGGCTAGATCACATCTACAGGACTATTCGTCCTAATGCCTTGTTAAAGGGGGGGCTGGGGGAAGGGCAGGTGGTAGGGTAGGGAACACTAGGGTGGGGGGGTCTAGGGGTAGGGGGGGAGGGTCACACTGAGGTGGGGTAAAAGGGGTAAAAAATTCATAGCAGCAAATAAATGTTTAACTGTTAAGGAAAAAACAGACAAAATCTATTGGTCGCAAACTGTAGCTATACATAGTAGTTGGTGCAAATGTGTTTACAGTGGATCAGTGCTCTTGTTTGTACTAAGTGCTTTGGAAGGGTGTGTATTTATACATGATGTCACATAAAAGGTTAAAAATCTGTTCACTAAACGTCTCTGGTCTTAATAACTGGGCAAAGCGGCAGAAGGTGGCTGCGGAATAATGGCATATTCAGCCAGATTTAGTATGCATTCAAGAGACCCATATACCGTGGCTCAAATGTAATATTTTGAAGGACCTGGGGTTTTCTTTAATATCAGCTTCACAGCAAACAGGTATGATCGGTGGGGTAGCTATTCAAGCTAAATCTAACATATTTACTATTGGTCCCACCTTAGCTGATAAATATGGCCGTTGAGTTATAGTTGAACGTGGTGTTGGGGGAAGTAAGATTACGGATTTCAATATTTATGGTTCTAATTTAGATGATCCGGAAATATTAGTAGAATTAAATGTGGAACTGGCATCTTGGAAGCAACCTTTAGTAATTTGTGGAGATATTAACATTAATTTGATGAATCAGGCATTACAAGAGGGACCCCAAAAATACACGGGCCGGAAAACTTAAGTTTTTAAAGCCCTTTATAATTTAGTTTGTGAACATGGCTTAGTGGATGTCTGGGGCAAGCTAAATAAATCGGATATGGGTTTTACATTTTACTCCTATCACCATAAAAAGTCAGTCAGACTAGACTACTTTTTTGCCCCTCCTTCTATGTTATCTGACGCCTTTATTCGATTGTTTCCTCAAATCTCCTCGGATCACGCCCCCATTGTTCTAGAACTTGGCATACCTAAGAGAATTAGCACGCCCATGTCCTTCAAGTTTGATCAGAAACTGTGCTTAAACGCTCATTTTAAAGAACATATGCATCATTGAATGCAGGATTTTTTTTATAAATAACAGTCCTTCAGCTCATATTAATAATATTTGGGATACATTTAAGGCTTGTTTTCGGGGGGAAGCCCTACGTTATAATTTGTATAAACAAAAGAAAGTTAAGTTGGAATTATGTCAGCATAACGATGCTTTTAGAGAAGTTGAAGGGGCCTTAATGGCTGGGATTATGTCGCAGGAGGATGATATTTTAGGATTAGAATATATTGTCGGTAAAAATCTGGAGAATATTATAGAGGTCTGGAATCTAGAGAATGCTAGGAAATATTTAGTATTTAATCAGCAAAATCTTGAGTATTGGGAAACTATTGGCAGATGCTTGGCGGTACAGCTGTGCATGAAAGATTCTGCACGAAATATCCAAGCATTGAAGGATCAGAATGGTTGTCTTCATCTTGACCCACAGTTCTATACTGATCTATACACACTGCAGGGAGGATTGGGTGGGTAAGAAAGTGTATTCTTACAGGGGCAATTTATTTGTTTAGACCCTGTGATGTCGGAGCCACTGGACATCCCGATTACCATGGCGGAAGTGGAAGAAGCTGTCAATAGTTTAGCTTTAGGGGAAGCCGTGGGCCCTGATAGGATTACTGGGGAAGTGTATAGGCTTTTTTTCCATCAAATAAAGAATGAGATGCTGAGTGTGATTTTGACAGCGCAATGAGGCCAGCCTCCTACATCATGGACATAAGCCACTATTGCGGTTTTCTGTAAAAAGGGTAAGGACCCGGAGTTAGTGGGATCCTACCGTTCGATTTCGCTTTTAAACTGCGATAGTAAGATTTATTCTAAGATTTTAGCAAACCGGTTATCTAAAGTAATCACGCCGTTAGTTTCTTTAAATCAACATGGGTTTATACCTCAGCGAGGAACGGCTACGCATGTTAATAAAGTAATAACATTATTTGATATTGCATGCTCTGAAGAGAGGGACTTAGCTTTGATTTTATTATACGCTGAGAAAGCGTTTGATCGTGTGGAATTTGATTATCTTTGGCAATTATTGTATCAGTGAATTCGGCAATCGATTTATTGCAGCTTTACAGGCACTTTATGATACCCTACTGCTAAAATCTCTGCTGTGGGTCTATGTTCTGAGGCAGTGTCTGTTTCCAGGGGGGTACCAGACAAGGCTGCCCCTGCTCTCCCCTCGAATTTGCCCTTTACATCAATCCCTTTATAGAACAGTTGGCCCATAATTCTTGTATTCCCCCTTTTGTGGTACATGATTATCAGGTTTCTGTATTCGCTTATGCAGATGATATTGCCGTGACTACGACAGATCCATCTCTGGCAATAGTAGAGATAGAACGCCTAGCGGCAGCGTTTGGTCACATTTCCGGCTTCAAATTGAATGTTGCTAAAACTCAAATTTTGTACTGAGATAACATTGCATGGACAGATGTTATGTTTCTGTTTCTGTTTATGTATTTATTTTTATATAGCGCATATATCACCATTCGGTCTCAGAGCGCTTGCGGAAAGCTAGACTAAGGATAAAGAGACACAGGGGGATTTTTATTGGATTTAAAAAAGCCAAGTTTTAAGATTTTTGCGAAACGTTTTGTGGTTGGGGTCAGTGCTGATAAACAGTGGTAAGGTATTCCAAGTGGTGGGGCCTATTTTTGAAAAGCTTCTATCCCCGCTCCTGACTGTTCTGACCTTTGGGACTTTTAGACGTTGTTTCTTTGATGACGTAGAGTCCTACCTGGAAAATAACCTTGGAGCTTTCTCTGAAGGTACTTATGACCCGGTCCATTTATAGACTTATGCACCAGGCAGCATATTTTAAATTTGATGCGTTTACTTATTGGGAGCCAGTGAAGAGTCCTAAGGCACGGGCTAAGGGGGTGCGGTTGGGAGGTCAAGAATCAGCCTCGCTGCAGAGTTTTGCAGGGTCTGAAGTTTAGTTAGAGAACCTTCGTTCACATCAGCCGTTGCCATAATCAAGGCGACTGATTATGAGGCCCTGAATAAGGGGTTTCCGAGAAGCAAGTGGAATCCACTTGAAAAATTTTCTTAGGCTTCTCATTAGCCCCATGCTGGTGTGAACCACTTTATTTATGTGTTGGGACAAGGACAGTTTGTCATCGATGATGACTCCCAGATTCCTAGCTGAGTTTTTCGGGGCTGGGCAGGGGCCTAAAGCCGGTGGCACCATTCATCCCTCCAGATTTTATTGGCCATACCAAATAACAAAACTTCTGTTTTCCCAGCATTTAACATTAAGTAGTTGTTAGTCATCCATTCTTGAATGGAGATCATCCACTGTTGAAATCTTACTTTGGCATCTGAGTAGTTGGGGCCTAGGGTTATCAGAATCTGGGTATCGTCGGCATAAGATACTGTATCAAAGCCATAGGCTTTGATTACCATGGCTAAAGGTGATAAATATACATTAAATAAGGTTGGGCTTAAGATTGAGCCCTGCGGAACACCTTTGTCATTTTCCACATAAGGCGAAGAGAAAGAACCAATTTTAACTTTTGACCGTCTCCCTGTCAGATAGCTCTGTATCCATCTGTGAGCTTGACCTCCGACACCAATCTCAGCCAGCCGCTTAAGCAGGACACTATGAGAGATGGTGTTGAAGGCCGCCGACAGGTCTAATAGAATCAAGATGGCAGATTGCTTGGCATCCAGGGCCAACCGGATGTTATCCACTATCTCCAGGAGAGCGGTCTCAGTACTGTAGCAAGCTCTAAAGCCCGATTGAGAGTTGTCCAGTAGCATATTGTCCTCTAGATGTTTAGTTAGTTGGCTATTAGTTAGGGACTCCATTATTTTGCCAAATAGTGGCAAAAGGGAGATAGGACGATAGTTTACTGGTTGCTCTGGGTCAGCATTATTCTTTTTTAAAATGTGTCTGACAATTGCTTCTTTCCAGGATACAGGAAAAATGGCTTGGGCTATTGATAGGTTAAAAATTGCCGTTATTTCAGTCAGCATGGCGGGGGCTATTTTTGTTAGAATCTGGGCAGATGCAGGATCACTTGGGGAACCATATTTTACTTTCTTTAATTTAGCACAGTGGTGAAGGAGGTCACCTATTTGGGTATCTTAATTCGTGCCTCCATGACTGAGGTGATGAATGTGAATTGGAAATTACTACTACAGAGTGTTAGAGATTCATTAGATAAATGGGGGCGCCTACACTTTACATTAATTGTGCGTAGTAATATTATAAAAATGTATATCTTACCTAAGGTTTTATATTTGTTTGTCTGTTCTACTGAAAGTAAAAAATACCAGGCTATAATTTCTTCAATCGATCTGTGGAAAGTTTATATGGACTCCGGGCAGGCCTAGGCGTGCAATGCGCTTAATGACGCGTCCAGCTCATAGGGGGGGATTAGCCAAACCGGATTTTGAATTATATTTTTATGCATGCTTCTTGTTAAAAATGCGTGTTATGTTAACGGGGCAGGGTTCTATGAATAACGCCTCTACCCCTATGATTTTTTAAATACTTTTGGGCCCAATAGCGAGACAATGTCTATTTAGAGAAATTGATTATTTTAAGCGCACTCGGTTTTAAGTTCTACATAGTACGTATAAAGTATGGAAAAGAATTTAAAAAATTGGAACCTCTGGGTACAATATCATACTATACCCCCCTGAATGCTGTTAAGATTCTGCCTTCTATATTTTGTGATAACATAGTTTATGGATGGAGAATGAAAGGCATTATTAAGTTAGGGGATTTTTATTTATCTGGGGGGGCTCAAACCATTTGATGAACTAGCTAAACAATATGATTTATCTAAACTGCAGTTTTAAAATTTTTTACAGATCCGGGATTTCTTATCTCGTACAAGAGTTAATTTTGCACCCCATTCCATTACAGAGTAGGTTAGATGACAGGAGGGAATTGGTGCGCTATATCAGGTATTGTTGTCATTTAAACCAGATGATCTTGATAAATACAATGCTAAATGGTCCTGAATATTGGGAGAACAAAATATTTCTGTGGAGAAGATTATAGCTAGTTCTATGGAGATATTAATGTCAGCCAATTTGAAGGTACAATGTTTTAAAAGAATATTTGATTTATATTAGAACCCAGCACGAATGTCTAAATGGGGAACTTAGTTTGACGGAAAGTGTTACCGCTGTGGGGATGATAATGCAGATAGTTTGCATATTTGTTGTTGTTGTTCTAAATTACTTAGATTTATTTCGGATATCGAGAAATTTGTGCCTTATGTCATGAACTCTCGGCTGACAATTACTCCTGTCATTATGTTATTGGGGATGCTTCCATCTAATAATCAAGTGACCACATTACATAAGCATTGATGATTGATATTTTTTTCTATGACTGTTGCTCACCTTTGCATTGCTAGTGAGTGGTTGCAGAAAGATCCTCCTGCATTTGAGTATTGGCGGGCTAGAATGTATAATTTATATAAGTTAGAATGACGTTTATTTGCTGTTAAAGGGTCTAAAAATGGAAGATTAGCATTAACATTTGGGTATTGTTTCGGGGTTATTTTGAATTCTAAATATGCTATTTGTAATGTGATTTTGGATGTTGATTGTCTTCTCCGAACCTTCTCTCTTCTTTTGCTGTATGCTTTTTTCTTTGCTGCTGTGAAGATTAAAAAAAAAGACACCTTGGAGTATTTAAAACTGGGTGTAGGAGATTACTTATTAAAGAAGATTTCAACGAGCTAAGGGGTAAAACAAGGTTGCGTATACGCACCAACACTTTGTAATCTTTTTATGGCAGAGTTATCAGTCCCTCTGAATGAATGCAATTACACACTTCCAAGCTAGGGGGTTTCCAGCTATCTAATTTATTATACACAGACGACCTGGTGCTTATCAGCTGAACACCGGTAGGCCTGAAGTGCCTGCTAGACGTCACCTCTCGATACTCGGAACCTAACAAACTCAGTATCAAACAAGATAAAACAAATGTTATAAGTGTGAACATGTGGAAAACAAAAAACAAAAAATTATTGGTACCTGTCATCACGCAAGCTGGAGACCGTTCAAGAAAATAAATATCTGGGGGTTATCATTGATAACAAAGGCAAATACATACCCCAATGTGAGTCCATTAAAAAAGAGGAATAATGACAGCAGTGGCAATAAGAAATTTAAAAAACAAGATCTTGGGCCCCAGTTTCCTCCCCCTAACTAACCAGGGTGATACTGGCAAAACAAATACCGTCTATCACCTATGGTAGTGAAGTTATGAGAGGGAGGGATGTTAAAACATTGGATGTCATGATAGCGAGACAGCTGCGAATGATCTATGGCTTACCAGCTTACACATTCCCTGCACAAATGAGGCTAGAGTTTGGGCTACAAAGAGAAGAGCTGGCACGTAAAGGTGCATTCATCAAAAACTGGCACAAAATCAGAAGAGGAGAATAGGGATTACTAAATGCCTTTTGGTGGAAAGAACTACCAGCCAAAGTGACCTGCCCTGCCAGATGCTACCTGGATGAGCAACTGGGGTTACGGTACCTTTGGGAACAACCAGTGACTCACGCAAGCTTCAAAAACAGTGAATAACATAGTTAAGAAGGAATTCCTTATCTCCCTGACAGAACGGCCACACAGCTGGCTTATCTTACAGTCCTACACCAAAACTGTACCTAAAGCATATCTTCACACTAGTTTCTCTAAAACTACTAAACAGTCGTTTCTGAGATTCCACCTAGGATTACTGCCTTTGGCACATCACTGCCACCAGGGCTACACCCTTCTAAGCCGGAAACCTGTCGACTTTGCGGAGATGGTGACGAGGACATAGTGCACCTTATCACCATATGCCTGGAGTTAATACGGGAACGCCGGACCCTCCTGAGACCACTTCTGAATAAGAAAAATATACGGTCCTGCCGGCCAGCAGTGCTGGCAAGCTTCTCCGGAGATGATATTCAACTGAGCTGTCACCTGGTAAAATTTCTAACAGCCACGGAAATTAATATTAAAAAACAAACTAATGGCTTAGTAGGTGACATGGTTCCAGAATCAGTGAGGAATGCATTACCGGGATCATCGACCAAGACAATGCCTGCACCTTCCCTTCACAAAGAAGTCCACCGCTGGTAATTGCAACACCAAATAACTCAGAATGGCCGTGGGGAAAGGTCCTTTTTTTATCTCCCCACTGTAGCAACTGGCCCAAAGATCCTAAGCTGTGGAACATAAGCAAGATATTTGGTTTTCACTGTTATTTAAGAAATCATATCCATTTTGTAGAATCAGTTTTTTGTATCCTTTTACTGGTTTTTATATGAATGCATTTTGCTTTACTGATTTACTATATAATGCAGGTCTTATCCAACATTAAATTGAAATGAAGAAGAAGATAGCGCAAGGTCCCTTGGTTGGTCAATTCTGTCCATCCTGCACCCGGCCATCACATCGTTTTTGCACTCTGCACTTTCCACTTACACTCCTGTATATTTGCAGCTTGCTGCCCTAGCTATATTGCTGCTAAGGTCTTGACCAAAGAGGTTGATCAGCCCGGCTCTGCCGCCATGTTTACGCCTGTAATAGCCCCCAGTCTTTTACAATAATTGATCACGAATTCTAGTACTGGCAAACAGTTGTACATTTTGCATATCACGCACTTTAATGGAACAACCAAGTAGGAACTTAAAAAAATCAAGTTTCTGTACTACCTTGCCTTTTAGAAATGGTGGCCATTTTACACATTCTGTCACCTCTAATTTTCCAAGGGACACAAAAGAATGTGTGGGCTCCAATCCAGAACCTAGACTTAATTAACAAAGAAGAATGCTCAATGACCCTCAGCAGGTTTTTCCTGACTGCACTGCTCTTGGGTCCCGATTCACAGAACAAACTTAAGACAAAATCCTAAACTTACTACTATTTTGGTATTCACAGAAGGCACTTACTCATTTTGGTGTTCACAGAAGGCACTTACTCATTTCGGTATTCACAGAAGATAGCAGTCTTAACTTTAGGAATCCTAAATGCCTTCTGTGAATAACGAAAGTCTTAAAGTTAGGATTTTTCTCAGTTTAGTCCAGTTACTGATCTCATGCCTATTAATCACCTGTTTTATTTTTTATTTTTTATTATTCATGATGGTTTTAGGCAGCCAAGTTTTATGTCTGCCCGTATTTTAATGTCCTTTCCTTCCTCTTTTTAACCATGGTTTTACCTTGATTCAAACCGTTACCACAAAAATGTGTTATGGGATGTACATTTTTAATGGTTTTAATTAACTATACAATAAATATACTTACTTACACAGGTCCTTTGTACTCTATGTAACAGGAACATAAATGAGGCCATTAATCCCTAGCACTTCTCTCAGCTGGAATTCTCTCTCAACAACATCACATTCAGAATCTCTGGCAACTGTTCTCGATTCACCCTTCTGTGGCTTTTCATTCCACTCACCCTTGTACTGTTCCACACCTTCCTAATCTCTGATTAATTTTATGATTTATTTTAAATTTGATACTGATTGCACAATTGTTCCTTTTCACAATTCAAATTGTCAATTTTATTTTAAAAAGTTTTCAAATGTTCTTTTTTACACCACTTTCTTCAGCCACACTCCTCACACACAAAACATACTTCCTTCCCTGCTTCCAAATTCAAAAACAATAATTCATCAAAACTAAATTTGAAACGTTACAATGATCATTATTTAAATGAATACATATTTCCAAATTCACTGTACACAATGTCACATTTTGCACAGGTTTCACCACACATTTCGATATCTCACCCACTTCAAGATTAATTTCCATCTCACTTGACTCTGTTCCTTATAAGGTGGCATTCTAGTTTAAAAAACATGCAATTCTTCATCTATATCATCAAAATCCTTCTTATAATTCTTTTTTTTCCAATGCATGTTTATGCTATTTTGCTTTATTTCATCTCAGTAGTTGAAGATGCACTTAGAGTCTCAAGCACTTCAGTACGCCTTGCCTTCTTCCTCATACACAATCTAGTATCCATCCAAACATGTACTGCCTTACTGAACTGACATTGCAACATCTTTTTTTCCACTTTTCACTTTGCTGTCATATACATTTTATTTGTGGTTCAAGTTGATTATGTCTTGGTTGCAGTTTCATTTCAAACAAGCTACATCTCAAACAAGTTTTTTCAATTCAAACATTCAATTTTCAACATATTTTGTAGTTATCATTTACTATAGCTTATTGTTATTCCTTAAATCCTAACCAAGTATGCATGCCAAAATTCATACACTAAAATATTCCAACTAGTGGTGGAGTGGGCACTTCTGTCAGTGACTTATATTTTGATCTTGCTAGATTTAAAACCATTGTAAAAAATCAACTCTCTTCATAATATAACACACCATCAAACAATGTGTAAATCAACAAAGTCTCATTTCAAACACAATAATTCACATAAACAAAGTGTTGTAACTTGAACAAGGTTATTTTATTCTTCATGGTACGTCCCAGTTCCTCCCCTCCCTTCCTCAGCCACTTGGTATCTTCCCCCCAGTCATCCCTGGAATGTTGACATAATCCTGTCAGTGAGGAGAGCAGGGTGACAGCAATAAAGTAGAGTTTTACCATACCTGGTTTGTGTCATCTTTACAACACTGGCGACGAAGGGAAGAACCTGGTATCCAGCAACTATAGCGGCGCAGGGGGCTGTACTGTCACCCCCCCTTTCAGTACTCTCTCCATTTGAAAGTGACGAGTAAAGAAAAGTTCCAGGTGACTAGTACGCAGCATAGCCGAATCCAACATAAGAGGCAAAGGCATCATCACGAAGACTCCGGAGGCGGTGAGGAGGACAGCGCTCAAATATCTCTTCAGGAACAGGTCCTTGTTTTTTCCTCAGTGTGCCCTGGCCCTCGTCCCTTAGTGCCTCAGCGCGCAGTTCAACACAATCTCCGATGTATTATCTCGGTATAATCTGCCAGAGGATCGGCTTCCACTGCGGATAAAAACTGAGCATCCCATCTAGGAAATTTTCAGCGCGGAAAAACACTTTGTAAACTGGGAGCAAACGTGCCATAGGTGCTTCTGACTAATCTCAGGTCCACAATCAGTTCACACTGTACTTGGGTCATATTGGTGCCACAGTTAGCCGTTTGCCGTTCCTCTCAAGGTCCTTTGTACAACACGACGGAGGTTCTGGTCATTTGGAGCGCCTCCAGTTAATTTCTCCTCAGAGCGCCCTTGTTGGTCTACCAGTGCGCGAAAGGGAAGCCCGGCTCCTTCTGTTTCCTCGTCAAGTTCCGTTTTCCGACAGCGTCGATTGCCTGTGGGGATTTCCTGTCAGCAGAGAGCAGGCGCCGCACCAAGACGCTATTTCTGTCAGTTTCGTGAGGTGCGTGGACTGCGCACTCTCGTCGAAGATAACCCTGTCAGAAAGCACAGCCGGAGACAAAGCCCGGCGCCCCAGCCACTTCAGGGCCGCCGTACAGACGTCCTTAACTTTTCCCGAGCTTAGCAGAAAATCCCATACTGAGGCTACACGAGGGAATCAGCGTTTGAGAAAGGTCAATTTTGGGTGCTGGTACATCACCCCTGTGAAGAAAGTGGCACTGGGACTGTGTGTAAAAGCAAGACTGGGCAAGGTGATTTTGAGTGACTGCCTAATTTCGTAGCCATACTGCCACTAATTCTGGGTTCCTTATACATAGTTTGTTCTGTGTGGTGACTTGGAGGGCTGTCTACGCACCGCTACACAGCTACGTATTTTTGATCATACTAGTTCTCGTGACTACAGTCTGTGGTTATTTTGAAAAAAAAAACAGTTTCGTAGCAAGACTTTCTTTGAAACTGCTTGTCCTTTTCCATAATAGGTCCCTGCAATTTGTGTAGCAGCCTGTACCCCCCTACAGCTAGTTCTGGTTACTTCTTCTTCCAGGGGCTGCTGGGCTGCTGTATTTTTGCATCATCCAACTTACAATCTATTGTACACGTGCTCAATGTGATTATGTTAGCTAGCAGGTGATGTTACTTTTGGGGTGGGGGAATTTGTGCATCTAGTGACACCTTACATTCTGGGTGTTATACAGTGGGTAGTGCAAAGTACTAGAACGTGGGGGCACTATTTCCAATTGTTACTTTCACAGTTCACTCTGTACGGTGTTAAATTTTTCTTATTTACAGGAGGGACTATATCCGTGATTAGCTGTGTTCACTTGTGCACAATTATTACCAAGGGTTAACTCTGTACTTTGTGATAATATCAGATTGGCAGGGGAGGGGCTACGTGTAGTGATCCATTTTTGAATACTAGAGCATCCGGAGGGATCCCTTTCCCTTAAGTTGACATTTCAGGAGGTAGTAAGGGTTCCACGTACTCTTTGTAATGAGTTATGATAGTCAGGTAGACAAAGTACGTTTCTTTGGGTAGGGTGATAGAGTGATTTTGTGTGCGTTCTTTAGACGCTTGTGACTTCCAGCCATATAACGCTAGTTTAGGGGAACCCTTTTCCATCTTTGTCAGGAGTAGAGGCACCCTGCTGCACGTCCTAGATCCCATAGCTGCGCCCTTTTCACCTTTAGTAGGGTTTATTCATTTTGTCAGAGGTAGCAGATCCACCCCTCCGGGTAACTCCTTGTATACCTATCACTGTCCACTGGCAGCTGGGAGCTATAGTCAATACTCCTACACTTGGGGGAACCTCCTTGGTTCCTGTCTCTTCCCCTCTGGTTCAAGGGTGTTTATAGCTGATAACCTTACACATGGCGGCTTCTTCTATGAACCCCCCCCCCACCTTCCTAAATGACATAGGCGATCCAGTCATACACTGGAAGGATTGGATCAACTTGTTTGACTCATATCTGATAGCCATAGGGGGGGAATAATTCTCAGCAGTGAGGAAGCAGCATGTTTTGCTTCACAATCTAGGAGTGCAAGGGAGGAAAATATATGACACCCTCCCTCCCCCAGTACTAGAAGACGATGAACTAGACTCAGATGTCTTCAAAATTACAATGATGAAACTAGAGACTCACTTTGGGGACAAGGTCAACGTGGTGCTAGGTGTGGGCGGAAAATCCGTTCCGCTCGCGGATTTTGCGGATTTTCGGGAAATTCGCAATCCGCGAGATTCGCGAATCTCCCGCAAAATCCGCAAATCCGCGAGCAGCGGATTTTGCTCGCACTGCTCGCACTGTTCGCGTGAGTTCGCGCCCCGCGAATAAGTGCAAAATTGCAGAAATACGCTCTTAGCAAAACTGAAAGTAACTACTTACCAGGTTCAAAAGTTCAGGCTCATCATTAGTAGCCATTTCCTGTAGTGCTTCCTGAGGGGCCCCTCCAGAGTTCAGTTGCCAGTTGAAACTATTATGTGACCCTGCTCTGAACCTCAGAATAGTTACACATATGCCACAAAGGTCCTGAATTACAGCTAAGGGAGACAAGCAGGAGCCAGGCTGGAAGTTAAAATCCATTAATAAGCCCCTAATTCATTATTGTCAGTTGGGGCAGGGCAGGTGTTGTAACTAATTTTGCAACAATGAAAGCACTTAGCAAGTGCAAAAGATCACTAATCAGGGCGCACTAAGGAAGCAGGTGCCAGCTAAAAAAATATTCTGTGACACATTAATCAGCCCCAAATTAATTCAGGTCACTTGAGGCAGGGAAGGTGTGCTTTGCTTTGCCGAAAATAATGTACACTGGACAACCAGAGGGTGTGGTGATGAAACAGAGGGTGGCATGGGTGGGCCAGAGGGTGGCATGAGTAGTCAGAGAGTGGCAGTGGTGACAGAGAGTGGCAGTGATGAAGAAGAGTGTCCCAAACAGGCTGGACACGTAGAAACAACAAGTTCGCAAAACTTGCGACCCGACAGGTAAGTTCGCAAATTGCGAAATTGTAAAAACCCTCGCGAACTGGCAGAAACACGGGCGAACACAAAAAAAAAAAAATCCGGAAATTCGCGGGAATTCGCGGATTTTGCGGATTGCGAATCCGCAAATCCGCAAAATTCGCGAACGCGAGATCCGCAAAATTCGCCCATGCTTACGTGGTGCTTGAGCGTCACAAATTCTTTTCACGAGTGCAAGCGAAAGGTGAGTCCATAGCTAATTACATTGCCGCTCTCCGTGGTCTCACACAGCTGTGTGAGTTTGGAGAGTTGAATGATTCCCTCATTAGGGATCAAATGGTGAGATGCACCCATAACCCAAAGATAAAGGAAAAGCTCTTAGCCAAGAATCCCTCGTTGAGAGAAGCAGTAGCCATTGCCCACTCTATTGAGCATACCGCAAAATGCATCCAGGAGATGGACCAACCAAAAGAATCCGGGGGGTGTGTTAATAAGATAAAAGGGTTGGTGTTGGAAGACAAAAGAGAGGGAGATGATAGCAAGATCAAATCCAAAGAGGTAAAGAGTGATAAGCCTTTCAATGTTACAGAAGGGTTGAAATGCTTCAGATGCGGAAGCAATAATCATTTGGCAAATAGCATGCATTGTACTGCTCGAAATTCCATGTGTATGAAATGTAACAGAAGGGGCCACTTCGCAAGGGTGTGTAAGGAAGGGGAGAGGGGTCAGGTAAGAATGGTACAATGCGAAGAAGGGCCGGAAACAAGTTTAGTGTTCTAACCACCCCTTCACTGTCCTAGGATGAGATGATTAGCGCACAGTTCGGAACTGAGGGTGGGCCTGCTGGGTTCACCTCCATGTGCGTCACAGTTCTTTTGTGCCCGTGACCCCCTTTTCCCTTCCCTTTTCCCCCCATCCCTCCTTTGCTCCTTCAGTCCCTCTTTTTCCCCCCCCTTCTCCCTTTCCCTTCCGGCTCTAAAGAAGTTTGTCACATTTTTTTCTAATATGATAATGCTCTGTTGGTTCAAAGGGAGATGTGTTGTAACTTGAACAAGGTTATTTTATTCTTCATGGTACGTCCCAGTTCCTCCCCTCCCTTCCTCAGCCACTTGGTATCTTCCCCCCAGTCATCCCTGGAATGTTGACATAATCCTGTCAGTGAGGAGAGCAGGGTGACAGCAATAAAGTAGAGTTTTACCATACCTGGTTTGTGTCATCTTTACAACACAAAGATAATAAAACCTGTCTGTGTACTGGGAAACAGGATACTAATCAAACTCACCACAGAAGGGAAGTAGTACTTCAAGGCACTACCCAATCACATGCCAAGGTAGGGAATCAACGAGCCACAACCTAACCTTGGAATCAGTAGAGCTTACACTTGTGCATAAAAAAATACACTACTATTCCACTTTTTTTTAGTACACACTCACAACTACATTATTGGGGAATTCATAAACTTCTACATACATTAAATCCTGGTGCCTCCTTTAATTCTTCCACAGACATGTATTACCTGACTCAAGTCATCTTTTATACAAAATGTCATTATACATATATAGTGTGAGGACAAAAATCTCACAAGGCACTTCGACACACACCATCATCATCACTAATGTCTCAACACTATTTTCACATGTGCAAACCTCATTCCATAACACAACACTAACACAATCTCGAAAATCATGAATCCCTCTGAACCGCATTGTGAAGCACACCGCACAAGACATGTACTATAATACTTACCAATAGCACCAAAAAGTTTCAAATACATGAGGTCTCCTAAATCACCAATCGTCAGGACTCTCCATGATGGTCTCATTATCCACCAATGTGTCTCTTAATTAGTAGGAATACCCCCTATTTTAGTATTCTTTTGCCAGCATGCCTCCACAAAAATGGTGATGTGCCCAAATTAATGAATCTTGGATGGGTCAGTTGCAGAAAAGGAAAATTCCTGGCATATCATAATTAGCAATTAACGATAAGGGAAAGATTTGTACAATTAATTTTGTTCTGTTGTTTTATTAAATCTTCAAGTAATCAGTACAGAAAGCAAAAGTTATTAAATCAAGAGAATTACTAAATCAAATTATCATAAACAGAGACAAAGAGCAGCTTCTGTAAGCCAAACAAAAACCATCAAAATCTGAATCAAAATCGGCCTACAATCAAGCTCTTTCTCAAATCTCAAGTCTTTTTATAATGTTTTAGACAATTGAAGCACACAATTTCATAACATGATATTTCATGAATGGGGTTTACGGAAATGTTACCTGCATAGCAACAATTCAGGCTATTTGTTTGTGAGATATCCTAAATGCCGCCTACTTCCAAATAATGTTAATTTGATATTGGTCCACGTGATTCAGGTACCCAGAGGTAACAACATGAAATGCAGCTTTTTTTCAACTTTTTTTACAATGAGCTACTTCTTTAGAACTATAGCAACAATCATAAGATTGTAATTGTTTCCAGTACTTTGTGAAGCTAGGAATCTAAATAATTGTTATTTAACAAGCTCAGAAAACAGAAACCGTAGCTTAACCTTAATTTCTACCATTTTCGGAAATAGAACATGAACATGCACTGGCAGGCTCATTCAAAGTAAACATGCTTTCTTTTATAAAATGGCCTATTGGAGCCTAGTTATGCAAACTAGACCAAACCAAAAGTTAACACTATTATTTTTTATATGAGATTAAACCATAAGACTATCTTCATCCATTTAGGTGAATACCCAGATCATTGATAATCTCCTTTCTTCATTCACAGGTGGGTGAAGATTATTTTACAAATATCTTGATCAATAATCACATCATTAATTCTCCTTTCCCTCCATTCCCAGACTTGTGGAGATTGTCTTCATATATCTAGTTCAGCAACCACATTGCTTCTCTCCTTCACCCATTCACGGGGGGGGTTTATGCTATCTTCATATAGTTAATTCAATTACTGAATACTTTTTCCCACTTTCCTCTATTATCAGACGTGTGTAAACTATCATCATACTTCTGTTTCAGAAACCACACTTTTGAGTTTCTCCTTCCCTGTTCATAGGTCGGTATAGACTATCCTATTACTTCTAGCTCAATACACACTTCATTGTTTCTCTCCTCTCTCCATTCTTAGGCGGGACGTCATTGTTCTCTCTTTCATCCTTATTAATCCAATCCTAGCCTAATCCTAGACCTTCCAGAAAATAAATTATTATAGAGCAGATTCACATTCAAATCATCTAGGTAGAAGACAAACATTGGAATCAAGCTCAGAAACCTCCCCATCAGATTACATAATGATCATTGAGGAAGTCAGTGGCAGGTCCATATCCAGCTTTGGGTGTGGTTAGTCCTCCTCACATCAACTTGAGACTCAGCAGCACCAGCAGAGAGATCCCTACTACAGCCGAACAGGAGTTATCTGGAAACAAAAAGGAAAATGCTCATGTGATGTCATGGAACTCAAGAAAATAAATGTTTCTCACAAAAGGCCAGCTAAATCTCCTTTGCCTCCCCTTTCCTGCCTCTAGCTCTAAACCTTTGCTCACTTCACCTCAGCAGGAGTTTCCTTCAATCATTATAGTGCTGCAGTCTTCTTTTCTGTGGAAAGAGCTTGACCTCTGACACACGGATCTGGGATCCGAGATGCCAGGATGTCAATTTGCTCCTAGGGTTAAAGTTTATCCATCTAAATCACATGATGATGCTGACATGTAATTTCAAGCTTCTAGTTCGAATTGAGATCTTGTGGTCTGTGATCCTAGTTTTAATTTTGCGCTCAGTTTTGCCCACGTAGAGTGAGCAGCAAGGACATTTTAAGAAATTGATGACAAATGTGGAGTTACAATCTCCTGTGTATTTGAGGTGAATTTGTTTGCCAGAGTAAGGTTGATTGATTGCGTTCCCCAGTATCACATTGTTACAATTGACGCAGTTGTGACATTTATGCATGCCAGTGTCTGTGCCCCTAATGGAAGATGAAACCTAAGTAAGCATTTCTTTAATGTTTCTGTTCTTTGTGTGTGCGAACAATGGATCCTGATCAAATAATCCTTTGAAATCCAGATCAGATTTCAACAACTCCCCTCATGTTTTAATGATCTTTTGACCCCTCCCATGCTCATGACGAGCTCAGCTCGTCATGAGCCACAGTGCCCGTGTGCTCATGACGAGCTGAGCTCATCATAACGGCTCCAACACTCGCACGCGGGGCTAATTCCCCCGCTGTGCTGAACGTTCCACACAAACCGGTGTGGCCGTGACGAGCCCAGCTCGTCATGAGCACATGGCCACCGTGCCTCATGATGAGCTGAGCTCGTCACGAGCACTGGGGCGCTGTGCGCGCTCTCCTGCCCCCCCAGCACAGCGGGGGAATTACCCCCATAGCCAAGGGGTTAATTGCCACCGATCTAGTAGAGTATTTCAAGACAAAGACCATATGATTTTGTGGTAACTTAGTTTTATATAGCAGTAGGCTGTCTCTGCTTAAAGCTTGAACTTTAGTCACATCTTGAGTTAAAGTTGCTGCTGGATAACCTCGCTGTTGGAAATCGCAGTATTGGCTTACTAGAGTAGTTAACAAAGCATTGTCATCAGAGGTGATTCTCTTGGTTATCAGCATCTGTGAAAAAGGTAAGTTCTGTAGCAAAGAGTAATAGTAGAAAAATGGAGCAAACCACAATGTGTTGATTACCTGTGCGTGATCCAGAGATTACAATCAGGAACCCTGAAATGGAACAAGAATCAGAAACTTATTATATATTTCCTTTTTTCAACTCTGGTCAAAACTGTAAATCCTACTTTACTTGTCGTAGTAGTCACACTGAACTATATTGTAGGCACTGCTAAAACCATAGCTATATTGTAGGCACTGTGTAGTAATAAATCACTACAGTTGAGGGTTCCAATATTAAGTTTATTTGATAAAAGTACAACAGGTGCTCCCGGCTTGGCGGCTTCAACAATCTCTGAACATTCTAATCCGCACTCCCGGATGGAGCGCGGTTCATACCAAGGGAGGAGAGAGAGAGAGGGGGGAAATAGGGAGAAGGGAAAGGAGTAAAGTTACAACACACCTCCCTCCTTAGGGAAAAGTTGGGAGAAGAGAAACTAAAGGACTCCACACAATGGGTGCGGGACGGAGTAGAGGGAAGGGGGGGGTGTGAGAGAAGGATGCAGCACAGCAACATTAGGGTCGGAAGCAGGGGACCCCTTGCTATACTCTAAGTAGGAGAACAGTCAAAACTGCACACTAACTGTGGTACATTAGCTCTGAACAGTAGTTTTCTTTTTTCCAATAGACGTGGCTGGAGAATAATGCTTAATTGATCCCAAGGCATGTTATGAAAAGATTTCATGAGTAGCCCTAGTCCAAATTCATCTGCAGGAATTAAGATAAGGCTCTTAAGAATTCAGAAAGTAATGAGTAAAGTTCTCAGGTTACATTGTCCACCGTTAAACAACAGTAAGTGTCTGGAGCAAACAGGGTGTGCACCGTTACGGTATGGGTAATACAATTCAATGGATGCACGAGGTAATGCTTAAGGCATACTGGCATTGGTGGAACACAAGATATCTATCACCACCTTTTCACCCTTGTCTCCCTTATGTCTGAGCTTGCTACACCGTCTATTTCTCCCTGGGATTCCGAACTCCTCTTGCTAGAACTGCCATCCCTTTTTCGGAAGACTGAGAATGGCTGTACTGTTTTTTTTTCCTAGGCAGTAGCTTGAGCCAGGACACACCCCAAGGCTACCTCTGATGAAATAAGCCTCCGTTTCCCTGTCCTTGTCCATGCAGGGACTAGACCTTCTTCTGCTCTCATTTCCTTGGCCATGACCAGTATTGCAATTTTTTTCGCATTTTGTTTTCGACAGCCCCCGATCATTTGCATGAGTCTCATCAGGCATAAGCATGTCCTCCTGTTCCCTCTTGGGCTTGCCATAAAAGAACTTATCTGTGTTTTTTGGACCATTGCACTTCGACTTCCTCCAACGATCATTTGCATGAGTCTCATCAGGCATAAGTATGTCCTCCTGTTCCCTCTTGGGCTTGCCATAAAAGAACTTATCTGTGTTTTCTGGACTATTGCACTTCGGCTTCTTCCAATGATCATAGACTGAACCCCTCTTCCCTTCCATGACTTTTAGTGGGGATCCTTTTGGGTTTCTCTGCGTTATATTACTCTCCTTCTCCTTCATTCCATACTCGATCCCTTGTATGTATACATCTTTGTTCTCTCCTTTTGGCTCAATGTAACTTGCACCCCTCTCTCTTTCCGGATCACAATTGTCCATGTACTCTTCTGACATCTTGGGTCTGAACCCAGCCAACTTGATTCTTTGCCGCATCTCATTGCAAGTGGACTGGTTGTTTTTATTCGTCTGCCATTCTCGTTCTATGGTTGTGGTATTTACACACACCACCTCCCTTCCCAATTTTCCATCTGTCTCAATTTTTTGTTTCCTACTGTCCATTCTTTCTAGTTTCTTACGTATTTCTCTTTCCTCCACCTGGCTTTGATATGTGTTTTTTTTCTTGTTGTGTTCGTCCCTAATAGCTTCACTTCCCCACTCTTTTTCACTTGCAGCTCTTTCAAATGCTGCATTACTCTTAGATGGTTGCATGCGAACATTGACAGTTTCACCTCTGGTATCTTGTTTGCTTTGATTCCGTGCCTGCTCATTCCTGTGTCCTTTTGTTTTTTTCTCCCATGAAATCTTCAACTTCTGTTGATCTCTCCACCCTAGCATGTTGATACCACCTTCAGTTATGTATATAGTAATCCTCATATTGTTTTCTTTATAAACTACGTCCATGACTTTGTAACCAATAGCCTGTATATCCTCCCCTGCATATGTTTTCAGGACTGTGTTAGCCTCTTTTAATTCATTCCCATATTTTTTTGCAAATTTTCTGTCCCAATCACTTTTGCTTACCATACTATATCTTGAACCAGAGTCTGTAATCATTTCTGTCTCAACCTCACCTATTATAACGGTACATCTCTGAGATGTCTTCCTGGCTCTAACGTCCTCTTTGTCATCCATTCTTCCCTTGAAACCTTCATCCCTTTGTGTCTTTCCACTGGTGGCTTGTATATAATATTCATCCCACACGTTCAAAATGTTCTCATACATATTTCTATCGGTTCCCTTCATGAGTACCTTCTCCATATTGTGATACATTTTCCTTCCTCCCTTACCTAAGCTGTGAAGTAGAATTTCCACCTTTACTTCCGGTGACAGAGATGCTACCTCTTCCTCCCAGACGGACAAATAGTTTTCAAAATACACTTTCCACTCCCTCCAGTCTGCAATGTTTTTATTAACCTCTTCCATGAACGGCACAGGTGGAGGGAGATTGTACTTTCGGCCCCACTCTATGTTTAGTGTGCTGCAAAACCTCTGAATTTCCCCGGAAGATGCCACCACCCCAATAATACAGCACCACAGTACCCAAATTGATCACTGCGGAACACTGCTAACCTATTAACCACGTTGCCCACTTGAACCCTAAGGGGTATGAAGCACTTGCGTTAGTTTAATATGAATATTACGACAAGGCTTCTAGGAATACTGCTCGGATAACCCTTCCGAAAATGACAAGAGAAAGTAAACCCTGGCTGGGTTGCCAAAGTGAGATGGTCTGGTTAGTGGCAACTAAGGACAGGGGGTGAATATTAATGGTAATTACTGTGCTGTTTTAACTGAGTGCGTATTGATAGAGGCTCTTGAAATGTAAAGTGGCGTGCCTGAAATGCGCACTGCCACACGCTGAGGCACTCGCAGGATGTAGAATTCTTCTCCCACTCACACGCTGCCAACTCCAAGTTCATTAGCTGTGTCCCTAGATTAGCAGTGCGCAGCCTGTGTCCAGATGTTTCACCAAATCAGCCGCCTGCCCTTAAAGCGATCGCCTCCCAAACGTCGTCCTCGCCTTCGCGCTCTTCACCTCTGCGCCAACTGTGCCCAGACAGACATACGACCTGGTCTGAAGCGCGCCTCCTTAGAATCGAACTGCAACACCCTTCAAAGCTGATTTGATTTGAAAAACCTTTATTTCGGTAAGAATTTTACCATAAAAGACAATCACGTTACACATATGTTAAAATGATTTGTACAAAGAAATGTAAAACACATAAAAACACATAAAAACATTACTGGAAAGAAACCTGCGTGTAATAAAACAGATCCGTATTCAGCCTACAATTTAGAGATATTTCCTTCTGGTGGACCAAAGGGCGCCCAGGTATTTGGCCATTGCAAATACAATTTGGTCTGACAAATCAGTTTTTAGAACTCTATAAGCCTGCATACACTTGTAGAATCCGAGGTTCCTGCATAGGGGGAGAATCCAGTGCCTGCGAATCCCCTGGTAAGCAGGACAAAAGAAGAGAATGTGGAGCTCGCTTTCATCGGTGGTTCTACAAGCAGGACATGTACTGCTGGGATCGTGGTTCCATTTGGCTGTAAAAGATTTAATTGGAAGAGAGCCATGCCTCCACTGAAGGTATAATTTTCTCAGTACATTGGGATAAATTTTATCTAGAGTCAGTTCCATATTGTAGTTCGCCTTATGGGAGAAAAAGGACTCTGTCAAGGACCCAGGATCTTGATGGTTAAGAGTCTGTGTGAGTTTAAATTCTCGATAAGACCTGGCTAGATCTTTTTTAGAGAGGGTTTGACACTCATTCTGGGGGTTGGACCACATACCTGAGAAACCTGCAGCCACCAGTTCAAGCTTAATGTGGGAGAGCCATTTGATTTTTCCGGCACCTGGTGTGGCTAGAATCTCTCGTAGACCTTCTCTATAGCTGTCCAGTTCAGGGGTTGACCATAGTCTACGCCAGAAGGCCAGTGGGCGTAGAGCTAGCTCCTCATTAAGTGGTCGTAAGCCAAGGTCCATCCTCAGCGGAACGAGGGGGGTGCTCGGTGGTAACCCTACAAGGTTACGAATGAATCTGTTTTCCACCATCAGCAATTTAGATGTGTTTACGTGGCCCCAGAGTTCAGATCCATAGAGGGCGGCCCCCTTGGCCTGGGATTTGTAGATCTGTAGTGGGGGGCCAATCGGCCTAACCGAGGATTTATTATTTGCCACGAGCTTCATTACACCTCCCGAGTGCTGGGTCAGTTTCAGTGCCGCTTTTTCCAGGTGGGAGCTCCAGGTAAATTTGTCGTTCACAATGATTCCTAGGTATTCAAAGGTGTTTACTCTTTCTAGTTTAGTATGTAAAATGCTGGGACAGAAGTGGAATTTCTGTGGAGGGTTGAAGACCATGAATTTAGTCTTTGTAGCGTTAATTTCTAACCCATGGGTTCCACAGAAGTCCACAAAACCATCAAGGGTACACTGAATACCTTTTGCCGACTTCGATAAAAGCAGTGTGTCGTCAGCGAACATGATGGCTGATACCCTCTCGGAGGCCAATTTCGGTGCATCAGAGTTGGTTACACCTGCTAAATGGGCAATTACCCCATTGACGTAGAGGCAAAACAGGGTTGGTGCAAGGACACAACCCTGCCTCACCCCCCTGCCAACGGGGAACTTCGCAGACAATTCTCCCATCCTACCACATCTAACCTGGGCGTAGTTTCTAGTGTGGAGGCATATTATCATTTTCAAGAGACCATCAGGGACCCCTAAATTATCAAGGACCTCCCACAACTTGTTCCTTGGTACCAAGTCGAACGCTGCCCTTAGGTCCACAAATACCGTGTAGAGGCTGCCACCCTCCAGTAGTACTGTTTTCCAGTGTATCATGGAGAGACGAAAGACCTGGTCCACTGTGGAGACCTTTTCCCTAAAACCTGCCTGAAAGGGACTCAAGATGTTATAGTCCCTGATCCACTCATGTAGACGGTTTAGCAAAAGTTTGGAAAAGAGTTTCTGGGAAACATCAATTAGGCTTATGGGCCTGTAGTTTGCAGGAAGAAGGGGCGAACCCTTTTTAAAAATTGGCACAATTTCAGCCCCTGGCCAGGTGGAAGGAATTGGCAGGCCCTTCAGGATAGCATTAAATAATACCCCTAGATAGGGGGCCCAAACACTGGGTTCATGTTTGTAAAGATCTCCTGGTAGCCTGTCTAGGCCCGGCGCCTTACCAGCAGGCAGGGAGGAGATTGCCAGGGTGATTTCTTCTAAAGTGAAGCCCTCAATCCCAGTTGACCTGTTTGTAAAGTAGGAGGACTCTCCACCATGTTTGCTGCTTCCATTGTCGCTGTTATGTGGGAGATATAGGTTTTTGAAATGTTCCTCCCAGACAGAAGGTGCAATACAAGCCTCGACAGCTGCAAGTGGTTCAGGCGAGCCGTGCCTAACGATTTGCCAGAATGTCCGCGAGTCTTGGCACGCGAGGGCGGCTGTTATCTTTAACCAGTTCTCCTCATCCCATTCTATTTTTGCGGTGTGGAGGGCAGATTTATAAAAAAGACGTTTCTCCCTGATTTCGGTTGGGGATTCTCGGGCTTTCAGTGATTCGAGAAGAAGAGTTTTTGCTTGCCTGCAGGAGGAGTTGAACCAAGTCGCTCTTCTCTTTTTGGGCTTGCGAAGCCTGGCCACTGGGTTCAATATATCTGCAAGGTTGGTACATAGCTCCGAGTGGATGTTCCCGAGTGCAGCCAGGTGAACCTGAGGGTTCAGGCTACCCATGATGTTAGTCTCTGATTCACTCCCCAGTAAGTTCACACAGCACTCTACTTTTTCCAGGGCAGGTGCGATTAGAGCATAGAGTCTTTCAACATTGGATTGGTTTTCCAACAATTTGGTCCATTTAATTTTGCGTCTGTTGCTGGTAAGCACTAGGTCGGACTGGGGTGGTGCATTGGAATCTACCTTTTCTAGTTGACGATAAGGGGTCTCGAACTTTAGTGTGAGCAGATTGTGGTCGCTATCATGTCTGGGGATGATTCTGAAGTCTTTCACCCTCTTCCAGTCTCTGGTGGGTACCATTATGTAGTCAATCCTTGATTCGTGTCCTAGCCTGTTGAAGGTGTTTTTGGGCGGAATATCACCCTCCATCCGGCCGTTACATGCCCTAAGAGAGTGACTGAGTGTGAGGGACATTATCTGAATAGCAAGGGGGGAGCATGTCTTTGTGACTACATCTGCCAAGGAGGGAATATCCCATAGTTCATCCTCCTCGGCAGATATACCTTCCACGTAGGCGGGGAGTGGTTCGAATTGATTATTGAAGTCGCCACCTATTATTAAAGGGGAGGAAAAGTTGTGTGTGTCGAGAAAAAATGCTAGGTCTTCCACTGTGCCTGATATTGCAGCAACCCCAACTGGCCTCGAATAAAAGTTTATCACTACAAGTTTCCCTCCGCATGGCCATTCTAGGGAGACACATTGGAAGTCACAAGAGTTGGTTTCCATGGGTGTGGCCCTGCATGCCAGGTGAGACCCCACCCAGGTTGAAAGGCCTCCTGAAGGACGGCCTTTGCCCCCCCATTTTGCTTCAATACTAAAGGTCGCAAATCCCTGAGGGCTGGGTTGTTCTCTAGCCCAAGTTTCTTGTAAGAGGCAGATGTCATAGCACTCTACTAAGTCTCTCCAGTCAGGGGTGTCTATTTTGTTTGCTAACCCAGCCACGTTCCAGGATAGAATAGAGAGTGTACCGTGAGCCTCTGTTGTACTTCTGATGTTTGGTGTTCCCCGGTGCCCTAAAGCTACAAATTTCCCACACTGATTGGGTTGGGCGGTATGCAGTAGAGCACTGTTTGGTGTGTGGCTCTGTGGAATGGGGAATTTAATATTCAACCCCTGGTTGGAGTCAGCAGTATCACCCATAACAGAGCATTTGGTATGTCTATCTGCCCCTAGACTAAGATCACTTGACCCTATGTGTACTGGTGTTGATGGGAGAGAAGAGCCAATCGTGGGTGTGTCTAAAGTACTGGTTATCGGTGCATTGTCTGGAGAGTGAGTGTAATTACTGGTTTGAATGGGTGAGGGGGGTGTAGTGTTAGCTGGATGTAGAAGTCAGTCCACCTCCTCAAGACATCCATATCTATTGGAGGTCGGGATCCCATTCCATCCTCCAGGGGTATCTGCCCACCAGTTACTTTGTACTCCCCAAGTGTGTTTCCTCGCCTTCATCCTGCTCCAGTTCCCCCCCTGAGCTATAGGGGGACTTGGTGGGTAGAAAAAGGTGAGTGGTCTTGCTATTATTGTTGTAGCTGAGCTATGGTTGGTCCATGAGTAAATGGCGTGAGCAGTGTTAGGGTCTTCAAAGGTGAGTATCACACAGTCTCCGGGGGAGGTCTTTTGATTGTTCCCTACCCAAGGTACCCTCCGTACCATAAGGATTTTGCTCCTTAGATGGTTGGGGATTGGTTTGTTGGTTTCCAACCAGTGAATCACCTTGTTCTTGAGAGAGACAAAGTTTTCATGCTGATTATATACCAGTTCAGTTACCCCAGTTAGCACCACAACATAGGGGCTGACCTCTGGGGGGAGATCTACAAATCCCCTTGATCGGATGAAACTGGTACTAGCTCTCTGTGATGTTGGAGGATTAGTGCTCTGGTCATTATGTCTAACATTAGGTTGCTCGGTCGGGACAGATATACTTTGGGCAGGTGCGGCTAAGGGGGATGGTATAGCCCCACTAAGAGGATTATTGACATTAGCCTTAGTTCGGGGTTTGGGTGTTGGTTTGACCTTAGGTATAATATTAGAAGTGTTAAGGGAAGAGCATGCGGCAGTTGGAAGTGTGTTAGTCGATCCTAGTCTCTTAGCTTTAAGGGGAGGCCGCGAGATAACTGCTGCTTCGGTGGTAGAGTCCAAGTGTACGGCTGGGGGCAGGGTTCCAGTTGTGCATGTGGAATTAGAATTCTGCATAGTGACGGTTGCCAAGTTTATTATACTTTTTTCAATTTCTAGTAGCTGCGTCTCTATGTGTGTGAATCTCTTTTCTATTGGGGTGAGTAGTTTTTTTAATGTTTCCCAAACAATAGTGAGAAATTCGACATCCTTCCCTTTGATAGAGCATAGGGGGATTCCTGCAGTATCGCTTTCTATAGTGAGATCGTTGTTTTCCTGTATAACTGCTGTATGAAGGGAGGTGTCTTCTGTGCATGTTACTAGAGTTGCGGATTGCAGTGTTGACGATTTATCAAGGGGAAGTGGCTTGGTTGGTAGCTGTGCCTTCGCTACTTTAGCCTTTTTTCTAGAGTATGCCGAGGTAGGGTTGCGTTTCCTTTTATTGTGTGTGTGCTTTTGTGCTTTGAATAAGCTACCATCTTTTTCTTGTGCGGCAGGGGAGGGTTCAACTATCAAGGGAACACCCTCGTCACAGCCTTCCTTTTGATCTACATTCTCGCCCAGTTGGGTATATGGGGGGGAGATGGATTTGTCTGAGTGGTTCACCTGTGATAAGGGTGATGTTGCTGCTTTTGTATCGTGGATGTCAGCATTGGTAACAATCAGGGTGGGTGTAGGACCTAGCGGACGTTCTGGACTTTTCGCCCAAGCAATAGGGCCAAGGGAAGATTTTTTAGCGGCAGTCAACTCGACTGACAGTCTTCTGGCAGCTTCGAGTTCTAATGACACCCTGTGTTGCATCTTGGATATTTCATTATCGATTGCAGTGTGGGCCCTGGTGATGAAATCGTCCAGTGTGCCATTTTTTAATTTTGATTTGGCTGCTCTGTCTCTGAACTCTCGGGTAGCCATGCTGGGTTGTGGTTTAGAGGTCGACTTGTACATCGAAATGGGCTGGCCCAGCCCAGTCTCTAACAGCCTCTAACGGCCTAAAACGGCCCTGTCTTTGCCCAGTCTTAGCCCTGGCTGCGTCCCGCGCTGCGGGAGTGAAATGGCTTTTTGTAGGCGGCTCTTTGGGCGGGGGGTGGGCCAGCAGGGAGAGCGGACCGGAAGCTCTTCCTTGGTCTCGCAGGGACTTCTGGGAAATGAAGTCCCTGCACGCTCGCAGCCCCGCTGGTGCCTCGCGCCCCTTACCGCCTTGCCGCCACGGACCTTCAAAGTGCTCCCACGAAGCTGCACGGACCGGGGCTCACCAGCGAAGCTGCACCCGCGGAGCGGGTGCAGCGAGGAGTTGGCTGGGCGCTGGGAGCCTCGTGTGCTGAGAGAGAGCGCTGGTACAGTAGATTGCCTCCTTCACAGACCCTCCTTCCAACAGTAAGTGACCCAAAGCTTAAAGGTTGGTCGGAAGCGAGGTGCCCGACACGACACCCGAATTTAATTCCCAAGCTCCTTGACCGTTTCCCTATGCCCATGCACGAGGGTAGAGACAGGGATCCTGCGTCTGATACTCTAATAGTGGTGCTTAGTTTTCCCGCTTTCACAAATGATAGTTGGTCACTTCTTCCACAAAAGATAGGTGGTCACTTCTTCTGTCACCTCATCTCATTTGCTCCCTAAATATTATTTTCATTACTTTCTTCATTGACCTCAATGAATTCACCTCAGGGAGACAACAACCACTGTCCCTTGTACAGTTTTCTTTTACTCCCTTCCTCAATAATCACAGACGATTATATCACTCAAGGTACTGCCACGGTTAATTTTCAGTCACTGGAACACTAGCTCGCTAAACTTTATGTCCCTCAAATATTTTTTTCAAGCAGCTACAATACACTGCCACCGTACAGTTTCATAAGTTTTCCACACCATATGTTCCGTCGAGCGCTCCTCCTGGCGTTTCAATGGCTCAATGCAATTATGCAGTACGGCTGCGGTTAAACCTCCTCCCAACTCAATGTGAAAATACTTCCAAATTCACTGAGGCTAATAATTACTCGCCTCCATTACTTCTGGGAGTTAGGGGTTAGTGGTTCCCCCATGCTGTCACTCACTCAGGCCTCGAACACTTAGCGCTCACCTCAAAACCGTTTCTTTCACGTTGTTGTGAAAGTGACTTCGTTCCTTGCTCCGCTCCTTTCTCCTCACGCAGCTTCAAGGACTCTCCACACAGACCTGTGCGACTCGCTCGGGAACCACATGGAGTACCTTCAGTTTCCCCTGCCCTCTCCACACTTCACACTGGATGAGTGTAGGTTACGAGGTCCTCCTTCCAAAACGCGTCCACAGGACCGGAACTTCCCGTCGACAACTCTGCGCATAATCTGAACAAGACTCGCTCCGTCTTCTTCTCACGAGGGCTCCCTGCCTTTCACCGACAGCATGACAGTCCACACAAACCACGGAGGGGACTCAGCATGGTGTCAAGGAACGCCCCCTCAAAACCAGGAACGGAACACAGCTGCCGAGAGTCATACGCTTCACATTGACTTCGTCAGTTTCACTTCATGTCTCCCGCTCTCAATCGGCAACTCGTTAGACCGATTTCCCGTTAATCACTGGGTGAGTCTTTCTTGTTACTTCACTCCGCTCAAGCTTCAAGTATATCCAGGGGGGAGGCACCACACTGACCCTGGCTCAGCTCCACGTCCTCGTCGCCATAAATGTAGTAATAAATCACTACAGTTGAGGATTCCAATATTAAGTTTATTTGATAAAAGTACAACAGGTGCTCCCGGCTTGGCGGCTTCAACAATCTCTGAACATTCTAATCCGCACTCCCGGATGGAGCGCGGTTCATACCAAGGGAGGAGAGAGAGAGAGGGGGGAAATAGGGAGAAGGGAAAGGAGTAAAGTTACAACACATTGCTAAACCCATAGTGCATGACTAGCTTTATGGAGAGATATTGCCTGTAGTCTACATCGATCATGTTCAGGCAGTGCTAAAATTATATACTAGCAAAGCATTACAGTGATACTGCACGCACAGTGATACTGCACGCACAGTGATACTGCACGCACAGTGATACTGCACGCACTGTGATACTGCTCGCACCGTGATAATGCATGCAGTGATACTGCACGCACAGTAATACTGCACGCACTGTGATACTGCTCGCACCGTGATAATGCACACAGTGATACTGCACACACAGGGCAGTCATGGTGCTGCACCAGTAGTGCCATAGGGAGATTCACCAGCAGTGCTAGAGGCACCGGCAGTGTCACAGTAATGGTCTCAGGTGAGTAATGTCAGGAGTGATGGCTGTCAACTCTTGACCTCCTTTCTTCCAAGCTCTTTCTGCTGAAATCTTCCTGAGGGGAAGGGTTCTTGGGAGTGAATGGCTAGCAGCATTCTCCACCTCTCTCTTACTCTTCAGGTTTTCTTTAGCCATCACTTCCTCAAGGTTACCCCTCTGCCTGATGCCTCCTGGATCCTTCAATGTCCTTCTTGAATTGTTTTTGCAAAACTCACGTTGTTTGGCAGAAAGTTAGAGATATCACACACACGCTAAGCAGGGGTTGGGCGTGCGCCAAGTAATGAAGTCCAGAAAGTCAATATTGTGTTTTCAAAGTAAGTCTTTATTTTCAATCGGTTTATTCTCACGAAATTGGAGCTTTATAATCAGCCAACGCATTTCGTTCTCACAAGGAGAACTTCATCAGGGCTCAATGGGCGAGTGTTCTCACAATGAAGTTTGGTCACTACACGGGTTTGCGCTCCCCAGGAGTCTAGGGGACGCAGTGTAGGATGTACAAGAAGCCAGGTCTTGCCTATTCAAAGAGGTCTTGCAGTTAATGGTGTCACATCAGAGTGGGCTGACTATGAAGCTCCATTTTCATGAGAATTAACCGATTGAAAATAAAGACTTGCTTTGAAAACATAATTTTGACTTTCTAGACTTCATTACTTTGGAGCACGCCCATCCCTGCTTCGCTTAGGATCTGTTCCACAGAGGCATCACTTGACGGCTGGTGCTAGGGCTTGCTGTGCATGGAGCCCTACTATAATTGAAACTAGCGTGAGGTGCAAAAGCAACAGTCGCCATTAAAGGATCTCTCTTTTTTTATATCACACACATGCTGCCTCATTTCGATCAAATGAAGGAAACTTCATGAATTGCGAGAGCATTTTGACAGGAATACATTTTAAACAATCAAGAAAAAGTTAGTATAAGTTATCTGGAGACCTTGTGGGCCGCCTAATGCCCCCCAACCAAAACATTTTTTTCGCATTTTCTCTGATAAACATGTTATGAAAACCTCCAGATGTTTTGAGTTCTATCTCTCATTATCTAGAAAAAAAGAACTGGCTCTTGGAGGCAACTGGCAGTACAATGCATCATGGGTAGTGAAAGATCCTTAAGGGGCAGTAGTTTAATTTCACAGCTTTACACTGTAAGCCCATCAGGCTTCCCTTTTCACACAGTAAGCGGCAGATGTTTTTGTATTCTGCATTTCCAATGTTGCTGTCTTGAAACAGCCTTTTTAACTCCATCGCTGCTAAAGGAATTTTCCTCCTGTGCTGCCCCTCATTGAAATGGGTGTGGTTGTGACGGAACCATTCCATCATCAGCACAGCCCAACCGTGACTGATGACGGAATGGTTCTGTCACAAGCATCGAAGGGGTTAAAGAATATATGTTATGTCATGTTATGTTATTGCTATTTGTAAAGCGCAACTGTTACCAAAAAGGTGTCCTGGCGCTAGGAGAAGGCCTAAAGAGGAATCAAGCCAGACAGAGAGATTTGCACATCGGTGAAAAGCCACGTTTTTAGTGTCTTCCTGAAAGCAAGGAGGTTGGTCATGCTTCTTAAAGAAAGAGGAAGCGCATTCCAAGCCTTTGCTGCAATAACTGTGAAGCTTCTGTCCCCCCAGTTGGCCTTCTTCACCTTAGAAACTGTCACCAATTTGTCGTCAGAAGATTGTAACGTTCTAGTCGGGGTGTACCAGTAGGTGATTCACTTGAGGAATTCAGGCCCTATTCCATAAAGGGCCTTGAAAACTAAGCACAAGGCCTTGAATTGGGTGCGTTTCCTCACTGGCAGCCAGTGCAGGGCTTTGATTTGGGCAGAGATGGAATCAGACTGAGGTGTGCGAGTAAGTAATCTGGCTGCTGCGTTCTGAAGAACCTGCAGTTTGTTTAGTGATCCCTCATGTATTTTCAGATACAGACTTTGGGGAGTAATGGCAATATTTTTTTGCAAGATTTTCTGAATATAGGTGGTAGTGGAGACCACTTTATTAACCTGGCCCCTGCAGCTCAATTTCTCATCAATCCAGAAACTCAGGTTTTTCACTTTCCTAACTGGCGTGGGAAGCTGTCCCAGGTTTGCTGGCCAGCAGTCTGGCGTCCAGAGGTTTGGGTTGTTTCCAAACAACACCACCTCTGTTTTGTTGGACTTGAGTTTCAAACAGTTTTGGTCCATCCAACCCCCCACGGCACTCATACAATTTTGCAGCCTCAAGGATGTGCCGCCTGGAAGAAGGTTCACCACTATTTGGGTATCACCAGCATATGATATTAGTGTGAACCCAAATGATTCAATAAGGGGTTCCAGCGAGGAAACATAAATATTAAAAAGGGTCGGGCTCAACGATGAACCCTGCCTAACACCACAGTTTATATTTCAGGAAAACCTTTCCTTAAGTGGTCTTCTGAAGGGTGCTGCTCATGAAATGAACATATGAACAATGGCACCCTGTTCACATAATTCTATATAGATAGTGTTCCAGAGTGCACACTCTGTCAGGGAATTATTCCAACATTATTTAATTTTTTTAATATTTTGTTTCTAAATAGATAAGTAATTTAGAGCAGTGTTTAACAGGCTATGTTGGCATCATCTATGGTTCTCTTATCATGTGTGCTAATGTTCTTTAAATCTTTGTTAAATGTGTTACTTTGTATTCCATCCAAGGAAATCTCTTTAATGTTTTCACTCATTTTTATGTGAGTTAGGTTAGGCTACGTTATAGTGTTGTAGTAGTATTTGCCAGGTGGAAGCACCTAGAATCCAGTAAGTTATAACAGGCAGTTGTTTAACAGTAGATATTGCTATTCCAACCCTGTTAGTTAATACTAACTACCACATCCAAATAATGCAGTGTGGCATGTAGCATTTCTCCTACCAGGATGCAACAGCAGTCCTAGAAAGCTGCTGGCTGCTAGCAGTAGGGAATAGTTTCTCACTTGGGCAGCTAGTGGGACATCAAGGGCGTCCCATGCTTCGTTGAGAGGAGGGAGGAGTTTCTCACTTGGCCAGCTAGTGTGTGAAAGATAAAAACAATTAACTAGCTGCTGTGATGAATAGATTAATTAAACTGAACTATAGATTTGCATTAATTTCTGTGTAAATGCTGCTTAAAAATAATATGTACTCGCTTACCAGGCACAGCTCTACTACACAAGTAGTTAAAATACACTGTCTGAAATTCAGAAATAAACAAATGAATGGAAATATAATATGTATGTGTTAGTTGCTGGTCCTTGCTGAAATCTGAGAAATTGCTCTCTAGCCTTCAAATGTGTACAGCAGCCAGTTTCGTTTGTTGATTCTTAGACATAGCTCTCTGATCTGAGTATGTCAACTGAAGTCAAATTGTGCGTAAAACACAGAAAGAATGAACAGCTGCTGACTAAATCAAACAACGCTTCTTTGGCAAAAACAAGATAAAAGGCTTAGACTGTAGGTCAGGAGATAGTAGCTTAGAAGATTGACTAATGTTGGCATTGTCATGTGCATCACTACGATCAAGTGTAAGGCAAATGTAAAAGTAGTCATATTTAAGACATGTAACCATTCATTAGGCAAAGGTACACATTGGCATATTTGGGAAATGCTCAGCCACAGTGCTGATGTTAATCATTGACATGCCTGAAGGCTTCACAATTGTAAATACAGGCTGATTCTTCACTCTGTAATCAGATCACTCTGCAGTCTTCATTGCAAGCTGTCTCAACTGCAGTTCTTTGGCAAATAAATGCCTATCACTCTACAAGCTCTTGTGTGTGTTCATTCTTTGTTTATCTTTCACAATTGGGACATCAAGGGAGCTCAATGCTTCATTGAGAGGTGGCAGTAGTTTCCTAGTTGTTCTGCTAGTAAGACATCAAGGGCGCCCCATGGTTCATTGAGGAGAGAGAGTAGTTTCTCACTTGGCTAGCCAGTGGGACATCAAGCATGCCCCTACCTTCATTGAGAGAGGGGGTAGTTTCTCACTTGTCTAACTAGTAGGACATCAAGGGTGCCCCATAGTTCATTGAGGAGAGAGAGTAGTTTCTCACTTGGCCAGGTAGTGGGACATCAAGTGTGCCCCATGTTTCATTGAGAGGCGGGAGTAGTTTCTCACTTGACCAACTAGTGGGACATCAAAGGCACACCAAGCTTCATTGAGAGGATGCTTGTCAACTTTGTCAGCTAGGGGGCATCAACAACACATCATGCTTCATTGAGAGGTGGCAGTAGTTTCCTAGTTGTTCTGCTAGTAAGACATCAAGGGCGCCCCATGGTTCATTGAGGAGAGAGAGTAGTTTCTCACTTGGCTAGCCAGTGGGACATCAAGCATGCCCCTACCTTCATTGAGAGAGGGGGTAGTTTCTCACTTGTCTAACTAGTAGGACATCAAGGGTGCCCCATAGTTCATTGAGGAGAGAGAGTAGTTTCTCACTTGGCCAGGTAGTGGGACATCAAGTGTGCCCCATGTTTCATTGAGAGGCGGGAGTAGTTTCTCACTTGACCAACTAGTGGGACATCAAAGGCACGCTAAGCTTCATTGAGAGGATGAAGTAGACTCTTACTTTGTCAGCTAGGTGGCATCAACAACACATCATGCTTCATTGAGAGGAGGGAGTAGTTTGTCACTTGGACAAGTAGTGGGACATCTAAGGAGAATCCCAGGTTTATTGAGGGGGTAGTTTCTCTCTTGACCAGCCAGTGGTATGTCAAGGGCACCCCATTCTTCATTGGGTGGAGGAAGTTGTTTCTCACTGGGTCAGCTAGTGGGACATTAAGGGAACCCCAAGCTTCATTGAGAGGAGGGAGAAGCTTCTAACTTGTCTAGCAGGTGGGACATCAAGGGTGCCCCATGCTACATTGAGTGGTGGGAGTAGTATATCATTTGGCCAGATGGTGGGATGTGAAGGGAACCCCGTGCTTCATTGATAGGAGGAAGGACTTTCTCACTTTGCCAGCCAGTGGTATATCAAGGGTGCCCCAAGCTTCATTGAGAAGAAAGGAGTAGTTTCTCACTTGGTCAGCTAGTGAGACAGATAGGGTGCCCCCATACTTAATTGGGAGGAGGATTAGTTTCTCACTTGGCCAGCTAGTGTGACATCATGGGTGCCCCAATTCTTCATTCAGAGGAGGGATTAGTTTGTCACTTGGCCCGCTAGTGGACATCAAGGGCACTGCATGCTTCATTGGGAGTAGTTTCTCACTTGTCCAGCTAGTGGGACATCAAGAACGCCCCATGCTTCATTGTGAGGAGGGAGGAGCTTCTCATTTGGCCAGCTAATGGGACATCTCAGGCTCTCCATGCTTCACTGGGAGGAGGGAGGAGCTACTCACTTATCCAGCAGATGGGACATCTAGGGCACCCCCATGCTTCATCGGGAGGAAGGAGTAATTTTTCACTTGTCAATCTGGTAGGACATCAAGGGCACCCCCTGCTTCACTGGGAGTAGTTTCACACTTGTCCAGCTAGTGGGACATCAAGGGCGCTGCATGCTTCATTGGGAGAACAGAGTAGCTTTTCATTTGGGCTGCTAATGGGACATATAGGGCTTCCCAAGCTTCATTGGGAGTTTGGAGGAGTTTCTCACTTGGCCAACTAGTGGGATATCTAGTGAGGACACATGCTTCATTGGGAAGAGGGATTCGTTTTTTTACTTGGCCAGCTTGTGGGACATCAAGGACACCCCATGCTTCATTGAGAGAAGGGAGTAGATTCTCACTTGTCCAACTAGTGGGACATCAAAGATGCCACATGCTGCATTGAGAGGAGGTTGTAGTTTCTCAATTGGCCAGCCAGTGGGACATCAAGGGCTCCCCATGCTTCATTGAGAGGAGGGAGTATTTTCTCACTTGGCCAGCTAGTGGGATATCAAGGGTGCCGAATGCTTCATTGAGAGGAGGGAGCAGTTTCTCACTTGTCCAGCTAGTGGGACATCAAGGTCTCCCCATGCTTCATTGAGAGGAGGGAGTAGTCTCTCACTTTTCCAGCTAGTGGGACATTAAGGGCACCCCTTGCTTCATTGAGAAGAGGCAGTTGTTTCTCACCTGGTCAGCCAGCTGGACATCAAGGGCACCCCATGCTTCATTGAGAAGAAGAAGTAGTTTCTCACTTGGTCGGCTGGTGAGACATCTATGGTGCCCCATTCTTCTTTGGGAGGAGGAAGAGGTTTCTCTATTGGCCAGTTAGTGGGACATCAAAGGTGCCCCATGCTTCATTGAGAGGAGTTAGTTGTTTCGCACTAGGCCAGCTAGTGGGACATCAAGGCCACGTCATGCTACATTGAGAGGAAGGATTTGTTTTTCACTTGGGCAGCTAGTTGGACATCAAGGATTTCCCATGCTTCAGTGGGCGGAGAGAGTCGTTCCTCACTTGTACAGCTGGTGTGACATCTATGGTGCCCCATGAGGAGGAGGGAGCAGTTTCTCACTTTGCCACCTACTGGGACATCAAGGGCACCCCATTCATCATTGAGAGTAGGAAGTACTTTCTCACTTGGTCAGCTGGTGAGACATCTAGGGTGCCCCAATGCTTCATTTGGAGAAGAGAGTTGTTTCTCATTTGCCCAGCTAGTGGGACATCAATGGTGCCTCATGCTTCATTGAGAGGAAGGAGTAGTTTCTCACTTGGCCAGCCAGTGGTACATTAAGGGTGCCCCATGCTTCATTGGAAACAGGGGGAGTAGTTTCTCACTTTGTCAGCTGGTGAGGCCTCTAGAGCGCCCCAATGCTACATTGGGAGATGGGAGTAATTTCTCACTTGGCCAGCTAGTGTGAGAATGTAGATGTCCCCATGCGTCATTCAGAGGAGGGAGTAGTTTCCTCTTGACCATCTAGTGGGACATTAGGGTGTACAGTGCTTCATTGGAAGAAGAGATTAGTTTCTCACTTAGCCAGCTAGTGGATATCAAGGGCACCCATGCTTCATCTGGAGTAGTTTCTCACTTGGCCAGCTAGTGTGACCTCAAGGACACCACTTGCTTCCTTGGAAGCCGGGAGTAGCTTCTCATGTAGGCCTCTAATCAGACACCCAGGGCTCCCCATACTTCATTGGGAATTGGAAGGATGTTTCTCACTAGGCCAACTGGTGGGACATCTAGGGCGCCCCATGCTTCATTGGGAGGAGGGAATCTTGTTTCACTTGGCCAGCTAGTGGGATATCAAGGGTACCCGATGCTTCATTGAAATGAGGGAGTAGTTTCTCACTTAGTCATCTGTTGAGACATTTAGGGCACCCCAAGCCTCATTGGGAGAAGGGAGTAGTTTCTCATTTCCCCAGCTAGTGAGACCTCAGGGATGCCCCATGCTTTATTGAGAGGAGGGAATAGTTTCTCACTTGTTCAGCTATTGGGACATCAAGGGCGCCCCATGCCTAATTGAGAGGAGGGAGTCGATTCTCACTTGTCCAGATATTGGGCCAACAAGGGCGCCCGATGCTTCATTGAGAGGAAGGAGTCATTTCTCACTTTGCCAGCCAGTGGGACTTCAAGGGTGCCCAGTGCATCATGGAGAGGAGGGAGTAGTGTCTCACTTGGCCATTTAGTGGGACATCAAGGACACCCCATGCTTCATTGAGAGGGAGGAGTCGTTTCTCACTTTGCCAGCAAGTGGGAGAGCAAGGGTGCCCCATGCTTCATTGAGAGAAGTTAGTACTTTCTCCCTCGGTCAGATGGTGAGACATTTAGGGCACCCCCATGCTGCATTGGAAGGAGGGAGTAGTTTCTCTATTGGCCAGCTAGTGGGACATCAAAACCACTTCATGCTATATTGAGAGGAGGGACTAGTTTCTAACTTGGCCAGCCAGTGGGAACATCAAGGGCTCCCCATGCTTCATTGAGAGGAAGGAGTAGTTTCCCACTTTGCCAGCCAGTGGGGCATCAAGGGTGCCCCATGTTTTGGAGGGAGAAGGGAGTAGTTTCTCACTTGGCCAGCTAGTGGGACATCAAATGTGCCCCATGCTTCATTGGAAGGAGGGAGTTGTTTCTCACTTGGCCACCTACTGGGGGATCAAGAGTACCCCATGCTTCACTGATAGGAGATGCAGTTTTGTCACTTGGCCAGCCAGTGGGACATCAAGGGTGCCCCATGCTTCATTGAAAGGAGGAAGTATTTTCCCAGGTCTCCAGCTAGTGGGGCATTATGGGTGCCCCATGCTTCATTGAGAAGTAGGAGTTGTTTCTCACTTTTCCAGCTAGTGGGACATCAAGGGTGCCCTGTACTTCACTGGGAGGAGGGAGTAGTTTCTCACTTTGTCAGTCAGTGAGACATAAAGGGCACCTCATGTTTCATTGATAGTAGTTATTGCTTCATTCAGAGGATGAAGTAGTTTCTCACTAGGCCATCTAATGGGACATCAAGGCCTCTTCATACTTTATTGAGAGTAGGGAATAGTTGTTTACTTGGCCAGCTAGTGGGACATCAAGGGCACCCCATGCCTCATTGAGAGAAGGTTGTAGTTTCTCACTTGGCCAGCTAATGGGACATATAGGGCGCCCCATGCTTCAGAGGGAGGATGGATTAGTTTCTCACTTGGCCATTTAGAGGGACACAAGCTTATGAACGCTTTTCTCTCTTCTCATTGCATTGCAGATATTCCAGACATGACTACAATATTTCTGATGCAAACACTGATCTTGTTTCTACCAGTCTTATGTCAGTTATGTCTGACTTCCTAATGGATCTTGTTGGTGCCTCATCTCAGATAGCCCTCCAGTGGTGCAGAAAGAAACAATGCCTCCTACGGCAGGTAAGTCACTTGGGTTGTGGTATAGAACTATGATTGTGTCTCCCCAGGGACACTGCATTGGAGGATCCCCAATCTTTTAGTCGGATTCGTATTTAGTACTCTGCACTTGCAGGCTATTATAGCCATAGATGACACTGCACTGCTGTAGGAAGCTCACCCAGGCAATATCACAATGCATTGATTATAAAGCCAAAGTTATGGGAAAGCGGTATTGTGCACCAAAGATGGTAAGCAACCAGTGCTACAGACTAAGCCTTTACCAGATAGCCATTCAAGCATAGAAATACATGGATTACTCACCTCCCAAATGAAGCTGCAACAATGGCCAGAATCATATACTGATAGTGTTGAGAGTCCACTGTAAGCTCTTGGAATGTTTGACCTCTGATTCTATAAACCTAACCTCCGTTCATGGATCTTCCACCTTTGCTGTCACCAACTGCTACCTCTTCACCTTCCCCCCACAGTCCCGGGGACCTCTACCTCCCTGCGGAAAATTGACTGGAACACGGGGAACCACGCAGCCCTCCGTACCTCCGGGGACCGCCACTTTCCCTAGTCTATATGTAAAAATAATACGTTCAGGGCTCCAGCCCCCCCGCACAGCCCTGAGGACTGCCATCTCCCCAATGCAAATCTAAGTTGAATTATATACACCAACTCCCTGGACTTCATTTTTAATGGAAAGGGACTGCAGGATAGCCCTGGGGACCACCCCCCCAGGGCCAGCTCCAGCAATGTCCCGGGTGCCCACCCCTGGGACATTGAAGTTTGCTATGGCTTGGCTGAAGCACCGCTTCTGCCAAGCCGTAGCAGACTCTGGTCTGCTTCATGGAAGCAGAAGCATGGAAAATGCTCTAGCTTCCACGAACCGAAGCAGAATTACTTTTGGATGGGGAAAGCGGCATGTTTCAGCTCCCTCTGTCCAAAAGCAGTGCCGGCTCCCGCAGGAGACGGGGAGCGGGCAGGGACCGCGGGTCCTTGAGGCTCCCACCTGTGGTCTCCAACAAGTGTCACTGCCCGGGGATGGGGTCCCCTGTACTATATCAGCATGGGCAGGGAGCCGCGCTGGCCCCCTCCTCATTAAAAAAAAGAAGGCCTGGCCCCGGGGCAAAAATAGGCCTGGGGAGGGGGACACGAGTTCCCCTTACCCTTTAAAAAAGATAAATAAAGGCCTGGCCCTGGGAGATGGGGTCCACGGGGTCGAAATCGGCCTTAGGAGGGGGCCACGCTGCCCCCCTCCCCTTAAAAAAGAAGATTCAAATGAAGGGCATGCCCCAAGGGATGGGGACCCAGAGGCCAAAACTGGTCCAGGGAAAGGGGGCAGGCCCTGATGAATGTGGTCCCTGGGGCCATAATCGGCCCAGGCAGGGAGGCACAGTGGTCCCATTAAAAATAAGACTGGCCCCGGGGGATGGGGCCCCCAGAGCTGAAATCGGCTGAGGGAAGGGCCCCATTATGATGGCCATGATAGAAGTTTATCCCGGTTATCATTGGTATCCAGGACTCGAGGATCAGATTCTGATCCTTTTGGAACACCAAAAATACGTATGTTCCCTCTTCTATTACGGTCTTCCAATTCCGCGTTCTGTTTCTTGAGCTCACTGGTGACATTGAGGAGATGTTAGATTTATTTGGAAGCCTATCTTCAACATCGCTTCTTCTTTATTCTGCTTCACCGATTTTTGAATTCATAATGTTCATATCAGTGTGAATTGCTGTTAGTTCTAGTTACATTGAGTCTGTGTTTTTTGTTTCGTGGATTTTGCTAGGTCATGGACCTCTGCTAGTTTCTTTAATATCATGTCTATCGTGATGTTTAGGTCTGGCTTGGCCTTTATTGGTGAGTCAGAGGTGGTTGGTTGTGGGTTCACTTTCCTGTACAAGATCCGCTCTCCTTGTCTGCCATTTCGGGCAGAGCAGAGGTTAAGGCGGCTAGGGTAGTTGAAATAATTAGGCTCAGATCTTCTTTTGATGATCTATAAATCTCAGATTTTAAGTTTGTCTATAGTTGCCAGACTTTACGTTGTCAATGTTAGCTTACAGGCTCAGTTAGGACACAGTTCACTGACTCAGTTAGGACTCAGTTAGGATGATGAATGCAAGGTCGTGGTATCGTGCCACAGCTGGGTAGACATTGTTGGGGGTTGCTGGATGGACGCTTTTAGGTGTAGTGAAGTAATAAATAGTGAAGCGCTGACGACTTGATTAATAGCCTTTTTCCTATGGCGCTGTTAGATCATCCAACATGACTTATATGCCAACCATGTGCTTGAGGGTCGCGTGGGATTTGAAAACACAGAGGCGCAATTGCACGGTGTAGTCTGGTTATGGACAGGTGCAGGAACACTGGTAAAGAGCACTGAACCTCAGGGAACTTGATTGGAATATCTGACCAGCAACGAAACATGTGTTGGCTAGCATTATGAGGAAATTCGAATTTGAGGGTGTTGGTAGGGCAGACATCATATTACTATGTTACCAATAAATAATTAGGTAGAAATTAAGACACAAAAAGTACCTGCTGTTACAAGATCTTTTCTTCTTGTGGTGGTCCCACGTGTTGTGAATGCAGAGGTTGTGGTTCGAGATGTTTGAGAGCTGGTGGAGGATTGTATTGTTGAGTTGATTCCTGTTAAAAGAAGATACATACAATGTCAGTGGTACCAAGGAAGGCAGGTTGCAACACTAACTACCTCTACTTGTAACATTAGAATTACTAAATAATAAACCCGTAGCCCCCATGAGGTTGACAGATGTATTAGCTCAACACTAAAGGACAAATCCTCACTAAAGGGCGAGTCGTATCAGTGTGACAGGTACCTCCAAAGTAACATGTCAATAATGTTTTAAATCTTGAATGTCTTAAGGATACTTTGACCTTTGATTCTGTTTGTGATTCATGCCTCTAAACATATCCCTACCCCGCTATGGACCTCTGACCCTTTCATCGTTTGTTTTTTATGTCTCCGCCTAGAGATGGGTGCAGAGGCGTGGGCCTGCTGAGGTGAGGCAGCTACTGGTCTGCTCTTCCTTGCCACAGGTAGAGGACTTTGTAATATAAAGACAGACAATGATCAGCGGTGTAGCCTAGTCAGTAATATTGGGGGGGGGGGGGGGGGAAAGACTGAGACTTCTCAACAAGCAACGTAGTACACCCAACTAAAAAAAGAGAATGGATAGCCTGGGGCATGGTTTGCACTGGCACTGAATTAGTAGAATTTGTCATTTGGAAAAGTGAGGAATATTCTTGGTAGCATTAATAGATGTTTATATACAACTGTGAGTTGGTATGGTTGATAAGGCAGCTATGGACATCAATCATCAAATCAATGCCCTCTTCAACCTGTCTTTAGAATGTGGAAAAGTGCTTCTTAGTTGGAAAAAGTCATTGGTGGTACCCTTTTTAAAAAAGGTTACTGCCGACCACTGTACCTTGAGCATCTACAGGGCCATCTTTCTCCTTCCACATCTAGCAAAGATGTTGGAATCCCTGGTGAACTGTCTGTGGACCAGGTATGTGGATAAGAACAATATTCTACATCCTACCCAGTCGGGCTTCCGCTCTGGCTTTAGTACTGAAGGCAAACTTGACTCAGGGCAAAAAGTGATGGTCATAGCATTAGAGTTCGCAACTTCATTCTAAGCAGTGTCACACAAGATCCATGCACTAAAGTTGGAGCAGGTAGGAAATACTTGGTGTACTTTGAAATTGCTTTGTTTATATTTAGCTGATAGACAGCACGTCCCAGTTTAGACCCATTAGCTGTGGTCTTGCTCAATGTGCAGCATTAAGCCCCACCATTCTCAAATGTTATCTTTATCCTTTAGCCACAATTGCACAAAGGTTGCTCACAGTTCAGGTACGAACAATGCTGGGTATGCTGAAGATACACAACGTGTGCTAGCTTTTCGTCAGCTCAATGAAACTGTGGTTGATGATTGACAAGCTTGAGATAAAATCTAGAGAAATAACACTTGAAATATATATATTTTTTTACTTTTGTTGTTAAAGTTAAACATTTGTAATTTACCCACTTAGGTCATACTGCTGGTAGGTATGCTCACACACTGCAGCAGTCCTGCTGAGCTAAACACCTCATAAAGTACAGTATTACCATACTCTTTTTTTCCAGCATTGGAAGGATAAAATGCAGTGTTGGTCCAAACGGAATCTCAAGCTAATTGTTACCCAGATGCTAAATAATCTATTTATCAATTTGCAAGATTGTTTCACCCGGTAAATATTTTTTAATTGAATTTGTGTTTGTATCTTGAAACCCACATACCTATAAAAAAGATAGTGGGATATTCACAAGAACAATAACAATAAGAAGTTATAACTGCCCAAGAGTAGCCTAACGCAACTCTCAACATCGCAGCTCATCACGGGAAAAGATTGCTGTGCCAACCAAGTATTCACAATGTTGTGGTACCATGCGATAGTCACTAGATGACGCGTTAAATGGCCGCGCAAAAATCAATGCCATGCCGCAAAAAAGCGAAACGCGTACGATAAAAATCATGCGATGAGGCCAATCACGGTTCCAAAAGTTGCAAAAAAACAAAAAAAACAGCCACAGGCCTGCTAATCCGACGCGTCTTGCGGGAAAATGCACCATAAAAACCACAGAAACAACACACCAGAAACAAGCCAAAGCACGTAGCAACATGGATGCACCCTGACCAAGAATAAGGTAGACTAAAATCGGGTTCTTTTCTCTGCTCCTCTTATAGCATGGAATTACCACGGAGGCCAAGCATGATAATATTCGTAATTAGGTAATTGTCTACAGACATCGATTGGGATTTGTTTCTACCTTGCGTGTTTTAGTATACATTTATATCTGTGCTTACTATTATATATGCTTTAGATCCCACTATCTGTGGATTCTAACTAGATAAACGCAACAAAATGTATCCCGGTACTATAGTTTCATAAACGACGACATCAGACTTTCTTCCATGCCTGCCTTCAACTAATAGCAAAATAATTCTTTATTAAAGGTGGGTTATCTTGAGCAATTCAGCTCTAATAAAATATATTCCTGTAGGAGGTTTTTAAGAATGTTTCAGTTTTAAAGTAACTCTCATTTTGTTCTCGGTTTGCCTTCTTGAATTTTCTTTACAGCTTTGTTCCACATTGATCTTTCAAGAACTTGAAGGCTGAACTCGTCACTATAAGAAATCTGGTAATTATTCCATTGTTTAAAATAGGGTGCAGTATTTATGGCAATATGACGTGGGCAATCTCTGAGTTCAAAAAATACGTTTTAAATATAAATATAAAATGACATACTTTTTAGTATAATTAATTCCAGTAATATTCACGTAATTTGTTCTATTTGAAGGAGCAAAGTTAGGAATAAAATAGCTTTTATTTTTAAAAATAGGACAAGTACTAATCCTGTAACCTATTTTAAACTTCCATTGCTAACAGAGAAGGAAGATTGAAAAATAATTTCCTCCCAGACTTGCTATTACCTATATCACGAAGTCAGACGGTATCCAAAAAACCTATGCCCTGAGAAATGAAGTAAGTAAAAGTAAAGGGTATTGAGTAAATAATGAGATTAAGAAAATCCATGCTTTGATTAAGACTTGTTACCTTGATTCCTCTATTTATTTCAGATAAAATTTATCATCAAATATAACCTGGAAGTATATACAATAAATCCTTTTTGTCTAGCCATTATCGAATATCTTTGAGTGGTTGCATATGTAAGTATCTAAGATAATGTATCTATATTTCCATCATCTTTAATAAGGTTTAGCTTATATCAATATAGGTACTACCTGGTTTTGTATCAGAATGAGCACTGAAGTACACTACTCATAAGTCTTGTATTGTTATTGAGTCACACTTGTTCATGAATGGGTGAATACCCAATTTCCATGTTGTTTATTTATGAGTTCTATTGTCAAATTATTGGTATACACACTCTTAGAGGAATTTTGTGTTGCCTCTCTACCCCCTTGTCTACTATGACGATGTCAAAACAATTATGTGGATTATTAGAAGTATTGTTAGTTAAATAACTGTATTTTATCAGGTATTTTTCTTTACCTAGGTAATTAAGTGGCTTGTCCTGAAGAAGGCGCTGGTTCGCCGAAACACGCGTCAAATTTACCATTGTGCCACATTGTGTATTTAAATTTCTTGTTTTTCTTAAACAATTTTCCTCTCATATTGTTTTTTTCATTGTCATCTATTGTATAGTTTGACAATTTTTATTTGTTTTATTAAAAAAGCAATTTTTGCTAATTTTTAAAACAAACACCTTGATGTAATGACAATAAATGCTGAACTCTAAATCTTGGAAATGGTCTTTCTCCCATCTATCATTGAATAGACAAGTAAATATAATTGCCTAGGTTTTCTCTTTCACATATATACTTATCCCTGACCTAGGAATTGAAATATCTATTGTTCGGGGGTCCTTGTTGTATACGCTGTTTGCACCCTGACCAAGCGCAGAGGTCAACGCGAACTCTACAACCCTAACAAACAACCACCAAGGAACAACTGGGTTGGGGAAGGCCAAGGAGAAGAGGGAGAGGAAGACGGGGTGCAGACCGCAGGAAAACAAGACCAGCGTCACGGAGGCGACAGAACACTACCTGCAACTGACCCACAAGCAGACCACCTGGAATGCAGTCGGAGTGCGGAGGATGCCAATCGAGGAAACTAGGAGGCCACGGCATGACGTGACAACCTAAACCTGGATCAAGACCACTGCCAACTGGAAGGCAGCAATGGTGACAGGAGGTGGCAGTCCAGCAACACAGGAGGAGCTGGAGGAAACCAAGGCCACAGTCAGCAGTGTGGAGATGGTGTAAGGAGTAGGGAGTAGGGACACAGCTCGAGAGGACCTGACAACAGCAACAGGGAAAGTAACGGACAGGGACTGGGTGGACGGGGAGATGTGCACAATGGCACACTTGCACAATGAGGTATAGCACACTGCACATGCACAATTACCCAGGATCATGTCCCTCATCCCCTTGGCATACTGCAGCACACACACATAACAAGAACAGCACACCCACATTGACGACAACATGGTAAAATTTGCATAGCCAACACTGCAGAACAGAAGACACAACTGGCTCTGCACATGCACAGAAACATGCCTACTACATCTGACAGAGCTGGAAACTGTGAAATGGAAATGTGCGCGTACAACCTCACATTTGTCATGTAGTCCAAATGTACACTGTCCCGCAAAACAATCCAGCACCTCACAAACAGTCACATTGCCACACAGTCTGCATGTAAACCAGAACAATGCACCAACATACATGTCAACACAGTGTCAACATGCATCTCTCCTTCACATTGCAGAGGGGCACACAACATCTCCAGCAGAGCACAGAAGACAACACATCTGTGATATCAGAGAGGACCACCACATCGTTGATACTGTTGCCCCACAACAGCCCATGGATATCCCCATGCAACCCACCACCAGGACCAGGACAGGCAAGCTACTCAGAGGAGAACACAGCCCCTGCAACAGACCACACAGCAGGAAGCACCCACAAGCACAGTTGGCTCACGACAATTCACCCGCCCACATATGGAATCCCAATGCCATGTGTCAGCACGATCAAAGGAGGTGGCCAACAGGTGGCCAACACATCATTTGGTGTCTATCTTCCTTGGGGACCATCCACACCCCATAAGGGATACCCACGCTGCCATAGAGACACATCCAGATGTACATTCACAGTACAGAGCCACGCCCTGGGGAGCGCAAATAGCAGTCACACATCCATGTTGGCATGGCGTACAACGGACCTGGCCACTCCCCTTATGAATTGAGTGGGTTACGACAGCTACATGTCCAAGTTCTAACCCACTGCCTGCGGTGACATGTCTGCATCCGATGTACACAGCACAATCTAATGTTGTAGGGCCCAGGGCCCTCATGCATACAAGACCACAGGGACACACATAGACATTATGTTGTACTGGCTACAGGCACGTGCGCCCGGCCCTTTTATTGACAGGGCCACATGTACAGTGATGCCTGTGCTGGATGTGTGTGGGGTGAGTGGAAGCCAACCCGCACGGAGTGCTTGGTGCTGGCAACCACTTGAACAGTGGACAACAGTGCAATGAAAACTGAAAACACTTGCATGACAGAGTCAACTGCTGAGCAACATGGAGGGAGCCGGAGAAAATCCTGAGGTAACACAACATGCAAACAGAAGTGTCAGTGAGTTGCAGTGCACTACAGCTGAGCTCCCCCATGTGAAGAAAAAGTCTCGGAATGTGTCCCTTGGTGACATTCCTTTTTAAAAAAAAATATTTTATTAGATTTTTTTATCCCATTTTATGCAAGAAAGGCAGAGTAGAAAATGACAAATGTTACAAAAGAAAGAAAATAAACATGTTACACTACACTGCAAGCACAACAAAGATATAAAAGCATGTACAAAAAAGACAAACAGTTTCCCTTATATCCAGTCCGTGCCTGGGGCCCAAATCTTAATGCCAGTGGTCCTCTTTTTCTGACCCTTGGTCCTATATAGAGCCAACATTGCTAAAAGACAAGCACGCCATGAAAAAAAAGAGGTGAACAGGGCTAATCCAATCATACATGATATATGTGTGCACTATAGCCATACAAATAAAAATAAAGCTTTTTCTAGACTCAGAAAGTGTATTAGAACATACATCTGAAGTTACACCTATCAACACCAATTCCCCAGTTATGGTTACCGGTATACCCAATAATGATCCCAAAAATAATTTGATAGTGAGAAATAAGTCAACTAATTTTGGACAAGCAAAAAACATATGCACAGCATCAGCAGCAGCTTCACCACATCTGCTACTCGTAGTCCCAATCGTCTTCCCCATTTGGATATCTTACTGGGCGTAAAATACAGAGCGTATAGAGCCAGGTAATGTTGGGTGCGCATCCTTCCTGTCAACAGAACTCTGTTTGCTAAACTTATTGATTCCTCCATATTGACTATGTTGATACCCAACTTTGTTGCCCATTTATTTTGATAATACTCTAAATCATCAGGAAGTGACAAAATAAGATGTTTATAGAATTGCCCTATCAGTGTTTTTCTAGACATACTCTCAATAAGAGGAATTCTCCACCGAATTGGAATTCCACCTGGGGGCATAGAGTGTTGAGGTAACTACGGATCTGTAGAAACTTAAAGAAATATTTTGACATCCCAAATTTATTCTGCATCTCAGCAAAAGAGGCGAAGTATCCGTCTTGCAATAAATCACCCAGGCACTGGATTCCATTAGAACGCCACCTATTAGTAATAGAGTCTCGAAAAATTACAGGGAGGATGTCTGGTACTGCAAAAGGTGTATAAGCAGTGATCTTTGACAAGCCAAGCTGGCACTTAACATGTCTCCATACCATATAAACTGATTCAAGATCTTAAATTTAGTTTTGTTAAAGCAGCTGGGTTCCATCAATTTGAATAAACAACCCCTACACCCCTCCTCAAAGTCCGAATTCATAACTTGTGCGGTATACCCCAACCACCCCGATCTTTCGGAAGAATCATCTTTTTATACGCCCGTCTCTGATGTTTATAGCCCCACAAAAATCTTGCTGACATCCTTTCTAACTGCTTGAAGCAGCTAGGAGGAAACTCAAGCGGTATAGTTCGGAACATATAAAGAAGCTTGGGTAATACCGACATTTTTAAAACATTGGCACACCCATAGAGAGATAAATGAAGATGGTCTATTCTCTCCAAAATTTAATTGGCTTTTTTCAGAACTGTATTTATATTTAGATGAGGGATATTGGACAGTGGCAATGAGATTTTATTACCTAAATAGGTGACTTCTGTAAAAGTTCTAATATGCACCGGGGGGGTCCTGACCAACATGGAAGATTTGAGTCTTAGAGATATTCAATTTGTACCCCGAAAAAGATCCAAACTGGGCTGCTAGATCCTCTATTTCTGGTACCACCCTATTGAAATCGTGGTTACCATGATGATATCATCTGCATAAGCGAGAGCTCTATAATCCACGTGGGAAACTTGAACCGGTTTAATATTTTCTGCATTGATTTAACATATTCAAAAACAAATCAATATATAAAGCAAATAAAAGCGAGGAACAAGGACACCCTTGCCATGCTCCACGAAAAAAGGGGCAGATTCCTGGCCGGCCAACCTGATGGAGGCTGTTGGAGAGAAGTAAAGAGCCTTGAGAGCAGAAATCATCTTTGGACCAAAACCCTTCTGATAAAGAAGATCCCACAGATATTGTCAGGCTACCCTGTTGAATGCCTTTTCGGCCCAGTCAACGAGAGCAATAAGACGACGGACATGGTCAGTGGTATCACGGTTCGGAATAAATCTGTGTTGGAATTGGGACACAATAGATGGAATCATGCCAGATATCCGTGAGGCTAAGATATTTGAATAAATCTTGCTATCGGCATTGATTAATGATATGGGCCGATAGGAGGCAGGCAGCAAAGGTGGTTTATCTTTTTTTAGAAAAGCTATAATCGTCGAGTGCCGCCAGGATCCCGGGGCATTACCCTTCTGTGCTTCCAAAAAAGTTAGCATCAGAACTTCCTTCAGAAGGTGCCCAAACATCCAGACGAACTCTAAGGGAATGCCATCTGGGCCCACCGCCTTGCCTAGAGCGAGTGAGAGGATAGCAGCCTCAGTTTCTTCCCATGTTAGATCTCCCTCGATCTGTGAGCTGATCTAGCGTTAACGTGGATATACCAGTACTAGCAGTAAAATCCAGAAAAGAATCTGAGGTATAACCTCTTATCTCATCTTTATATTGTTTGCTATAGAATTGATGGAAAACTTCCAAGACTTCTTCTGATTTTTCATGACTTTGCCCTACCTCATCCTGAATGCTATCTATGTGATTAGCAACCTCTTTTTGTCGTATCTTTTTAGCTAATATATGGGCAGTATTTTCTCCCACATCGTAGACCTGCGAACAATGGACTGCTATTTGTGCCGCTAGTTTCCTGGCAAAGTTTTCATAGAGCCTCGACTTTTGAATAGCCAGCTCCATCAATACTTGCTCTGTTTCTTGGTAAGAATTAACGGCCGTTATAAGTTTGAATTCAAGTCATTGCAATTTCTTAAACTCAGCTGCCAATAGCTCTCGGTTTTTCCGTTGGTTGTAATTGAATAAGACAGCGTCTCCCCCGTACCCCTGACTTAAAAGCATCCCAAACAATGTATGCAGAGGTAGATCCAAGGTTGAAGTAAAAAAATTCAATGATCCACTTCCCCACATGTTCAATATACAGTGGGTCCACTAGTAAATTCCGCTCAAGTGCCCAAGGCCGACCAGGAGAACTAACACTTACATCTAGTTCTAACGTAATAGGGTTATGGTCCGAAATTATTTTAGGGAGAATATAGTACCTGGAATTCTTGACATAACTAGAGGTGATAAAAAAATAGTCTAACTGAACATATGTCTGATGCGGGGCAGAAAAAAAGTATAACCAGGAGCACCCAAACCTTTATCATAACCTACATCCGCTAAACCAAATTCTTTAATTAGCCCTCTTATAGCTTTATAAACTTTCCTTTTTTTGCCTGGATACATGAGATCACTCAAACTGCCCATCCAAGTGAAGATTAAAGTCTCCACATAACATTATAGGAGCGGCCATCCAGCAAGTTCAATGCTCAGGTAGTTCAGCATCTCTGGGTCATCTAAATTAGGACCATAGACAGCGCAAATAGTCCAAGAAAGGCCTTCAAATTAAATCTCACAGATCACCCAACGACCATAAGAGTCAGCTTTTACCGTTTACAGGTCCCCCTCCCCCGTCTTTTCAAGATGGCGACACCTCTTGTGGTAGTACATTGTCATGTGCATCCCACAATTTCCATATCTAAATCATTTAACCAGTGCCTATTATTCCAGGATAAATGTGTTTCTTGTAAGCACAATAAATCCACCTTCATAGAATGAAGAATTTGGGCTTCTATTCCTCTTTTCTATTTGTCATTCAACCCACAGATATTCCAGAAACAGATCCTTAATTTAGCCATTATCATCCACCAAATAGCTTTCTAAGACTAATATGTAATACAAGAAAACTTCTCTTGAAACAGTCATTATTACAACAGACATATCAACAAATGCAATGAGAAACCATTTAATTAACAGATTACAACCTTTCATTGCATTTAGAGAAACTACTCTGCTCTTTCTTTCCCCAATTCCCCCTCTACTCCACCCTCAACCCACCTTCACCCACCCAGACACCCATCCAAATGAGGAAGAGGGACTGAACGGGACTGAACAGTCCCTTTGAGTGATGGAAAGGGAGGCAGGATGCGTCTCACCGGTCGCACCTGACCCTTTGACGGCAAAAAAAACAAAGAGAACGCAAAGTGAAAACGCCGGAAAAAACCCCCACAAAAAACATCTATAACTATATTATCTTTAGAGGTATAAGTTGACAAAGTTGCCATCTCTGCTGCACTGTGGCCTGACAATAATCAGGATGAACAAAAAAATTCAACCCCATTCCCCTTTCTCTGCGATCAGGCCTAGCTAGGTCATACAAAGCTTTGCGTGATAGAAAGTTATTTAGACATATTAGTATTGCTCTAGGCTTGACAGTTGTGGTCCCTCTAAAGTTCTTCTGCCGAAAAGGCAATCGGTGAGCCCTCTGCAGTTCTATTTTCCTCTGCCACTGGGTCAACTCGGGGAAAGCTTCTGTAAACAGTCTAATGATGAATTGACAAATATTACTGCCTTCACTTCCTTCCGGAATGCCTAGAATGTGCAAGTTTTTTCTCCTAGATCTGTTCTCTAAATCAATTAATTTCCAATTATTATCTTCACGCAATGCAGCCAGGGAAGAGATGTTAGTTTTATGCTGCACCCTTTCATCATCAATCACAGAGATTCTTCCTTCTGCCTCCCCTACCCTGGATGCCACCTCTATACAAGTCTTAGCGACACGCTCCTTGCGTTCGCAAGTTCTCTGCCTTCGTCTCCTCCCGATGCTGTAGCATTGCTTGATAGATAGTATTTAATGTAACTTCGGGCTCTTTGTATCCCTCCGCCAAATCCCTGGCCCTAATAGATTCATTAAAAAGTATGCCAGTTTGGCCCAATGTAGGGGATCCTTCATTCTCTACTCTACTTCTGGGAGGTGAGTTGGACCTATCTCTAGACTCAGTAATTTTTCGTACAGTATTCTCCTCTTTGCCCTATTATTCCCTTCTTAATGGAGTGATATCAGTGTCCTTCGGTAGCGCTGAGCTCGTCAGATTGGTCAAGCTTCTATCATCTGGCCAATCCAGGCTCTCGGACTCAAAGGCATTGGAGAGATCCGACATAGAGTAAAAATTGCAGGCAGAGTCAATAGAATCCACGTCACCAACTAATTCAGTTACTTCATTTGGTCCTGTAACTGCACCTCCCTTAATTACTTCCAAGGATTTGTCTGGTTTGCCCGATTTTGTCGATAAAGCAGGGACTGGTATTAAACTAGCTGACTGGTAGGCTGTAGTTCCTCCCGGTATGGCGCTTATGTTGGTATCCACAGTGTTGCAGGTTATATTGGTTAACACTGGTGTGGGAGGGGTCTCTGATACTTTTACCGGGACCGCGGCTTTAGACGTCTCAACCTCAGACCGTAAAGGGGGTTTAATATAGTCTTTTTGAATTTCAATTCCCACACCAGCAATTGGACCAGCAGTCGAACACGCACTAGTGCTCTGCAAAGCGTTTGTATCAACCGGAGATTGATTCGTACCATTGAGTTCGGTCCTTTTTTTAAAGATTCCCGGAATTTTGGCAGTTCCTCCGGTTCCTCCGGTTTCATCCAATTTTCCGGTAGCGGACAAAGAAATAGACGGTGACCCTTGTACATACGTTGTAGGCTGGCAAGCATCACTTGTTCCACTAGTGCTATCAAGCATTTTCTGCAATCATAGGAAAACAAGCCGTCCGGTAAGGCAGGCGTGGTTATCGGCTAGAGGCATTCAGAGCCGCTCACTCGGACGCGTCGGCATCCACCATGTTGCCTCCACCCCTTCGAGACATTCCTGATGCAGATGCAGTGTGGTGTGTTAGACCTGCATCATCTTCCTCATCCGCGTCCCAGGTCTCCCACACTGCTTAAGGTGACATTGCTGTGCAACCTCTCTCAACACAAAATTCAATCAGTAACTGACGATGGCTTGTGGTGCACTGAGCCAGTGGCACCTGGAATGCAGAGTAAGGTTTCCGACTGATGATGAAATCCTCGACAGGTGTGAGCAACTCTATATGTCCATAAAGACCACAGTTGCGACTCTGGCAGATTTTGGTTAGAGCTGGTTCTGGCATGGGTGGCGTGTGCCTCCTGCGGTGATGCGATGTCGGGCCGGTCAGGCCTCGATTTGAAGCGTGAGCCCTGGTGGACTGCAGTTGAGGCCAGAGGCAGCGGACAGCAATGGCCCACACCCACCTGTTGTTGGCTCGCAATGCACAGAGTTAGTGACACCAGGACAGTTGTCGGTAGTGTTCGATCACCTCCGTAATGATTATCCTGTTCCCTCTGAACTGCAACACAGCATCATCTTACACCTCTCCTTGCATGCGATGATATGTATTCTGCCTTTGAATAATTGATGTTATGTTCCAATTCCTTAACCTACTCGTGCGCAGCGTAGGCCGAGGGCAGTAGTCCGCGTAGGCCCACAGACACATGTGGTTGTTCATGCTATGCACAGACCTGGTGGCACCATATCGAAGGGAGTGTTGTGACATGCACTCTGCCTTAAGTAAAATTCACTGCCATGGTGTAACCAAGACTCACTTCCAAATGTGTGACCTACTTGACCATGGTGTAGGCCAGAGGAGGCAGTAGAATACGTCAACGAGAAAGGAGTAAAGCTGCCCTGTTTCATGTAGGCCGTAATGGTCTGAGAAGGCTGCCAAGGTCGCAAGAAGGGTCCACTGACATCAGAGGCTCTGCCAGGCCAGGCCTGACTACCTCTGGGGCAGTTCCTTCACAAGGGGTAGGGTCAGTTCCCTGAGGAGGCTGACCTTCACCTAATGTCTGGGGGAGGGAGACTTTTCTTCCTCCCCAATGCTCTCTGTCTGTGTGGAGTGATCCATAGTTTCAGGCTTCACTACATAAAATCTGTTTGGGTTTGGGCTGTGACCATCACAGCCCTACTGTCTTTTTCAGGAAGGCCTATCATTTTGGAATGGGCCTGCTGGTCTACCTCAGCCCAGGCTGAGATCTCTAGATCATTGCCCAGTAAACAATCTACAGGCAAGTTTGTAGACACTGCCACTCTCTTTGGGCCGGTGACACCTCCCCAGCTGAGATTTATTACTGCCATGGCATGATCTGACCTGACTCCATCAATAGTGGTCACCTGGCATGAAAACCCAGGTAAAAGCTTTTCAGAGGGGACTAGTCTCTCAGTCACCATGGCGATGCTAGCCCCTGTGTCCCCATAGGCCACAGCTGTCTGACCATTGATGTGGGGCTCCTGTCTGTACCTGGCCATGGTATTTGGGCAAGCGGTGAAGTTGGCAAACCCCATGCCACAATCACAGACAAGAGTTACTGTAGTAGGGGACCTCATTAGGCCAGAGTCCACCTGACTTCCCCAAGTAAACCCAGCCAAATTATTGGGGGCACTCCCACCACCTGGGGGATTACTACTAGTAGTAACAGGAGGTGTTGGTGTATTACTTAAAGGTATGTTTTCCTTATTGCTGGCTTTTGGGCAACTGCTCTCAGTGTTCCAATGGCCAGGTACCTTACACACATGGCAATAAGGTTTCTTAACAGTAGAGGAAGAAGTTTGGGACCCACCCCCTTCAGAGGATTTTTGGGGCCCTGTTGTGGACTTATCTTTGGATGTATCCCCACCTGTCTCTTGTGGTTTGGTAGAATATTTCTTCTGGTCACCAACACCCTGTGTTTTAGGTCTCACTCTGGTTCTGACCCATTTGTCTGCCTTCTTACCCAATTCTTAAGGAGAGATCAGTCCACTGGGTGCTGATGTAGAAGCTGGTTTTGACAATTATTAAGGATCTGCTCCCTCATAATCAAATTATACAATCCTGCATAGTCATGTACTTTGCTGCCCAGTAACCAACCCTCCAGAGACTTAGTAGCACAGTCTACAAAATCAGACCAGTCCTGGGTCTGTGTCTTCTGGGTGTGTCTGAACAGCAACCTATACTGTTCAGTGGTTAGGCCAAACCCATCTATTAGAGCACTCTTCAGGACTGCATAATTGTCAGCATCCTCATCACTAACTGTGAGGAGCTTGTGTCTACTTTTAGCTGAAAAGGAGAGCCATAAGATTGCTGCCCACTGACTCTGGGGTACCGGCTGTACTTTGCAGGCCCTCTCCAAAGCAGTTATCCACTTGTGGAAGTCATCCTCACTCTTGTAGGGAGGGACAATCTTACTTAGGTTTCTATGGTCCTGAGACATTTCCCTATCTCTAGGTATTATGCTGCCACCAGTGGGCTCTAGCCCACATAATTTCCTCTCTCTTTTAAGAGCCAGGGTCTCTTTAGCAAGGGTAATTTTCTGCCTCTTGATTCTGAGCTTAGATTCCTTCATCCTAGCATTATGCTCTCTTCTCTGAGGGGAGGTCATCCTCCTCAGAGCTGAGGCATTGGACCCTACTGATGAGGTAGACGTGTTAGACCCATTAGACAGGGATCTTCTTCTTCTATTCCCATCATTAGGCCTATGTGGGGGAATGAGGGGCCTACTTGAGCCCTCTCTATCTCCTGGTAGTCCTAAGTTGCCCAGGTTGGGGTTCACTACTTCATCCTGGTCAGCATCTACCTCATCATCAGAGGGCACTGGGTTCTCACCAGTGTGGTCCTCTTCTGCTGAGGGATGGCCCCCCTCTGCACTACCTTGGTTACCTGGGTCTGATGCATTCTCTGTATCATAAGCCACTAGGATTTTTACCAGGTGATTAAAGGTTGGACTCTGTCCTTTTCGCAGACTTCCGACTGAACACAGACTTCTCAATTCTTGAAAAGTAAATGTGTCATATTTAAAAGGCAACCTTGGGCTGTCTTCTTGCAGAGGCTCACTAAGCCCTGCTACCAATGACATTTTGTAGTTAGGTGTGGTGTGTCCACCTACCTACACTATTTGTTTCCTACTAGAACCTCTCTAGGAGTTGTAGTCAGGGTGTGCTAGGCCCTTACCACTTACAACTGCTAAGTTCAGTAGAACTTAAGGATTATAAGAACTTGATTTATATGTAACTACAGGTACCTTAATGTGATCTTTTAAATGATATTTCAAGATTATATGGTAAAACAATTGCAAGCTCTTATCCCATCCGCTGCCACCAATGTGAGAAGTTAGCCTGGCATATGATGTCCACTAGATCTGAAAGAGACACGTTAGTGATAGATTCCTTACCTTAGAATATCCCCAGGAGTCAGACTGGATCCGGAAATTTTTGCGTAGCAATACCCCTGCGCGTCGGTAGGCGTCGTCTGCAGCTCCGCGTCCGTCATCGGCGTCGTTAGCGCCGAAATGACGTCGTCAGAGTACTTAGATGCCGCCCATGCGCTCTGACGTCAGTTCTTCTTTTTTCCGCGACAGCTAGCGCAGATCCGGAGAAGCTCTACCCCTAGTCATTTTTTTGACTAAACTTTTGATCTTTTTGATCATTCTTTTTCTTCGAGTCTTCGACTCTATCGGTGCCGATAAGGATGCCCGGGTTCAAATCCTGCTCGAAGTATGACCGACTGATGTCGGTTACGGACCCCCATCGCCGCTTCCTGAAGTGCTTAGGCCTCGATCACGACGACCGCACCTGCTCCGACTGCCGGGCCCTGACATTGAAGGCTAGGCGGGAGCTCCGGCAGTCGGCCCCGCGCCGCACCAAGTCCCGGTCCCTGTCCCATGGGAGGTCGAGGGACAGGTTGCGGGGTCGGAGTCACCGCAGCTCCAGGAGTGGACACCGGTCGTCGGGATCCAAGTCCTCAGGTAAGAGGCATGAGAGGTCGGAGAGATGTCATCGTTCCTCCGACCCACCCCAACGCTCGCACAATGCGGCCAGGGGCTCGGGCGACACCGCCCACGCGGCTCCGCCTGCCCCACACCTTCGGGTCCCTGGGCACGGCGCGACGCCGGAGGAGATCGAGCGGTACCTCATGGCCATGAGGTCCCTCCCTCCTCAGTCGGGTTCAGTGGCGCCTCCGGGCCCAACGGTCCCGACTGGAGGTCCTAGCGGGTTGGGTGCTTCGGCCCGACGCCGTCGGGTGCTTCGGCCCCAGCGCCACCGGTGACTTCGGTCCTGGCGCCGCAGGACCTCACTGGATCCGGTTCCGGATCCAGGTCGTCGCCGGTCGACCTCACGACCTCACCAGTGCCGGCCCCACGGGTGTCGCCCCGGCACCCACTGTGGACACCGTCCCCAATGTTTCCTGCGGTCCGACTCTGGTGCCGGAACGGCGCTGCTGGGCGCCGATTCAGTCGGCCTTTGGAGATTTTTATCTCCATGAGGAGGCCCTGTCTACTAATCCTGTTTTACAGGACACAGGTGACGAGGAAGATTGGGAGGGGTCTGAGGACCCTCTGGCACGGGAGTGCCAGTCTCAACAGGACTGGACATACATGCTTGGGGAGGCCAGTGGTATTGACACATCGCCAGACACTGGATTTGTCTCCCCTCCGACTGTGGCTTCGGAGGAGGGGTCTACATATAGCGTAGTGTTGACGAAGGCAGCCAAGGCCTTAAACCTTGAGCTCTCCGTCGCGGCCGTGAGGACTAACCTTCTCACTGAGGTCCTCAAACCGCAGTCAAGCTCCAGTGAGCCAATACTGCCGTTCAATGAGGCCTTGTGTGACGTTCTTGTGGGCACTTGGTCCAAGCCCGCCACAGGTCTGCCTGTGGATAGGAACGTGGCGAAACGCTACCGCCCGGCCCCGGGTGACCCATGCTTTTTGTCCACCCACCCTACCCCCGAGAGCCTGGTCATCCAGGCCTCCAATTCCCAGACCGCATTCCCGTCGGCCCCGCCCGACAGGGAATCCAAGAGATACGAACAGTTCGGGAAGAAGGTGTTCTCGTCTGTGAGCTTAGGGTTGCGGTCTGTTAATACCACCTGTCTCTACACCCACACTCTGTGGGACGCGGTTGCGGACGTGCTGCCACAATGTCCGGAGGAGGTCGGGGCTAAAGTCGCCCAAACCCTTGCGGAGGGACGAGATGCAGCGCCTTATTCCATCAGGTGTGGGCTGGATACAACGGGCTCACTAGGCAGGGTGATGGCAACGTCGGTGGCGGTTCGCCGCCACGCCTGGTTGAGGTTCGGCAACTTCTCGGCCGATGTCCAGTCCACAATCCTGGACATGCCGTTCGATGACCGTCGCCTCTTCGGCGACGAGGCAGACCATGCGCTGGAACGTTTTAAGGACTCCAGGGCTACGGCCAAGTCCTTGGGCCTCTCGGCCCCACGCCAGCAAACGGGTGCCTTTCGCTCCTTTCGTGGCCACCGGAAGGGGCACCCCCACACGTGCTGCCAGCCACGTGCCGCAAAATGTTCAACAGCGCGGTGGCGGCCTTGGAAACTGCCGTGGCGTGGTCGGGGACAACGGCGAGGCCAGTCCACACCTCCCTCCACAGCACCCACCTCAAAATCTTCCTAGTCCGAGTTTTCAGGCCCATGTGATGTCTGTGGGAGGCAGGGTTCGCCATCACCTCTCCCACTGGTGCACTATCACATCGGACAGGTGGGTGCTACAGATCGTCCAAAGGGGCTACTCCCTCCCCTTCGAGGCAACCCCTCCATCCATGCCACCGCAATGCCACCGCGTGTCGGGGGATCACTTGCTACTTCTGCAAGAGGAAGTCATGGCCCTCTCGGCCAAGGGGGCCATCAAGTGCATTCCTGGGCCAGAAGTAGGGTGTGGATGTTACTCCCACTACTTTCTGGTACCCAAGAAGGGCAAAGGGAGCCTACGTCCTATCTTGGACCTGCGGAACGTCAACGGCTACCTCCGGAAGGAGAAGTTCAAGATGCTGACTTTGGCTCAGGTCCTAGCTGCCCTGGACCCAGAAGACAGGCTGGTAGCGTTGGACTTGCAGGACGCTTATTTCCACATCCCCGTCCTGCCGGCCCACCGGCGTTACCTGCGGTTCACGGTAGGCCAAGAGCACTTTCAGTTTACCGTGCTCCCCTTCGGCCTTACCAGCGCCCCACAGGTGTTCACGAAGGTGATGGCTGTGGTCGCAGCTCATCTGCGCAGGTTAGGGGTATCAGTCTTCCCCTACCTAGACGACTGGTTGTTAAAGGCGGGCTCGCCCCAGACAGTCGTCAGCCACCATGCAGCAGCCAGATTAGTATTAAAACTACCATGGAAATCTTCAGCGTCGGCCGCTTTGAAGACCCTTCAATGGCTACCTCTGCATAAGAGGATACTATTTAAAATCCTGATCATCGCCTTTTGTGCATTTAATAGCACAGGCCCAAAGTATCTCATTAGGCGTTACCCCCACTACAACCCTTCTAGGATGCTACGATCCTCAGGCAATAATCTGATATAATTAGCCAAATTTAATTACGAAACCAAGGGTGGTAAGACCCTAACTTTCCTGTCCTCCAAAGCCTGGAATGCAATGCCCAAGAACCTCATATTCCTGACTCAGGAAAACCAGTTTAGGAAGCAACTAAAAACCTGGATTTTCAACCTTCCAGATGATTATGTCATGGCTGCGATCTAATTCTGTATTGGTAATTGTTTGCACACTCTCTAGTTAGCCCCAGGATGCTCCTTTAGGAGCGATAGTTGCGCTCTATAAATATACAATACAAATACAATACAAATACCTCCAGACTACGGCCGACCTCCTGCATTTGCTGGGGTTCTCCATCAATGTGCCGAAGTCGCACATGTGTCCCTCTCAGAAGCTCCTCTTCATTGGAGCGGTTCTTGACTTGGCGCAGTTTTGGGTTTACCCTCCCGAACAGTGGGTTCGGGATATACAGGCTCTGATTCCCATCTTTCAGCCTTTATCCCGAGTCGGCCAGGTTGACGCTGCGGCTTCTGGGGCTGATGGCCTCCTGCATCCTTCTGGTGCATAACGCCCGGTGGCGGATGCGGGCTCTGCAGTGGGACCTGAAGTTTCAGTGGGCCCAGCATCAGGGCAAGATTTCCGACCATGTCTTGATCTCGGAGGGCACTGCGAGACAACTGCAGTGGTGGCTCACGGACCGCGATTGGGTCAGTGGCAGTCCCTCTCCCTACCCCACCCGGAGCACGTGGTTGTGACGGACACATCCCTCCAGGGATGGGGAGGCCACATGGGAGAGGCAGAGTCCCGGCTCCACATCAACCTTTTGGAGCTGCGGGCGATTCGTCTAGCACTGAAGGCATTCCTCCCCTCTGTCCAGGGGAGTGAGGTGCAGGTGTTCACGGACAACACCACCGCCATGTGGTACTGCAACAAACAAGGCGGGGTGGGGTCGTGGACCCTATGCCAGGAGGCTCTGCGCCTCTGGCAGTGGCTGGAACGTCAGGGCGTGACCCTGGTGGTTCAACACCTGGCAGGCTCTCTGAATGCCAGGGTGGACAAACTCAGCCGTCGGTGCATGATGGATCACGAATGGCGTCTGAACTCAGACGTGGCGCAAGGCCTCTTTCAGCAATGGGGAGAGCTTTGGTTAGATCTATTCGCAACAGAAGAGAACGTGCGATGTCATATGTTCTGCGCGTTGGCATTTCCAAGGCGGCACTCGCTCGGAGACGCTTTTTGTCGCGAGTGGAGTTGCGGTCTATTGTACGCCTTTCCGCCTATACCACTTCTGCCCAGAGTGCTGAAGAAGATCAGGTGCGACCGGGCCCAGGTTATCCTTGTGGCTCCAGACTGGGCACGAAGATACTGGTATACCGAGCTACTCAGCATGTCAGTCGATCCACCGATTCGTCTGCCTCTTCGGGAGGACCTTCTATCGCAGCAGCAGGGGACGGTCCTGCACCCGAACCTGTTCAGTCTCCACCTACAAGCTTGGAGATTGAGCGGCGGCAGTTGAGGCCATTTGACTTGCCTCCCGAAGTCTGTGATATCATTCTGGCAGCCAGGCGTCCCTCCACAAAGTCGGTATACGCCTGCAGGTGGAACAGATTTGTGGCATGGTGCACAGCAAAGGCTGTGGACCATCTCTCTGCACCCCTTTCTGAAGTTCTACTCTTCCTTCTTTCCCTTGCCCAGCAGGGCTCTGCTCTGGGCACTCTTAAAGGGTACCGTTCTGCTCTTTCCGCCTTCTTACGGCTACCTGATCAGCCTTCCTTATTCAAGTCCCCCATTGTAAATAGATTTCTGAAGGCATCACACACATGTTCCCTCCTGTTCCCTTCGTGATGCCCAGTGGGACTTGAATCTTGTACTCACTTATCTAATGTGTGCTCCCTTTGAGCCGCTCCATAACTGTCCTCTCCATCTTCTTACCCTGAAGACTGCTTTCCTGGTTGCCATCACCTCTGCCCGGAGAGTGAGTGAGCTCCAGGCTCTTTCTTCTACTCCACCTTTCCTCTCTGTTCATCCGGACAAGGTGGTGTTGCGTACACGACCTTCCTTTCTGCCCAAGGTTGTCACAGCCTTCCACATCAGGCATTCCATTACTTTGCCCACCTTCTTTCCGCCTCAGCATCCCTCGAAGAGGAAGAGAGGCTCCACCGTCTGGACCCAAAACGTGCGCTCTCTTATTCCCTAGATCGCACACGCCAGTTCCGGGTGGATGACCAACTCTTTGTTGGTTACGTGGGCGCGAAATAGGGAAAGGCGGTACACAAGAGGACCATTTCGCGGTGGATCATCTGTGTATTCAGGCATGTCACTCCATGGCCAAAAAGGAGCCCCCTGCTGGATTACGGGCTCATTCCCCTCGAGCCACGGCAACAACAACTGCCTTGGGCCGAGTAGTCCCCTTACAGGACATTTGCCAGGCAGCTACGTGTGCCTCGCTGCACACGTCCGCAAGACACTACTGCCTGGACAGTCAAGTCCAGAGGGATGGCTTCTTTGGCCGTTCCGTCCTCCAGGACTTTCTGGTGTGATATTGGTTCGCAGACCCACCACCGGGGTTGGTATTGCTGGGGTATCTATTCTAAGGGAAGGAATCTATCACTAACGTGTCTCTTTCAGATGCACAAGTTACTACTTGTGTAACGATATATCTGTAAGAGACATTAGTTAGTGATAGATTCCTTACCCACCCACCCATCCTACCCGTTCTGCGAACCGATATCTAGGGTTAAGGTCATCCCCTTTCAGGGCCCTAGTTTCATGGTACCAGTGTTGGTTCTATCATAGCTCTGCTTATCTGGTGCAGAAAAGCTGTGTTTCAGAACTGACGTCAGCAGGCATGGGCGGCGTCTAAGTACTCCGATGACGTCATTCGGGCGCTAATGACGCCGATGACGGACGTGGAGCCGCAGACGACGCCTACCGACGCGCAGGGGTATTGCTACGCAAACATTTCCGGATCCAGTCTGATGCCTGGGGATATTCTAAGGTATGGAATCTATCACTAACTAATGTCTCTTACAGATATATTGTTACACAAGTAGTAACTTGTGCTTCTAGTGGGCACCTTGCACCAGTCTAATTTGACCCTTATTGATGGTGGTTGTAAAGTCAACCTTATAGACAAGCTATCCTAGTGGTAGCATGGACCAGCAGTCATAGGCTAAGACTTCAGTGAGCAAGCTGTTTCACCAACTGTAATCCCTTGAATACAAAATGAAAGGACACCATACCAGGTATATATCAAATATATATGTATTTAATCTAAACACAACCCCTCCGCACTCTTTATGAGGTTAGATGTCAAAGTACAATACAAGATTCTCAATCAGCATACATTACATTGGACAATATACAGTAATGCCCTAGGGGCCTCACGAACCATATACTAAAATGGTGGTATAAGAGCCAAGACTGAAATGGAAAGTAGGCCTAGGGCCTATGGAATCGCTGGGATTACACTAATAAACCAAAGGTTAGGAAGTAGGAGGCCCACGGGAGACGCGTGCGATGTCTAAACATGGCCACGAGTTACCATTGACTTATAATAGAGAATGAAGAAGTTACAAAGTTACTGTTTAAGGACACTTCCGGATGGACTACGGAAAACCCCAATAGACTACGACACTTCGACAGTCAAGACCCACGGGAGCCACTGAGTACTTGTGTTACCTCACCCAGGGAATCTGGGTGCATAGGTGCCTTTTCGTGTCGGGATTTGTTATTGTTTTTTATGGAGACCTGTAAAGAAGTGCTGCAGGCGACCAGAGAAGAAGTGTCCGGGTGGATCTTTCTGTCAGAGAGGATATGCAAAAGGAAATTGGTAAACTAGAAGATTGGCGTATAATTGAGAAGGTTGAAGGTACGGAATGGTGGCCCCAATTATAGTAGCACGCAAACCTAATGGGGATTTGCGTCTCTGCATTAATTTGAGACAGTTAAACAAATGTGTGGTGGTTGATAGATACCCGTTCTCGAACATAAATGAGATATGAGTTCTACTGGGTGGAGCAAATATTTTCAGCACAATCAATCTTAGTTTGGCTTATCATCAAATAGAGTTGGAGGAGTCATGTAGAGACTGTACATTTGTTATAACTTCTTTTGGCACTTTAAGGGTTATAAAAATACCTTTTGGCTTAGTGTCAACCTCGTCAGTTTTCCAGAGAGTGATGGAAAATGCTCTTCATGGCCTCACGGGTATATGCATTTACCAGGATGATGTATTTGTTTTTGGAGATGATGTAGCTCACCATGATTATCGTTTAAAGTTAGTTTTGGAAAAGTTGTGTGATCATAACATGATTATCAATACAGAAAAATGTAAATTTAGAACAAACTCTATAAATTATTTGGGACACAACATTACTGGTGAAGGGGTAAACCTAAGGCTGACTTAATTAACTAGGGGAAGAAAGTCGAAGAACTTTCTCAGGGATTTGATTATGCCGAAGCATTTGCCGGCTACGGTCGTGGCATGATGGTCAAATGAAAGATCAGAGTCAAAAAGAACTCCGAGGTTTCTTGCAGTAGTGACGGTCTGGGGGGGGGCAGCAGAGTTGTCAGGCCACCAAAGGGCAGGACAGAAAGAGGCATTCTTTCCGATAGTGAGGATCTCTGTTTTATTTGAGTTGCAGCGGAGGTGGTTTGAGTCCATCCATTTGAATACAGCAGTTAGGCAGTGTTTGAGATTGAGCTCTGCCTTGTTGGAATTGTCGTCTAGTGGGATGATCAACTGAGTATCATCGGCATATGAGGTGACAGTTATGCCAAATGATTCTATCAGGGTGAGAAGAGGGATGAGGTAAATGTTAAATAGGAGGGGGCTTAGGATGGACCCCTGGGGGACTCCGGAAGCGACCGTTTTCTCATTGGATTGAAAAGGGCCCAGGGTGACAGTTTGGGACCTATCGCTGAGAAAAGATCTGATCCATGATAGGGCTGAGTCAGAGATGCCAATGTCCATTAATCTGTTGATCAGGATGGAATGGGATATGGTGTCGAAAGCTGCCGTGAGGTCAAGAAGGATCAGAATGGCCTTCTTCCTTTGGTCTTGCAGTGTTTTAATGGTGTCGGTCTGTTCAATTAAGGCAGTTTCGGTTGAATGTTTAGGCCGGAACCCGGATTGCTGGGGATGGAGTATATTGTGGTTTTCCAGAAAGGATTTAAGCTCTTTATGGACTAGCTGTTCTGTTATTTTACCTAGAGCGGGAAGAAGGGTGATAGGGCGGAGATTGGTCAAGTCCACTGGGGATTTATTAGCTTTTTTCATAAGTGGTTTGACAACACCTTTTTTCCATAAGCGAGGAACAGATCCAGAACTGAGAGACAGGTTGATAAGATCATTGACAATAGGGTTAATCTCATCAATGATTAGATGAAGAATCTTAGGAAGGCAGGGGTCGGAGGGGGAGCCGGATTTGCAGGAAAGAATCGCTTCTCTGGTTTGGGCCAGAGTGACCGGGGTGAAGTTTTTAAGCCTGTCAGCAGTCAAGCCGGGTTGATCGGGATGCGGAAGTTTGTGAGTGGTAAGGGGAGGGGGGAAGATTTTTTGAATGGAGATAATTTTTTCGTCGAAGTATTCAGAGATCTTGTCGCATAGCTCTTGGGATGGGGGATTTCAGGTTGGAGAGCTTTGGGATTGGTGAAGGTCTTTACTATTGCAAATAAAGTTTTTTGCTTTTGGGTGGCTTCTTTAATGGCCTTGACGTAGAACGCTCTCTTGGCCGATTTGATGGCGGAGAGATAGTTTTTCCTCTGAAGTATGTAGGCGCTGCGGTTGTCATTGTCGTAGGTTCGACGCCATTTACGTTCCGCTTTCCTGCAGAGTAGATGTGCGGAGGCTAAATCAGGTGTGAACCAGGGAGCTTTGTTTTTAGTTTTCTTCAGGATTCTATCATGATGATTAGTGGGGCTCCGTTTTGCAATTTCTTGTGAGAGCCAGTTTTGGAAGCGGTCTGCATCTCTATCGATGTTTCCGGATAGAGAGGGGGAGTTGGTTTGGGAGATGGGATTAAGAGAGAGATTTTCCTGGACAGTTTTCCAGTTGGTAGAATGACCATGATGAGGATTGCATTTATTGATGGTAGGAGGGCGGCAACTGGAGATGTGGAATGGGATCAGGCAATGATCAGTCCATATCTGGGGTAGGGGGGGCAGGGTGGTGAGAGAAGGAAAATTGGAGCAAATACCATCTAGGGTGTGACCAAGTGAATGGGTAGGCAACGTGACACTTTGTTTTAGATTGAAAATTTCAAGTATCTGAAGAAAATTTCTTGTTTGAAAGTCGGCGGAGGCCTCAAGGTGCAAATTAAAATCTCCTAGGAGGGTAAAGGGTGGGTAACGAAGTAGGAAGTGTCCCAGAGCGTCATTGAGGGAGTCGAGACATTTAGAGGCATTACCGGGTGGACGGTAAATCAGACCACCTGAGAGGGAAAGGGATTGGCTGAGTTTGATGGAAAAGCCCATTACCTCTGTGTCGATGAGGGGGTCAAGGCAGAAGGTGTGACAATTAAAGATGTTCTTCAGAATAATTGCAACACCTCCTCCTCTACCCTTCAGTCTGTCCTGTCTGTAGAAGTAGTAATCCTGGGGGAGGGCTACGGCTATGTCAGGGTTACTGTCCTCTGTGAGCCAAGTTTCGGTGATCATGAGGCAGTCAAGGTCATGGTCTATGATGAGATCATGAATGTCTTGACTATGTTTGCACATAGACCGGGCATTTATGAGGCCACCTTTGAAGAATGGTCGTTGGTACTTGGGGGGGATTGGCTGGTCGTGAGCGAAGGTAAGTAACCAGCGACATTTAGTGCAGCTGGCAGAACCGACTACCTTTGACAGGTCGAGCTTGCAGGAGCAGCGGGGAATGCCTCGGAGTCGGAGGAGGTCGTTGGGTGCATACCTGATACTAGGGGGGATTAGGGCATGGTTTCCTGCACCTGGCGCGGTCTTGGCGCGGACGGGCGCAGACGGGCTTGCCTTAGGCGCGCAAACGGCGCTCCCGCTGCGCTCGTCCCCTGTGCGTCCTATGCAAGCACATTTGTAGGAAAAGGGAAGGGGCGTGGCCTCAAAAGGGGGCGGAGTCAGCGCGCACGCCAGTGGTGATGGCGGCTGCTAGCAAAGAGCTAGGAAGGGCGCGACCAGCTACTAATCAGCTTTGCGCAAAGGTAAATGCGAGCGCTAAGTTTGTGCTTTCCCACCTGAGCCAATTCTAATTCATTTTCTGGAAAGCACTGTTAGAACTTACTCTTAGGTTATACACAAAACTCTATATATGTATATAGTGTGATTATATTGTTGTATTTTTAGTAGTGGCTCTATTGTATATAATTGTGGATATATGTTATGTTCTATGAGCTGTCCACCGACTTGACTTTGTCTAATGTGACTTTGTAGTAATAGCCCAAGCTATGCGTCATCTCCATGTCATTTTGGAGTGATTTGTGTGAAACTATTATGCTGCGTATATGTATATATCAATAAACATTATTATTTTTTGTGATGTCTTTTTGCATTTTTGTCTTTATGTGCCAAGTTATTCTGTGTCCTTATGTGATTGTTTCAGCCCTGATGAAGTTCCTTCTGCACAAGGAACAAAACGCATTGGCTGAGTGCCCGTTTTAACACATGTTAATAAAGAAGATTGATGGACTAAATGTGTTCTCCGGACTACTTTTCTGGTGCACCTTCCATTCCAAAGTATCTTTTTGTCTCAGTGGCGCTCAATGATGGTGAGTGCCGGAAGTAGATGCACAGGACACTTATTCAAAAATCAGGGATTTAAATGCTGAACCTGTGGTCAGTCGTGTGCCCTTTTTCTTGGAACCTATTGCATTACAAATGCTTGTTTTGGAGAGCTGGTGGTTCTGGGCAGCGCAGGCGCAAACTTGGACCTCATTCAGAAGAACACCTGAAGAGAGGTGAGCCTCGGAGTTAGACAGCGGGTCTCCCCCGCCCCAATTCCACTCCCATTGAAAACGTCAAATGGTAAGCAGCTGTTTCATGCTCTGCAGCAGGAAAGTGGCAGCAAAGTTGGTTTCAGAAGTGACTTCTGGCTGGAGCAGAAAACAAAGACAAACCATACAGGAATTGAGCCTGGCAGGGCTAAGGCGTCCCTTGAAAATGTGTTGAGTCTGCAGATGAGAAAACTTGACAATTAACAAAACAAGCACCGCAGGAACTTATATAGAGAGTTAAAATATCTGCTCCATTTGTGTGCAGTGCGGCTTTCCACTCTGAGCTTACACCATGACTATGGCTTGCATTGCTTCTGTTTCTCTTCTGATGCCCAGGCTAGTCTGTCGCGCATGAGGGGCGCTTGTCTGTGTTTTGGGAGAATCTGGTGTACCTGCTGCCACTGTTGGGTGTGTGTGGGAAGTTGCACTATTTCTGGGTACAATACATGTGTTCTGCATGTGAGGCAAGTTTGTACTGTTTTTGCGCGTCCTGTACATATCCTGACTAAGCAAATCTTGGACTAATACTGGCTGAATTGAAATACAACTGTATAAGCAAGTGAAGCTTGCACTGCTGCTGTCTATGCTCCACCTCGTCGGTGTGTGCGAGAAGGCCTGCAATGCTGTCGCTTATGCACTGCTAGCTGCATTTGTTTGAGAGAAGATTGTATTTATCTTGCCCTTGCAGAATCCGTTTTGTGGTGCAAGCTTTCTCCATGGCTCTGTAGGTTGCACTTGTGTCTGTGTGTGGGTGAAGTTTGTACTCCTGGTGTCTTTGTCATACCCGGGATGTTAGACAGGAAAATGGATGCAGCTGCTTCTCAGGCTATGTCTGTTTTGTATAAGGGTGACTATTGCTGTACCTAATTTGTATGTGTGAAGAAAGAGTGCACTGTTGAATCCCCTCTTCGTGTGTGAGGGAAGTTTTTACTGTTGTGCTTGTTATCTAAGTGCATACATGTGTGTGCGATGAAGCTTGGACTAATGTCTGTGTTGTTTCTCTTCGTTGCACAAAGGAACTTGCACTGCTTCTAGCCTGTTTTTTTGTCTTTTGTTTGAGAACATCTTACTCTTTTCATCTCTATGCAGCTGTCATCCTCTGTGACTGTAGTGCTTCGATGCCTGCCTTTGTTCTGTGTGTCAGAGAATCTAATGCTGCAATTGCCCATTCTTCACCTCTTAAGGGAGAACAGTCATTACAACGCAGGGATTACCTCGCACTACCATTACAACGTGGGGATTACAACGAAAGTCGTTATGATGTGTATATGTATATATCAATGTACATTATTATTTTTTCTGATGTATTTTTGCATTTTTGTCTTTATGTGCCAATTTATTCTGTGTTCTTATGTGATTGTTTCAGCCCTGATGAAGTTCCTTCTGCACAGGAATGAAACGTGTTGGGTGAATGCCCGTTTTAACACATGTTAATAAAGAAGATTGATGGACTAAATTTGTTCTCACGACTACTTTTCTGGTGCACCTTCCACTCCAAAGTATCTTTTTGTCTCAGTGGCGCTCAATGACGGTGAGTGCCGGAAGTAGATGCACAGGACACTTATTCAAAAATCAGGGATTAAAGTGCTGAACCTGTGGTCAGCCGTTGTGTGCCCTTTTTCTTGGAACCTATTGCATTACAAATGCTTGTTTTGGAGAGCTGGTGGTTCTGGGCAGCGCAGGCGCAAACTTGGACCTCATTCAGAAGAACATCTGAAGAGAGGTGAGCCTGGGAGTTAAACAGCGGGTCTCCCCCGCCCCAATTCCACTCCCATGGAAAACATCAAGTGGTAAGCAGCTGTTGCATGCGCTGCAGCAGGAAAGTGGCGTCCATGCGCTGCGGCCGCGCCGAAGGTGCGCCAAAGGTAAGCCCGTCTACGCCCGTCTGCGCCTGGCCCGCGCCCAGCGTCATTCCCCCTGGTCCTCGTAATGCCAACCCCTCCCGCATTACTTACGATGCCACCACCCTCCTAGCCCTTAACCCCGGCCGTTCCCCCAACTGCGTCCAAGCCGCTCCTGGACACACCCATGGACCCTTCTCCTGCAACTCCTGCAAGTTCGACGGCACCAAGAACAACTCCTCATCTACGAACACACAACAGATATCCGACCCCAACCACCTACAATGCATCCTGCTCAACACCCGCTCGGTCCACAGGCACGCAATTGACCTCTGGAATCTACTAGACACCATCTCTCCGGACGTCGCCTTCCTAACAGAAACATGGATGAACGCAGCATCAGCCCCAGACATCACCATTGCCATTCCGGAAGACTATAAGATCATTCCCAAGGACCGTACAGGCCACACAGGAGGAGGCATCGCTATCGTCCATAAAAAATCCCTCCGTATCTCAACCAGCTCAGACGTCAATCTCGCCAACTCTGAACATCTTCACTTCCAGATCCACATCGACCCCAAGACCACACTCAGAGGCACCCTCCTTTACAGGCCACCAGGACCCCGCGCACAATTTAGTGAAGACATCACGGACTTCATCACTCCACACGCGCTCCCCTCCAAGGACTACATCCTTCTGGGAGACCTCAACTTTCACCTTGAAAAGAACAACGACCGCAACACCACCACCCTTCTAGACAACCTCGCCAACCTAGGACTTAAACAACTTGTCACTACCCCCACCCACATCGCAGGTCACACACTCGACCCTATCTTCACCTCCAGCAAACATGTCTCCTTCAGCCACACCACAGCTCTCCTTTGGACTGACCACAGCTGCGTTCACTTTACCTACAACAAGCCCACATCCAACAACCACCCCCAACCCACTCTGCAAAGAAACTGGAACAAAATCACCATCGACCAGATCTCCTCATCGCTTCTTCTAAACCCCCCAGCCCACTCCTCAAACCCCGACCAAGCAGCCACCAACCTCACCCAATGGTTATCCAACAGCGCTGACATCCTAGCACCACTGAAAAAACGACAATTCAAACTAGGCAGCAAGAAGGCCTCCTGGTTCAACGATGATCTTAAGAAATCCAAGAAACGCTGTCGCTCTCTTGAGAAGGCCTGGAAAAAAGACCCAACCACCAGCACCAAGGACGCCTTCAAAAACGCCACCCGCATACACCACCAACTGATCCGGAATGCCAAGAAAGCCGCTTTCAAGAACCGACTAGATAACAACGCCCACAACAGCAAGGAACTATTCAACATCATCAAGGAATTTACCAACCCCTCAGCCAACTCCAACAACATCACCCCCTCTCAAGCCCTCTGCGACTCCCTAGCCTCATTCTTCCACAACAAAATTGCAGACATCCACAACAGCTTTGACAACCGACCCGAAGACCAACCCACCCAACCCCCTGCAGGACCCCCACCCCCCCTGAACATCCTCAATGACTGGACGCCAATCTCCACTGAGGACACCATCCGTCTGATGAACTCTATCCACTCAGGATCCCCCACAGACCCATGCCCTCACCACATCTTCAACAAAGCAGACTCCATTATAGCACCGCACCTCCGAGACATCATCAACTGCTCCCTCAACTCCGCAACCTTCCCGGAAAGCTGGAAACACGCAGAACTCAGCGCCCTCCTGAAGAAACCCACTGCTGACCCCACAAAACTCAAAAACTACCGCCCTATCTCACTCCTTCCATTCCCGGCCAAAGTCATCGAGAAAGCGGTCAACAACCAGCTCGCCGCATTCCTCGAAACCAACAAATCCCTCGACTCCTCACAATCCGGCTTCCGAGCCAAGCACAGCACTGAAACCGCCCTCATAGCAGCAACAGACGACATTCGAACTCTACTGGACAATGGAGACACAGTCGCCCTCATCCTCCTCGACCTCTCCGCAGCCTTCGACACGGTCTGTCATAGCACCCTTTTACAACGCCTCAGAAACGTCGGAATCCAAGGAAAAGCACTGGAATGGATCACCTCGTTCCTCACCGGAAGAACTCAGAGAGTCCGCCTCCCACTATTCAAGTCTGAGGCCACTGAAGTCATCTGCAGCGTACCACAAGGTTCTTCACTCAGCCCCACCCTCTTCAACGTATACATGAGCCCCCTCGCGGTCATCGCACGCCAACACAACCTCAACATCATCTCCTACGCCGATGACACTCAACTGATCCTATCTCTCACCAGAGACCCTAACACTGCCAAAACCAACCTGCATGAAGGAATGAAAGAAGTAGCTGACTGGATGAAGCACAGCCGTCTGAAACTGAACTCAGACAAAACAGAAGTCCTCATCCTAGGCACTTCCCCCTCCGCCTGGGATGACTCTTGGTGGCCAGAGGCCCTTGGAAAAGCACCCATCCCGACGGACCACGCACGGAACCTAGGCGTCATCCTGGATTCCTCACTCTCGATGAACAGACAAGTCAACGCCGTTTCTTCATCTTGCTTCAACATTCTTCGCATGCTCAAAAAAACATTTCGTTGGATCCCCACCGAATCTAGAAAAACGGTCACCCACGCTCTGGTCACTAGCCGACTGGACTACGGAAACACCCTCTACGCCGGTACCACCGCAAAACTCCAGAAAAAACTCCAACGCATCCAGAACGCTTCAGCCAGGCTCATATTAGACATCCCGCGTAAAGAACACATCTCTGGTCACCTGAAAAACCTCCACTGGCTCCCCGTCAATAAGAGAATTACTTTCTGGCTCCTAACCCACGCACACGAAGCACTCTACGAAATCGGACCCGAATGCCTCAACACACGACTGTCCTTCTACACCCCCTCCCGCCAGCTACAATCCTCCAACCAAGCCCTTGCCACTGTACCTCGCATCAACAAAACCACCATGGGAGGTAGATCCTTCTCCTACCTGGCAGCTAAAACCTGGAACTCACTTCCCACTCACCTTCGCCTTACTCAGAACCACCTAGCATTCAGAAAGCAACTTAAAACGTGGATATTTGACAAGTAATTTCCCACCCTTCTTCAAGCGCCTTGAGACCCTCTGGGTATGTAGCGCGCTATATAAATTTATTGACTTGACTTGACTTGAAAGTTGGTTTCAAAAGTGACTTCTGGCTGGAGGAGAAAACAAAGTCAAGCCATAGAGGAATTGAGCCCGGCAGGGCTAATGCTTCCCTTGAAAATGTGTTGAGTCTGCAGATGAGAAAACTTGACCATTAAAAAAACACGCACCGCAGGAACTTATATACAGAGTTAAAATATCTGCTCCATTTGTGTGCAGTGCGGCTTTCCATTCTGAGCTTACCCCATGACTATTGCTTGCATTGCTTCTGTTTCTCTTCTGATGCCCAGGCTAGTCTGTCGCGCATGAGGGACGCTTGTCTGTGTTTTGGGAGATTCTGGTGTACCTGCTGCCACTGTTGGGTGTGTGTGGGAAGTTGCACTATTTCTGGGTACAATACATGTGTTCTGCATGTGAGGCAAGTTTGTACTGTTTTTGCGCGTGCTGTACATATCCTGACTAAGCGAATCTTGGACTAATGCTGGCTGAATTGAAATACACCTGTATAAGCAAGTGAAGCTTGCACTGCTGCTGTCTTTGCTCCACCTCATTGGTGTGTGAGAGAAGGCCTGCACTGCTGTCGCTAACACACTGCTAGCTGCATTTGTTTGAGAGAAGATTGTATTTATCTTGCCCTTGCAGAATCCGTTTTGTGGTGCAAGCTTTCTCCATGGCTCTGTAGGTCGCACTTGTGTCTGTGTGTGGGTGAAGTTTGTACTCCTGGTGTCTTTGTCATACCCGGGATGTTAGACAGGAAAATGGATGCAGCTGCTTCTCAGGCTATGTCTGTTTTGTATAAGGGTGACTATTGCTGTACCTAATTTGTATGTGTGAAGGAAGAGTGCACTGTTGAATCCCCTCTTCGTGTGTGAGGGAAGTTTTTACTGTTGTGCTTGTTATCTAAGTGCATACATGTGTGTGTGATGAAGCTTGGACTAATGTCTGTGTTGTTTCTCTTCGTTGCACAAAGGAACTTGCACTGCTTCTAGCCTGTTTTTTTGTCTTTTGTTTGAGAACATCTTACTCTTTTCATCTCTATGCAGCTGTCATCCTCTGTGACTGTAGTGCTTCGATGCTTGCCTTTGTTCTGTGTGTCAGAGAATCTAATGCTGCAATTGCCCATTCTGCACCTCTTAAGGGAGAACAGTCATTACAACGTGGGGATTACCCCGCACTACCATTACAACGCGGGGATTACAACGAAAGTCGTTACAACGACTTTCGCTGGAGGGCGCTGTTGGATAGGGAATAGTTTAATTTTCTATCCAACACCTTCCCTACTGTCTACGTGGGCTGGAGTTGGAATAGAAAATTAAACTATTCCCCTATCCAGCGCCCTCCAGTGAAAGTCGTTGTAACGACTTTCGTTGTAATCCCCGCGCTGTAATGGCATGCGGGGTAAAAGCCCGCATTGTAATGACATACAACCCACTTAAGTGCGTGCAAGGGAGGTCTGCACTGCTGCTTCGTGTGTGTGTGTGTGCGTGTGTGCATGTGTAGGCAAAGTGTGTGTGTATGTGTGAATGTGTGTGTATGTATAAACATATGAGTGAGTAAAAGTGAAGGTCAATGGGCATCTGAAGCCACTTCCGCTACCCCAGGCATTTTGGTGAATTGACATCCATAGCCTCCCTCTACATTCTGCTTCTTGTAAAAGATCCTGAATCATATTGTGGGCTCTGACCTACATTCTGCAGTCTTTTCTTTTCTAGATAGCTCACTAGATAGCGTTGTGCTTTACAAATGAACATACATGCGACGTGCATACAAACACGATATTTTCACAGATAAAACTTCATCAAATTTCTTTTTAAATGGCAAATATAAAAATATAATTGTTCAATACCTGAAAATGACTCTGCTTGGCCAAGGGAATATCCGTAAGATACACAATATTCAACTCCATATACGTATATTCCAAATGTCTCCGACTGATGGGAAATGTCATGTTGCCCACCGATTTTTCCTAAATTCGCTTCCCAACCTGTGAAGCCTTCCAGGTGCTGCATGGTTGGTGCATAATCACTTAGTGGTCTGTAGTCGAGAAGAAAATCGGATGACGAGGAGGATGAGCGAGACACAATAAATAGGGAGTTGTTAAAAAAGGCATTGGTAACAAACTTGTAGTATCTCCTAGGAAAGTTGCTGGGTGGAACGGTTGCTATGAAAGGATCGAATGGTGATACTAATGGACTGCTGCCCCCCTGGAAGAGATATCCGACCATGATTGGCTCGGTCGCATCCACAAGCATCCCTGTTTGTAAGTCCACGCTGACCTGAGAGCCAGGCTGAAGGCTGTACTGTAGGGTGGTGTTTTCAGTGTGAAGAGTGACTGTGGTGTTTGGTCTTGCAGCAATGAAAATAATACTGTCTCTCACTTCTTTAGTCATCAGCGGGAATACAACAAATTGTTGCCCCCAACTTTGCACAGGATATAGCTGTTCGATTAGAGTGTCACAGCCGCTAGGCTGGAAAAAGTAACATTTACTACCACTGAAAATAACCACAGGTGTTGAAGAAACAACTCTGGTGCCAGTCAGGTCATTAGCGTCATTGAGCAGAATGACCTCCTGTGGAGCCAGGGTGATGGAGACCATCTGTTTGTCTTCATATCTGGTTCCATCAACGAGTAAGGAGCCGGACACTGTAATGTTGACTTGAGTCTCAACATCTTCTCCATTGCCAATAGCAAAATAGTTTCCATACCCACTTACGGCTGTGAAAATGAAGTACTCTGTGCCCAAGTCTTGTTTGGAGAGGCAGGTGAAGGCATCAGCAGAGTACACATATGTGTTAAATGCAATGACTGAAATATCTGCATCTGAGCTCACCGTCACTAGCTTCCTTGATCTTTCACCCTCAGTGAGCATGTAGTCTGAAGGTAGGACCACCTCGGCTGTGCTGTTCTTTGCCAAGAACACAGTCTGATTGTAGGGTGGAGAGGGGACTGTGACCTGCACCATGCATGGCTCATCATAACTGCTCAGCTGTAGTGCGAGGGTGGTTGAAGTATCCAAATTTTCAGTGAAGGCTACAATAAAACTTCTTCCTATATAGCCAGAAAGAATGCAAGGGAACAAAAAACATTTTTGTTTAATGTGAGACCTTTCATTATGTATTATTTGTTTCTGGACAAAAAGGTGCATAATGATAACAAAAAACATAAATGTAAGTAGATACAAGTGTTCCACTTTTCGTGTGTCCTGAGGTCTATTAGCCCTACTTTCGCTCTATTTTATTTTTATTTATTATTTTATAGCATTTATAAGGCGCGCAGCTACCCACAAAGGGTTTCCCGGCGCCGAAACAGCAAAGACACAGGGCACAACTGGAGAGAGAGCAGATCCGAAGGCAAATTATTTATCAAACAACCAGGTTTTCACGCTTTTTCTGAAACTCCTGTAGTTTTCTTCTTTGCGTATTTGAGTGGGCAGTGTGTTCCAAAGAGTCTATCAAAGACTGTTAGGTATATTTACTAAAAGGTCTATCAAAGTCTATCAAAGACTGTTAGGTATATTTACTAAAAGGCTCATGGAACACATCTCAGCAACCAAAAATGCAGTGTTGCATGAAAGGGAGAGAGCAGAATGGCAAAATATCCAAAGAGATATGGTAGTATCCTTCTCTCTCCCTAACTCTGGCACATAAACCTTTTTACCATGGTACTTAGGGGCAGATTTACAAGAAAGTGACGCATCTGTAGAGATGCGTCACTTTCCCTGCGCCACCATTCAAAACCCTTGCGTCACCATGGATGCACCGTATTTCTGACGCATCTGTTGACGGAAAAGTCATGCATTGCTGTCGCAAGCATGACGCACCTCCAGCAATGCATGTTGCTGCCTATATCCAATACACTGCGTCACTAAGGTATTGACGCAATGGTGTCCTAAAAGTCACACAGTGAAATCTTGTAGATTACAAATACAAATACAAGTTCAACTAACATTGGAAACTTTGAGCCAGTCTGTGCCAGAATTCCCAGCAAGTCATGTAACCATTTCTCACCACTGTGGAGCACTAATTGAAGTTGGGCAGATGGGTATACTGTCAGAAATGTGACAGCTATTCCATCTGAGTTTTACATATACAATAGGATAAAATCTACTTGGAATAAGGAGGACGGGATATCAGTCAAGTTTGTGATGGAGTAACCTGTCTGTCAAACTATAAATCAGGCCTGTAATTACTTTTCCAAACACTAATTGAGATGTATTTGGCCCTAAAGTTTTTTTTAATTATTATTGCAGATTTCATTGTAACTACCCAATAGCATATGTCATATGTCAAATATGATGAACCAAAAATGTGCATGTTTGATATCACTTCTACACATTAATGTGGCACAGAAATCAGGATTGAAGGGGACTTTATCCCCCAACTTAAAACATGCCACGGGGCGCGTTAACACAGTGGTGAAGGAAGGGTGTGGGGCATGAGGCGACATGTGTGCAAACACACCCTGTGGCTTGTTTTAAGTTGGAGAATTGATTCCTCTTCAATTCTGAGGTCCCTTGTGGGCCAACTAGCCCACCAGGAACCTCCAGTATGCGCCAGGGAGCTGCGTTGCAGAGGGGTGTTCAGAGGCCACACTCCCTTTTTACAACACTCTGCAAAGGAGCTCCATGGCGCTTACTGGAGGTACCTGGTGGGCTAGTTGGCATCCAGGGAACCTCAGGATTGACAAGGAATTAATTCCCCAACTTAAACCACGCCACAGGGTGTGTTTACACACATGTGAACTCAGGCCCCACCTCCTCCCTGCACCACTGTGCAAACACAACCCGTGGCGCGTTTTAAATTGGGGGATTAACTCCCCTTGAATCCTGAGGGTGCCTGGGGCGCAAGTAGGCCACCAGCTACCTCTCGTAAGGGGCGTGGCCTCATTACACCTCTCTGCAATGCAGCCCCCTGGGGCGTTTCCAGAGTGGGAACTGAATCCCCTTCAATACTGGGGGTCCCTGGGGGCCAACTAGCCCACCAGGAACCTCCAGTATGCGCCAGGGGGCTGCGTTGCAGAGAGGTGTAAAAAGGGGCGTGGCTTCATTAGTCGTATGGTGCCCAGATCGTATCCTACGCCGACGACACCCAGCTCCTCTTCTCGTGTAAGAGAGGAGGAGACTTTGATGGGGAGAGTATCCAGGATTGCCTTGGGGCTGTTTTCCAATGGTTCCAACTGAACAGCCTCAAGTGCAATTCCGATAAGTCGGAGGTACTCTTCTTTGGGTGCGACACAGAGCCAGACTGGCCTGGTGGCCGATTAATATGTTTCCTCCGTCTTGTTCTTCCCAAGTCGCCAAGAATCTGGGGGTCAAGATGGATAAGGGGCTAACATTGAAATCCCAGATCCTCGGGGTGTCGGGCACCTGCTTCGGCATCCTTAGGATGTTGCGGAGGTTCCCTCCCCTGCTGTCTGAGGAGCATAGGAAACTGACAGTGCAGGCTCTGATCGGGTCCGGGTTGGATTCTTCTAACATTCTTTACCTGGGCCTGCCAGAGTATTTGCTGCAGCGGCTCCAAGTAGTGCAGAACGCTGCCGCGAGAGCAATCTTTGGATTAAATAGATGGGCCAGTGCATCGGGCCTGTTGAAAACCTTGCATTGGCTTCCTATCCGGAAACGGATCGCCTTCAAGGCTCTGACTCTGGCCTATAAAGCTCTCCACGCGGTGGGAGCAAAGTATCTTCAAAAGAGACTGGTCTTCTATCAACCGACCAGGTCTTTGAGGTCGGAATCCCTGTTTTTGGCGGTTGTTCCGCGTGTGAAGAGAGCTCGCCTGGGAGGCCGCTCTTTTGGATTGCTGGCGCCACAGTTGTGGAACTCTCTGCCGCTTGCTCTGCGGGGAGCGACCAGCCTACTAGCTTTTAGAAAAGGCCTTAAAACCTGGCTGTTTACCCAGTAGCCTGTTTTTCCTGTATGTATTTGTTTGGCATTCTGTCCTTTTCTTTTAACGGTGTTATGTTATTGTGTTGCAGCCTTCCTTTAATAAAAAAGCGCTGGTACACTCTTTTTGAGTAGCCGTGCGCTATACAAAAGAATAAATAACATAACATAACATTACACCTCTCTGCAACACAGCCCCCTGGCGAGTTTCCAGAGGGGGAACTGAAACCCCTTCAATACTGGGGGTCCTTGGGGGGCAACTAGGCCACCAGGAACCTCAAGTGTGAGCCAAGGGGCTGCGTTGCAGAGAGGTGTAAAAAGGGGCGTGACCTCATTACACCTCTCTGCAATGCAGCCCCCTGGTGCCTTTCCAGAGGGGAAACTAAATCCCCTTGAATACTGGGGGTCCCTGGGGGCCAACTAGCCCACCACGAACCTCCAGTATGCGCCAAGGGGCTACGTTGTAGAGAGGTGTAAAAAGGGGCGTGGCCTCATTACACCTCTCTGCAACGCACCCCCCTGGCTCGTTTCCAGAGGGGGAACTAAATCCCCTTGAATACTGGGGGTCCCTGGGCCAACCAGCCCACCAGGAACATCCAGTATGCGCCAGGGGGCTGCATTGCAGAGAGGTGTAAAAAGGGGCGTGGCCTCATTACACCTCTCTCTATTGCAGCCCCCTGGTGCGTTCCCGAGGGGGAAGTAATTTCCCTTGAGTACTGGGGGTCCCTGGGGGCCAACTAGCCCACCAAGAACCTCCAGTATGCCCAGGGGGCTGCGTTTCGGAGCGGTGTAAAAAGGGGCATGGCCTCATTATACCTCTCTGCAACGCAGCCCCCTGGCGCATACTGGAGGTTATTGGTGGGCTAATTGGCCTCCAGGGACCCCCAGTACTCAAGGGAAATTACTTCCCCCTCTGCAAACAGACCAGGGGGTGCGTTTTCTGGGAGGTGCAATGAGGGGGCGTGGCCTCCTCCCCAATCCCGTTTTTTTTAAATTTACTTTTAAGAAGGGGGCTTCCTTTTCTTTTTTTTTGGCCCTGGGAACCCCATCCCCCAGGGCCTGCTCCCAAATTATTATTATTTTTTTTAATTTTGGGAAGGGGCCCTTGGCCCCCCTCCAGAGGCCTTTTTCGGCCCCAGGGACCCCATCCCCCGGGGCATGGCCTTTTAAAAAAAAAAATCTCTTTTGGAGGGGGGTGTAGGAGAGTAGGGTCTGCTATCCTATGGTCACCCCAAATTTTTGCTTTTTGCTTCACTGGTTTATGACTTAATGTGGCTGTGGGCCTGCTAATCAGACCCACAGCCTGCTGTTCTCTCTCTAAATTACTGCCAATGCACTTTAGGTGCATTACGAATTGGAACTGGTTCACCTTATTGGCCCCTGTAACAGAGTACCCTAGGTACCCAGGGCATAGGTGTTTCCAAGGCCTACCAGGGGCTGCAGCATGTATTGTGCCACCCCTGGCCTGGCCTACATATTTGACACAACTGGCTGATCACTCAGCTGGGGCAAGTTGGTGTAATCACCTCTTGCTTAGGTGTAGTATGCCTATACCTAACCTAAACTGGACACATATGTTCCTATCAGCCACTCCTATGGGAGGCCTCATCAATCCTGGAGGCAGAGTGCTTGGAAATATGTGAGATGGTGCTCTAGCATGACCTGAGCCTGTCTGCAGCTGTCGGGAACAACTCCCTTAGCTGGTCCGGGATATTGCCATACCATATACTCTTAAGTGCATTATAATCCTCGCGGTTATTTGCTAGCTTTGGTTTGGCTTTATCAAAACATGTCGAGTAAGGTGTCATACGATTTGGAATACTATCCCCTCGACAGTTCTGTCGACGGGGATAGCATTCTACCCTTCTAGAGGGACACGACATGTACATAGCCCTAACCCCGGTTAAAGTTAACCAGAGCCTCAGCATCACAAAATGGATGTGCCACCACAGACACAAGTCTGACCTCCTGCTGCTGGGAGTCTTTCCAGCGAGGAGGGCTCGGACAAAGGGGTTCCTGCCTTGGGAGGTGCGAGCACCACCCCAGACAGGATTTTGTGTATTGGGTAGGACAGGGCTGAATAGATTGAGACATGCCCGGGGCACACAAGGTGTCCTCGTGCATAAGCCAGTCCAAACCGGTCCTAGGACTTTCCAGACCCAGGCCTGGCAAAGAGCTGGACAAAGGAGAGGAGGGACCAAGCAGGTGATCCACCCCTCAGATTGGAATAAGAGTGGGAGCAGTGCCAGAGCACCTCAGATCATCCTGAATCAACTTGAAACTAAGAAGACGACTGGACTTCGACATTCTGCTGCTCAGAAGACTGAAGAGTATCTCCCTTGTGGCCTAGGAGTGGCCACCCTGTGAAAACAGGTACCAACCAGCAACTCGACGTCTGCTTTGCCGCCGCCTCCCGCCAGAGCCCGAGCCCAGAGCCTGACAAGACCCAGACTTCTCCCAGCCCGATCCACAGTCCCTGCAAAGAAGGGACCCGTGGAGGCACCGAGAGACGTGGGACCGGACCTCTTGGAAGACCCCAAAAAAGCTGACTGCGCAGCATCCAAGGCACCCTCGATGTTGTGCTTTGGGGACTGAGAACCCCTACCACCGAGCAGCCCTTGCACCGAAGATCAGCCCCCCAGCATCTCCACGATCTGCGTGGGGCCCTTTTGCATCGTGCCACTCGACGCGCCATCCCGGCCACTTGCCACGTGGTCAGCGGCCATCTTGGGGATGAAACCTACAATCTACACTGCGGGTCTGGTTGCTCCAGACTTGCCCTCGCTCCTGTAAAAGGGAGCACCTGCTCTGAACTTGCTGGTCCGAGTGATAAGCCTTTTTTGATTCCTGCGTGGCTTGCATTAGCCAAGGCCTGTTTTCTCCAATCAAGTTGCCGACACCGCCAACAGCGAGAAGCCTGCGTGGGACAGCTCGTGATCAACTCCTGGACATCCTCGACCTCTTTGTGTCCACGTGGCTGCAGAGAGAAGCTACACCTCATCGCCTGTTTGCACCCGACATCGCCTGGTTCCAACCTGGTTCCACGGTAGTCACTGGCTAGTGACTTTGAACATTGTCCCCTCTGCTTTCAGGTCTTCACAACTTCAGATCCACCCTTGGATCCACCGGAACTCTTCACATCGAGCCGCCTGCAGCATCTTCAGCTCCAAGCACCATCGACCAGCGTGACGAAACCCGACACTACTTCGACCCTATGCACCCGCGTCCTGTGGGTGAGGTAACTCAGCAACGCCGGTGTTCCCACACTGGTACAGACCTCTAGTGTCTGTGTCTAAAGTTTCACTCCTCTAGGTCACTCGGAAGGTTCCTAAATAACTAACTTTATAACTTTTACGCACCATAGACATTGCATTGGTGAGTGCGTGCACTTTAAACACTGCACCCGAGTCCCGCGGGCCTTTCCCGACTTAGTCACTGCTAGTCCCGATCAGCTCCAGTGATTCCCAAGGCCCTAGGCCTGTTTCCTTTTTGATTGGTATCTCTTATACCACTTTCTTAGTATATGGTTTAGGTGGCCCCTAGGGTTCATCCATATTGTGCAACTTTTGTGTATTTAAACGGTGTTTTGTTTAACGCTTGTGCTTCTGTGCTCATAAAGAGTTCAGGGGATATTTGTAGTTAATAAATATATATATATATATATTTTCAATATATATCTGTGTGGTTTCCTTTCATTTGGTATTCAAGGGGGTTGTATATGGTAAAACAGCTTGCTTCACATGCCTTCCAAAGTTTAGCCCAAGACTGCTTTTTCCACGCTAGCACTAGGATAGCTGGTCTATAAGGTTGACGTACAACCAATCATCATAAGGGTTGCTTGGCATGGTACAAGGTGATCACTAGAACTAGTGAGCATCATATACCAGGCCAGCTTCTCACAGGGAGCTGTCTTGCCCCCCTCCTGTGACCTCTTATGGCCCCGGGGACCCCATCCCCTGGGGCTGTTTTTAAATTATTTATTTATTTATTTATTTTGTGGAGGGGGGCCTTGTCGCCACCCTCCCGGGCCTAGCCCCGGGGACTCCATCCCCCGGGGCTGGCCCTCCGCGTTGGGGGCCGGGGGGGTCCTCAATTCCCCCACGGTCCCTGCCGGCTCCCCGCATCCTGCGGGAGCAGGCATTGCTTTTCTACTTGGGGAGCAGCTTACATGCTGCTCCCCATATAGAAAAGCAATCGGCTTTGGTTTTTGGAAAAGAAAGCAGGTTTCCTGCTCTCTCTTCCAAAAATCAAAGCAGTTTGGTCTCCCACCCTACGATAGCAAACTACTGTGTTCCAGGCGTAGGCACCCCGGGACACTGCAGGTGCCGGCAGTGGGGGGTGGCGGTCCCCAGGTCCACCACAAGGCTCCAGGAGGGGGCCCCCCTCCCAACATTTAAAAGCCCCGGGGGTGGTGGTCCCCGGGGCTGGGGAGTCTGTCACAGACCCCCCTATTTTGAATATTAGAGCCCCGGGAAGCTGGCGGTCCCTGGGGCGTGTGGGGGGCTTGAGCCCCCCAAACAGGATTTTTTTATTTATTTAAGAAGCCCCGGGTGTGGCGGTCTCTGGGGGTGCGGGGGGGCCATGAACCCCTCATACATAATTTTAAAGCCCCGGGGGTGGCGGTCCCTGGGTCTGGGGGGCCCCACTGGGCGCCCCATTATTAAAATAAAAAATAAGCTCCAGGGGTAATGGTCCCCGGGGCTGCGGGGGGGCCATGAGCCCCCCGCATACCTAACGTGAAAGCCCCGGGGGATGGCGGTCCCCAGGGCTGGGGGGCCCCTCTGGACCCCCATTATAATGAAATACATAGCCTCTGGGATTTGGCACCACAGGGGGCTATTTTCAAATACTGCAAGCTTCGTTTTTTGTTTTTTTACGCGGGATACGCGTACTTTACGCGCATCCCGTGATTTTTAACCTCATAGCTGCTTCTGATGGCCAACGGCCGTCGTGTGCACTACCTTTGTAGTGCTGTGCATGTCCGTTGGCCGTCGCCGCCCACTTAATAGAATGTCCCGCACTAGCGCGGAAAGTTCAACGCAGCTAAGGGGTTAAAAAATAATAATAATTTTATGGGCCTTTGGGGTCATTGTGGGACCCCCTGAGGAGGCATAAGGGGTCAGGGTATTTCTACCCTGCCTCCTTTTCTTGTTTTCGCGTTTCTTTTTCTGTTTTAGAACCGAGGCACAAGATGGCTGCCAACACTTCCTGGTTCGGAGTGTTGACAGCCAATTAGCATGCAGCTCGTGCTCGAGAGGGTACGCATATAATCCTTGGATGGTACTTCGTCCATAGATATATCTATGATTTTACTTTAGATTTTTTCAGGAACTATTGAACGGATTTACACCATTTAACAAAGAGGGCTGTTTCTGAACCAAGGACTACCTTTTTGCCAAATTTGGTGTAATTCTGTTCAGCAGTTCGGGCTGTAGCCCGTCTTAAAGATCCCTAAGGAAAATTGCATGGGGAAAACACGTTTTAGGTCCCCCTTTTTTTCTCAGCCCCGCTTGACGAATCACCCCCAAACCTCAGGGAATGAGCGGAGCGGAAGAAGTGTCAGCCAAGAAGCAAGAAGTATTGGCAGCCATCTTGGGACCAATATACATGATAGCACCTCATTAAAAAGCATTGTAGTTAATAGTTACATTATAAATCATTTGTTGATGGTACCATACTCATTTTAGGAATTGTGGTGTGTTCTAAGGTGATTTTACCATGTGAAAAAGCCTTCTGCTGGGATATCATGAATCATGTTTGAAAGAAAACTATTATCTCATGCTTTTCCCACAGTGGTTTGGAAGGGGATCTATAAGCTAAACTGAAAGCATATTTTCTGTAAATTCACATTATCTTTCTCAGTCATGTGAGAATGAAGTCTGACATTCTCAGTAAAACATGTACATCCAACAAGAGCAGAGACTGTCAGTCGATTCCTTTGTGTTCTACTGCAGCCTCCTAGAGTGTTCTAAAGAACAACTAGAGCGCTAACAGTCCTACTTATTACAAAGGTATGGCACACCTGAAGCCATCTTGATTGGAATAAAGTGGTAACTCTTAAAACATTTAATTTAAAAAGGAACAAAATGAGGGGGTATATTTTGCCATAGAAAGTATGATTAGTGCTGCAGAAAGAAAACTTAGGGCACATTTTGAGTGACTTCTCAAATCTTCTTCTATTTCATTAAAACATTCTGACATGCAGTCTCCCAAGATGGCCACCAGAGGCAAAAGAGCCCAAATATACCCAAATATCACCCAGATGTAGCCCAAGTTTAGCCCAATGACAGAATGTCACAGAGTGTTCTAAAGAACAACTAGAGCACTAACAGTCTTACTTATGACAAAAGTATGGCACACCAGAAGCCATCTTGATTGGAATGAAGTGGTAAGTCTGAAAACATTTAATTTAAAAAGGAACAAAATGAGGGGGTTCATTTTGCCATAGAAAGTATGATTAGTGCTTCAGAAAGAAAAATTAGGGCACATTTTGAGTGACTTCTCAAATCCTCTTCTATTTCATGAAAAAATTCTGACATGCAGTCTCCCAAGATGGCCACCAGAAACAAAAGAGCCCAAATGTAGCCCAAATATCACCCAGATGTAGCCCAAGTATAGCCCAATGGCAGAATGTCCCAGAGTGTTCTAAAGAACAACTAGAGCGCTAACAGTCCTACTTATTACAAAGGTATGGCACACCTGAAGCCATCTTGATTGGAATAAAGTGGTAATTCTTAAAACATTTAATTTAAAAAGGAACAAAATGAGGGGGTATATTTTGCCATAGAAAGTATGATTAGTGCTGCAGAAAGAAAAATTAGGGCACATTTTGAGTGACTTCTCAAATTCTCTTCTATTTCATTAAAAAATTCTGACATGCAGACTGAAACATGCACTTTGAACACCAGCAGCAGACTTCCCTGGTGAGCAATAGCTTTACTACAGTGATCTAATGAGCAACTAGAGTGCTAACATTCAGAATTTATGGCAAATGTGTGACACATCTGATGCCTTCTTGATGGAACCAAAGTAAACAAGCATTGAAAATGCAAAATATCTCTCCCTCGTTTAAGTTAAAGCCATTCTGTTTGTAATGAGGTGGCTTTTTAGCTTTGCTTTTATTAGTGTTTTTAAAACTTTCATGTAAATAACATGTATATGTATGCATGCATTTATATTTGTATTTATACAGATATGCAGATTATATATGTTTATATATGTATGTATATATATATATATATATATATATATATATATATATATATATATATACACACATACATATATATAAATGCATATGCATATATATGCATATATATGTGTATATGTGTGCGTGTAGAGAGAGGTAGAGGTGTAGAGGTAGAGAGGTAGAGAGGTAGAGACTAGTAGAGAGAGAAGTAGAGAGAGGTAGAGAGTAGAGAGTGAGTAATAGAGAGTAGAGAGTGAGTAGTAGAGAGTAGTAGAGAGCAGTAGAGAGAGCAGCAGAGAGTGAGTAGTAGAGAGTAGTAGAGTGAATAGTAGAGTGAGTAGTAGAGAGTAGTAGAGAGTGAGTAGTAGAGAGTGAGTAGTAGAGAGTTGTAGAGCGTAAGTAGTAGAGTGAGTAGTAGAGAGCAGTAGAGAGTGATTAGTAGAGAGTAGTAAAGAGTGAGTAGTAGAGAGTGAGTAGAGAGTGAGTAGTAGAGAGTGAGTAGTAGAGAGTAGTAGAGAGTGAGTAGCAGAGAGAGAGAATAGTAGAGAGTAGTAGAGAGTGAATAGTAGAGTGAGTAGTAGAGAGTAGTAGAGAGAGAGTAGTAGTGAGTGAGTAGTAGAGAGTAGTAGAGAGGGAGTAGTAGAGTGAGTAGTAGAGAGTGAGTAGTAGAGAGTAGTAGAGAGAGTAGTAGAGAGTGAGTAGTAGAGAGTAGTAGAGAGTGAGTAGTAAAGAGTGAGTAGTAGAGAGTAGTGAGTAGTAGGGAGTGAGTTGTAGAGAGAGAGTAGTAGAGTTTTAGAGAATGAGTAGTAGAGAGTGAGTATTAGAGAGTAGTGGAGTAGTAGAGATTAAGTAGTAGAGAGTAGTGGAGAATATTCTAAAGTTTGGCACAGCACCACTTGCACAATAAGTCCAATCAAATCATATCACTTAGAGTTCTTATTGAAGTGCTGAATCTTGGTGTATAGTCAAATGCTTTTATTTTCCTTAAGTTTATGTACCACAGCCAGCCGACACGTTTCGTTCTGTACAACAGAACTTCTTCAGGGCATTCTTATTTCCTTCAAGTTATGTCGGTATCCTGTTGTCATATAACTAGATATCTCTTCCAAATGTTAGACGAGACGTAAGTACATTCTTATTCAAAGTGACTAGGTATCAATGTTACCCACACAATTCAGGCAGTCTTGAGTAATTTATAGCATCCTCAAAGTCAGTCTTTCAAAAATTCCAAAGTATAGGACATGATAATCCAAATCCAAATGTTTCTCAAGAAAAGTCATTTTCAATCGTTCGGAATATCGGCGTTTGGGCAGATATGACCCAGGGACCCCCAGTATGCAAGGGGAATTAGTACCCCCTCTGCAAACGCGCCAGTGGCCTGCGTTGCAGAGAGGTGTAAAAAGGGGCATAGCCTCATTACACCTCTGTGTAATGCAGCCCCCTGGCGCATACTGGAGGTTCCAGGTGGGCTAGTTGGCCCCCAGGGAACCCCAGTATGCAAGGGGAATTAGTTCCCCCTCTTCAAACATGCACGGGGGCTGCGTTGCAGAGAGGTGTAAAAAAGGGAGTGGCCTTATTACACCTCTCTGCAATGCAGCCCCCTGGCGCATACTGGAGGCTCCTGGTGGGCTAGTTGGCCCCCAGTGACACCCAGTATGCAAGGGGAATTAATTCCCCCTCTGCAAACGCGCCAGGGGGCTGTGTTGCAGAGAGGTGTAACAAGGGGCATAGCCTCATTACACCTCTGCAATGCAGCCCCCTGGCGCATACTGGAGGTTCCAGGTGGGCTAGTTGGCCACCAGGGGCCCCCAGTATGCAAGGGGAATTAGTTCCCCCTCTTCAAACATGCACGGGGGCTGCGTTGCAGAGAGGTGTAAAAAGGGGCGTGGCTTCATTACACCTCTCTGCAATGCAGTCCCCTGGCGCATACTGGAGATTCCTGGTGGGCTTTCAGGTCTTATATAGTTACGAATTAGCATTAAAAAAAAACTTTGATATTCACTGAAAAAAACATAGGTTTCAGGCCTTATATAGTTAGGAATTAGCATTTAAAAAACCTTTAAAATTCACTCAAAAAACTATAAGTTTTAGGGGTACTATAGTTTGCTGGACATTTCACTCATACAAAACCATTGAAATTGCTCCTCTATAGTTAGTTGTACTAACTATATTTCGCACACCCACAATCCACTGCTGATGATGTCACATATTACATCATTCATGACATGGTCAGTGACATCACTGATGACATCTCAAATGACATCACTGATGACATCACTGATGACATCATCCACGTGATAATCACATACACCTTTTCATACACTAGTAAAATCTTTCATCACTCTTTGTAAAATACAGAGTATCATATTTGAATCCATTGTTACAGCAATACAAGTATCTTAAAACCCACTCAGTGATTCATAGATGTATACACACATCTAATCACTTACCTGTAGATTCACTCATACATGCTGTCAATGAACAATAGAACAATATCAAAAATACTTATACACCTAAATCGACATTACACACCAGCACACATCCTATTCACATATGAAGTAATCCTACTCACTTATGCAAACAATGGATCATACTTACATATTTACTTAGCTACACACTTATAAAAACACAACTTCATCCATTCATTTAGATAGTAAGTCATACTTAGTGAATTATAAAATCATTATTACAAGTATAAAGTTATCCATACAGTTACTCACACAATCATTGAGTCTTATGTATACTTATTTATATACAACAACTGACACATACACTGCCTTTTATTTTCTAGTTTGTTGGATATGTACCATTGAGAAATATATTTGCTCATCACCACACCCATAATGATATTCACTCACCCAAACAACTGTTAGAATATGTAGTTTTAACTTCATATATCTAGTGAATCAACTATTCACACATCTTTGGGCAGTCACACACCCCCCACCGAACCACACACACATTCACTCTCCCATACAAATACTCAGTTAACCAATCAATAACTAATATAGACTTTCACATAGCTAGTAACCAACTGGAGAACCAGTTTACACAACAACTGACAAAGTGATACAGATATTCAAATAGTTTAGTCACTATCCACTATATTTGGTGACACTATAAATTGGTCAAGTAAACAGTCAATTACACTGCTACTAAATCCTCCATCCAAATATTTATTTTTATATATCCACTCATTCTTCAATGCAAATTGCTATATATATAATGCATATTTAAATAACGAAGCAAACCACATTCACTGGATGATGTCATCAGCGATGTCATCAGTGATGTCATTTGAGATGTCATCAGTGATGTCACTGACCATGTCATGAATGATGTAATATGTGACATCATCAGCAGTGGATTGCGGGTGCGCGAAATATAGTTAGTACAACTAACTATATAGGAGCAATTTCAATGGTTTTGTATGAGTGAAATGTCCAGCTAACTATAACACCCCTAAAACTTCTAGTTTTTGAGTGAATTTTAAAGGTTTTTTAAATGCTAATTCCTCACTATATAAGGCCTGAAACCTATGGTTTTTTCAAGGAATATATATATATTCACTGAAAAAAACATAGGTTTCACACATGTTATAGTTATCTTGACATTTCACTCATACAAAACCATTGAAATTCCCCCGTTACAGTTAACTATAACTCGCGCACCCGCAATGCACTGCTGATGGCGTCACATATTACATCACTCATGACATGGTCAGTGACATCACTCATGACATCACTGATGACATCTCAAATGACAGTGATGGAATATGTGACGTCATCAGCAGTGCATTGCGGGTGCGCAAGTTATAGTTAACTATAACGGGGGAATTTCAATGGTTTTGTATGAGTGAAATGTCCAGATAACTATAACATCTGTGAAGCCTATGTTTTTTTCAGTGAATTTCTTAGGTTTTTTTAAATGCTAATTTTTAACGATAACACCCCTGAAACCTATGTTTTTTCAGTGAATTTCTAAGGCTTTTTAAATGCTAATTTTTACCTATAACACACCTGAAACCTATGGTTTTTTCAGTGAATTTCTAAGGTTTTTTAATTGCTAATTTTTAATTGTAACGTACGAGAAACCTATGGTTTTTTCAGTGAATTCGAAAGGTTTTGTAAATGATAATTCTTAAATATATTGATTATTTTAAAAAAAATCAGTTTTTATTAAATGTCCACATTTTTATAATAAATATTTACATATTATTTTGTTTTATTCATATTTCGTATTATAATGTAAAATAATAAAACTAAACTCAAGATAGTCGCACCGTACGCGTATGGTGAACAGACCGACTTTTGTACTGTAAATTGTACTCAGTGCGCACGCACACGTCACGAGTACGTTTTGACGTTACGCGGCGCATCCGTGTGACGTTTACGACTCCCCGTACGCGCACCTCGGAAAGTTTTATAATGTTAAAAACGATATATTTATGTATATTTTGTAATTGTTTAAGGTAGACATTATCTGGGATAATCAAGAAAATGTTTTTTTTTTACTTTTAAGAACCGTATATTACTTTTTAAAGTAATTACGAATATCGCGATCGTACATCCAGCGTACACGCACCGTATGAGCATCATAAGCACAACGTAAGAGCTCCGTAAGCGCACCGTAAGAGTACGTACAGTCATGTGACATTAAAAGAAGAGATTTTATTGGTTCATAATACTTCCAACTCCAATTGTTGAAAGACCCCTCCCATTTTGTTCATTCTACTTGGACTTTCAGTCAAGCAGGATCTTTTCTGTGAAGTTTTGTGCAACTGTACATTATTAATATGGCTGCTCAGTCTCCATCAGCATCGGACCACTCTTCAGATGAAAATACTTATCTTCCTGAGCCTCCTCCTCTGAAGAAGAAGGAGGCTTTCATTTGGAATTTTTTTACTTTTCCAGTAGGGGAGAAGAAAGTTAATGCTCCAAAGGTCACTTGCAACATCTGCCAAGTGACACTGTCTCGCGGTGCCCCAAGCAAAAAATATTCGTTTGGGACTGCAAGCATGGACCGGCATGTAAAAAACTTGAATCCCAACAACTACGCAATGGAGGCCACACGCAGCCAACAGGATGTTGTACCACCTGCAGTAGCAAGCACCTCCACTGCATCACCTTCTGGAAGCACTCCTACGCATGTGATTGTTCCCCAGTTTGCAAATATAAAGTTCCTTTGCAAACACTGCAATGAACTGCTATGCTAAGGGGACCAGTCAGTGGACCTGATTATAAGGAGGCAGGAGCACCACCAATTCCCAAAAAACTGTTTTTTTTAAAAAAAAATGTATACAGATCCGCAGTTTTTTGTTTGGAAAAGTTCAATTGTTCTAGTTTTTGTTTAAAAAAATAATGAAATAAATTGTTCAAAATACTACTAAAAAAATACAAAATAACAAAAATAAAAAAATTGTTCTTTACATAACTACCTCTACTGGTCAAAAAAAATAACTACATTTCTATGTTTGTCTGTAAAAGTTTGTCAGAAAGAATGTGTAGTTCTTAAATGAATGAATGAATATGAAAGTGCAAAACTATAAGGATGTGCTACAGCATAAATCTATAGGGTATTTACCTATAGTATACTGTAGTACCTCCGAAGCACTTGAATGTAACATATGTATATAAATATGTTACAACTCTATGCTTCAATTTACACTATTGGTGAAACTGCGTGGATGAATTTGTATGTATTAAGGGTGGTTTTACAACCCCCTTGTGCCTCTTTTACACAACCGTTGCATCACATTTGTGATGCAGCGGTGGTGCAAAAGATGTACCATGATGTATGCTGTTTACAATCTGACGTAATTGGAAGGTGCGTCACATTGTAAAGGCGTGCACCAAAAGAAGGCTTTCCTGCATAGATGGGGGATGTTCTGGTGCAGAAACGTGTCCTATAAGTGACTAAGTGAAATTTATAAGATTTCATTCAGTCACTTTTGAGTTTATACTGTGTCAAAACCCTGCACCTGTTTGAAGCAGGTGTAAGGATTGATACAGCATTATGAGCATAGGCCCCAAACAGCATTGCAGCAGCTGCATTTTCCTTGCAATGCAAATGAAGCAATGCGCCATCTTCACAGCACAGATACATCACATATCTGCGCCACTTTTCCCTCATAGTGCACCATTTTAATGTAGTGAATGCCTTATTACACACTCTTCAATTAGTCACTAGAAAAGTATACCAAGAGTAACAGAGAGTTTACTGGAAGTGAAAAGATAGAAATTGCATAATTCAACATAAAAAAGGCAAATTAGCAGGTGCAGACAACAATATATGCACAGTCTGTAGGGGTTTGAAGCACTCTATGCCCTTAGGCCCACTTTGCACCATGAGTAATTGACTACTCACATAGGCCTCATTTATGAGATGTTGCCGTAGGAAAGTGCAGCAGGCCTTCCTGCTACGCTTCCCTATGGCAAAAGAAAAAGATAGGAATGTGCCATATCTATAAGATGTAGCATATTTCTATCCTTTTCCCTTGCGCTAGTTCACAATGATCTGCCTGCAACAATGAACAAACCTTTGCACAATGGAGCAAAGGTGTCTGTGTTGCAAGGATGAATATTTTTGTAGAGATAGGCAAACCTTTCTGTACAAAAATAATCTCAAGATACTTCTCCTTTTTCTACGTATGTTGCAGAAAACAGCACACATAGAGAAAAGAAAAAAACAGGGAGAATTACAACTATTTTTCCTCATTGCACCTTCTTTATGCCTCTCCTGGGAACGCATACGTTTTTCGCAGTGCCTCAGATTTACAATTTCTTGTATATGTTGAGCAGTGTCAAAAGGCCATGGGTGTTGCTCGAAACTCCCCCAGCAACACCCATTGCACATTCCTTTAACACAGAATACTACATTAAAAGGTCTGATATTTATCAAGCAACAGTACACCAAAGAAAGTGCATTAGTGCTGCCTGATAAATATTACACTGACAGTTATGCCACAGAACATCACAAAAAGTGAATAGAAACCTTCCTCAGAAAATCATAAGTAAAATCATAACTATATCTATAGAAGCTTACTGTACTCTATAATGTACTCTGTACAGTATACGTACACTACGCATTCCTTCCCGAGCACAAGCTGCATGCTGATTGAATGTCAACTGTCTGGTTGAATATATAGCATCTTCACTTTTACAATACAGCCTTATAGCCCACCATAAAAGGCTATACCGGCTATTAAAGACTCTCTCCAGCATTAAAGGCCAGAGTCGAAGGTGAGGGCCTTTAACAAGGGGGAGGAACTTTAACAGCCAGTATAGCCCAGCTACAAAGGGCTATTAGACTATTAGAACATTCTACCATTAGAAGACAGAATGCTCTAACAAAAAAGAACAAAGCCTTCAGGTAGTGCAAGAGGATTGGAATCCCCTCAGGCTCCCTGAAGCCTTTATTCACAGCCAGAGCAGTGAACATAGTAACATTGGAATGTTGGAGCTCCAGGCTTATACCAGTCATTATAAGCGAAGAGCACCCCATTGTTATCAGTGGAGCTCCCAACATTCCAATGTTCTAATAGTTTATAGATAAGCACATAGTGCTGTATGGCTCAATACAATACTGAAACAGTAGAGTGAGAGTGATTGATGAAAGTGTAATAATACAGACTGGAGAATTCAATATAGAAAACACTAGTTTGTAGGTACATAGAAGACTGTAAGGATAGTCTATGGAGGTTTAAAGCAGTCCACAGCCTAAGACGTACTGTCCTCCATGAATATTTGGATACTGACTAGATGGTTACTGTTCTGCAAGCAGACTGCCTACTGAATTTTAAATAACTTCATTTTTAGCACAGTGCATACTGAAGGATATTCAGTTGAATAGCTCTGTACAATACGGAATCACCAATCACAGACACCTTGCTGTAAGTCAAAGGATATACACCTGGAAATAAAAATTATAAAACACAAGTTTGCTGGCTCATAGAACAGTACATACGTAATCTATAAAGGTTTGAAGCAGTCTATGCCCTAGCAAACCCAGTTTGTACCATGAGAACTTAAATACTAGCTGAATGATTACAATGCTGCAGGAAAAGTCTCTCAAACCATTTTTATTTTTTAATCATAAATTGATTTTTGTAACATTTCATAATTTTATGGAACTTCCAGCATGATTTCGTCAGAAATTTCGTTTTCTTCATCATGAATTTCAAAAGTCATATCATGAAACTCAAATGTCGTTTAACGCTTCAAGAAAGTTCTCGTCTAAAGTTTCATCTAATAAATCGCAGGTAATATCTCCTGCACCAATACTTTCTTCTTCATTCTCAGTCTCCATGAAAGGTATATTTAACTCTTCCATCAGAGAGTTAGTAATTTCAAAACTCTCTTCCATATTCTTCTGCTCCTCTTCCATAGTGAATTTTATTATGCTGTTGTTCCTTGCAGAAAAACATAAACATTTCAATTTATCATTTTCCCTAATACATAATATAAAATTAGCTTTATCAACTATTTTGCTCTTTAACCCATATTATGAGAAAACCATTCTCAACTTTCTTACATGATTATATCTATAAAATGTGCTTATATGAATATTTAGTTATAACATTCCCTTACATTTTCAAACCAGTCACTCTTTATCAGTATAAAATGCAGTACTAAAAAAAGTAAAACATATCTATTCAGCTTACCAGTTCCAAAGCAGTTGATGTGTTGTAGTAAAATACAAAGTACACAGGTACACTCAGTATATATATTTTTTAAATTCTTCAAATATGTTTCAAAGATACAAACCGTCTTTACAAACTTTTGTACACCATGGACGTTCTGTTACTTCACCTCTGTCGATGTACATTCCATCGATTATTTTTGACAGTTAGTTATACTTACCTTCAACATAAATTAAAAAAAAAATAATAATTATTACAAATTTAGCATCTGTAGAAGACAAAAAGAAATAGAATTACCATTTATCTTTTAAAACGCAAAATCATTTCTAAAGCATTTAATTTGCCTTTTTTGCTGTTCTCAGAATATATTGAATTTCACTACAAACAGTGAGTTCAATAATACTCATCACATAACAGCGGGCAAAAAAAAGACAATCGAGAATATTATCTTAAAAAAACCTAAACAACAATCTCAATAACACTCTTAAATCTTTTTTTCTAAGACCAATTTCTTATGTAACTATGAGGTATGACAAACAATCCTGAAATAACAAAACACCATCATTAATTTTATTCCATTATAAATAATGTTACTTACAAATATATGCTAACAAAATTTGGAACAAAAAGTTATTAAAGGTTACACATACTTTTCTGCATGGCCAAATAGTATGTGTGAAATTCTTAGTTTGAAAGTTGTTCAATACTAATTCTGAACATCTGCCTTCCAGACTTCTGATTCAAATCCACTGATATTATTTGCACCGTCCCCCAGTGCTAATCTCTCAGTCCAACGCTATTCAACATCTTCATGACCACCCTCACACAAATAGCCCGCCATCTCAACAACAACATCATCTCTTACGTCGACAACACCCAGCGCATCCTCTTGCTCACCAAGGAGCCACATACCATAAACAACCACCTCCACAATGTAATTAAGGACATCACCAAGTGGAAAAAGAGCAGCTCTCTAAATCTGAACTCGCACAACATGAAGATACTCATCCTTAGACCCACCCCTCAGTTTCAGATGACTCCTGCTGGCCAACTACATTGTAAACAGTACCAACACCTACTGTCCATATACACAACCTACAATTCATCCTCGACTCCTCCCTGTACATGTGCAAACAAGTCTACAGCATTTTGTCATACTGCTATAACACCCTCCACATTCTGCACATAATTTACAAGTACATCCTAAAGAAAACAAGAAGAAATAGACTACTCTGTGGCAACACACTCTACACAAGAATTCCACCAAAACAACTATAACAACTACAACCAATCCAAACTACCTCCACCTGACTGATCTTCAAAGTCCCCTGCTACAGCCACATCACCGACAATATGATACAGCTACACTGCCTCGACATCAACAAGAGAATTTCCTTCAAGCTCTTCACCCTCAGTTACAAAATACTCTACAACACCAGACTAATCTACCTTTACAGCAGTAATCCTCAAAAGGCCAAATTTTGATCTTATAATTTTGGCTTTAAAAATATTAGGTAAGAATTTGGTAACTCTTTAGGCAGACGTTGCTTAAAAACAAATTGACTATCATTACAATGGATCCAACCTTTCCGACATTTTAAATAAACAGTGTAATGTCCAGATGTTGTAGAAGGTCCATCATGAAAAATTATTGCAACAGCTACAAAAGTTCTTCCTGATATTGAAACTTGACCAGCTACAACATTTTTAATTACAGTTTCCAATTTTCTTCCATCAGCTCTACAACATTGCAGCATTAAAATAACATACTTTTAATTTCTTTGTATAAATAATGTTGATGACATTTCTGATTTAATTGGCTACACTCAGTGTCTATATTAGTGCTAAATGTAAACAAACAATTTTGACAGTCATGTTGCCATTTATAAGAAAGGCCAAAAATATGTTCAATATCTATACCTTCATCTTCCAGTACATTAAGCATAAACATTAAAAATTCCTGACAATCTTGCCGAATATTCTGTGTAAATTGAGTAGAACCAGAATATATGTCCAAAACATTTGGAATATCAGAAACACTTTGTATTTTACTTTTATCACTACTACATTTATCATAAACAGAATACAACAATGAACAGAATCTTTCGTCCCGATTTTCAACAATTTGCTGTTGTAAACTTTCAAGAAATAAAGCAACATGAACAAGTACATTAGTATAGCAGTTTACACCACAACTATTTTCAAACCAATAACCAACATTCTCTTCAACACTGTCCTTTTTCTTTTTGCTTGCAGACACAGCTTCATCAGTTTTTTATCTTTCTCTTCACTTTCACTACAGATATTCTCAAATCTTTTTCTACCTACCACACGCTTTTCAAATACTGGACATTGACCTAAATTGGGAGCATATTCTCTTCTTAATCTATTATACTCTTTCACACAATTTACATCTGCACTAACCTTTGTCTCATCAAAATCAAGTACAATCCAGATAAAGTTCTGACTTGGGATAAAGCAACACATGCCATACCCTCTTTAAACACAGTACTTCCAATATTTACGAAAACACTATCTACACTTAAACCTTGAGATTTATGAATAGTCACCGCAAATGCCAAACAAATAGGAAACTGTTTTCTGCGTACATACAAATCTTTTACAAGCAAGAACCGAGATGAACAATGACTAAATTGTTGTATTTCTGCAATTTCATCAAATTTGATCTTCAAGAATTCAATCCCATCTCTATTTACATAATTAACAAAATCAACAATTTTACCCATTGCTCCATTTACTAAACCTTTTTCCACATTCAAATTACGGCGTAAAATTACCCTACAGTTTACACATGCATACAAATTCTTTTCTAAACCAGCAGTTTTACTTATCGACTTCTCTAAAGAATCCAATTTCTTCATATATATTTTCTCTGGAACAATATTTTCATTTGAAAACAAATTGGGAAGTAATCGTCTCTGTAAAGCTTGTTTGCTATGTTCTGTCACTTTTCCTATTCTTATATCTTGAAGAATAGTTCCATAATCAGCATCATTTGCCTGTCGCATATTTCTAATAAGTTCCTTATATTGAAAAAATTACCAAATGTTAACATTTCCAATAATACCCAAAAACTTTCTGGTTTCTTCATGTGCCAGTGTTCTAAACACTGGTTGTCCTTTTACAGGAGTAAGTTGTAGTAGATCTCCCAAAATTATGACGTGTTTTCCTCCAAATAATATGTCATACTCTGTTTTAAGAATTTGCTGCATTCTCAAATGCACAAAGTCAAGCATTAAGTTTGATACCATGCTTACCTCATCAATAATGAGAAGTTTCATTTTCTTCAAGACTCTTGCAACCTCAAAACAAGCTTCTCCAGATAGCTTGTGGTATTCCAATTTATTTTCCTGCTCCACTGGTAGCATTAATAAACAATGTAAAGTAATTCCTTTAATATTGTGTGCTGCCAACCCAGTTGGAGCAGTGACAATACAAGACAAATACGACTCAGTTGTTTTCTGTAGATAAGTTAAAATTACTTTAATTAAAAAACGTTTTCCTGTTCTCGCGTGCATTTGGATAGGTTGAAATGATGAGCAAGAGCACTCTTTCTTCTCATGAAGTAATCCATGGTCAATATGTTCTTTCACTTGCTCGTATAGATGTTTCCGTGCAACATTTAGTTGTTCTTCCAAGTTTGTTACATCTTCTTGAGCTTGATACATTGCTGATTCCATCTCTTCCATAGCAGTTGCTGCTTCATTTTGAACAATTGGTTCTCCTAGTGGGTCCTGACTCAAAAAGCAGAAGTTTGACTGTCTTGAGACTTGAGACTATAAATCCTTAATTTACACAGATGCTCAGTGTGATTCTAGACAAATTATTTAAAACCATACATTTCAACAAAACACATTTCCCACACTAAAACGTTAAAGTGACTCAACACATTTTTTCAATACATTTCAAATTTGCTGCATTGTATTTTGCCAACATTACAAGCAAAAGTGAGACACAATAACACAAGAAACAGGCCCAAGAGTCTTGTCAATCTACCTAAGACAGTATACAGCAGTCAATGTATTCTGGCTGCGGAATTCTTAACAGGGAGGTATGATGAGAGACGGTGCATTAAAAGGTCAGAGAAGCCAGTATAAAAATAATGGAGACTATTAAGAAACAAATAAGACAATAAGGACAGAGAGACACTAAGAGTACAGAAAAGACTATGACAACAAGCAGCACCATAAGGAAAGACAATTAAAAATAAAGAAAGAGAGAAAATATCACAAGAGAACAGACAATATAAACAGAGAGAGGTAGACTGTCAGGAAAAACGGCTGAGATTATGGAAAAAGGTGCAACTATATATCCTTAATTTACACAGATGCTCAGTGTGATTCTAGTCAAATTATTTAAAACCATACATTTTACCAAAACACACTTACCAAACTAAAACATTTAACTGACTGCACACATTCTACATTTTTTAGTACTGCACATTATTGCAAAAACCTGACTCACTAACCACATTAATTTACCAAATGATTTTATCACAATACTTATTCAAATACAGTCAAACTCAAAATACAATTCTACACACTTTTCAAGATTAAACACATTACTTTTACTAAAAATAAAATGCACCACATACATTCCCTTACAAATTTTAAACTCACCTCTCAAAGTGATTGGTAGATTAAGAAGAATGCCACTCACACAGCAGATAGCCTTATACAGAACCTCTCTGCTCCAGTGCTTGCAGCAGAACCAAAGAAATGGCACATTTCCCTCTCAATTTACACATATATACATATTACTAACAAATCAAATTCCTTCACACAATAATTGAAAACCAAAGACATATTTCTATTGGTTCAATAATTCAAACCTTGCCAACTGTCACCAGAGGTCAAACGTTGACCACTCTACAAAACACTGCTTCTTAACATATTTAGACTATACATAAGTACTTACTTATAAGTACCAATAAAAAGAAAAGCTCTTGTTAGAACCAATCAACACATAGGTACATAAACTACAAACATATCTCTAAAATATATTTTTTCAAATCATTTTTTTCATGCTAGGGTAAGCTTACGGGACGACTTACGGACTTTGCACCGTACGTCGTACGTAATTTGCACAGTACGCGCACAGTAAATCTATCGTAAAAAAAAAATAGCGTCTATTACAAATTTTTTATAATCCCCGGGGACCCCATCCCCTGGGGCTAAAAAACAAACATTAGGGACAGTGGGGGGGGGCCAAATGCCCCGACGGTCCCAGCCGGCTACCCACGTCCTTTAGGAGACGACATTGCTTTTCGTCAGAGAGACCAGCTAACATGCTGGTCTCTCTGACGAAAAGCAGTTTGCTGTGGTAGGGTGGGAGCCCCAGGTCTCTGCCTTACCACAACAAACAGCAGTGTCCTGGGATTGGGCACCCCGGGACACTGCAGGAGCCGGCCCTGGGGGGTGGCGGTCCCCAGGGCCATTGAGGGCTCCAGGAGGGGGGCCGCACGGCCCCCCTCCCAACAACACCAAAGCCCCAGGGGGTGGTGATCGCCGGGGCTGGGGGGTCCGACACAGACCCCCCTATATTAAATATTACAGCCCCGGGGAGGTGGCGTTCCCTGGGGCGATTGGGGGGCAAAGAGCACCCCCATGATTTTTTTTTTAAAAAAACAAAGCCCCAGGGGGTGGCGGTCCCCAGGGCTGCAGGGGGGCAAACAGCCCCCCTGGAAACATATACAACAAGCCCCGGGGGATGGGGTCCCCGGGGATTATAAAAAGTTAGTAATGGAAGCTATTTTTTTACAATAGATTTACCGTGCACGTACGGTGCAAATTACAGACGACGTACAGTGCAAAGTCCGTAAGTCGTCCCGTAAGCTTACCCTAGCATGAAAAAAATTATTTGAAAAAATATATTTTAGAGATATTTTTGTAGTTTATGTACTTATGTGTTGGTTGGTTCTAACTAGAGCTTTAAAGTCGTCCCAGAGGCGTACAAAACTAAATTATTTTAAATAAAACTGAACATTGAGAATCATTGTAAAACCCCCAAACTTACCCAAGGGAGTCAGGAACTCCTATAGCAAACAGCAAACATTTCCTGTCAATATACACATTAAATCCACACACATATACAAATAAATTACAAATCACATTTATTCACACATTAAATTAAAATGAAACACACTTTTAAATTGCTTGAACTTTTGAACCCTTTCCAACTGACAACACTTTCAACCCTTTCCCCATTCCACATTCTGCCAGTTACCATAGAAACACTTCAGGGAACACCTAAGTAACAACACAGGTGAAATGTTCATCATATATTGTTGCAAATCAAAACAGCAAATGTGCTTGACTTTTCTATATACCAGCTTATCCAAATTAATGTTCTTTTCTATTACTTCCCCTTAACCAATAAATAAAAGGCTTTTAAAAATCAGAAAATTGCACCCTACTTTTGTAGCTAGCAACATTTCAAACAACCAATCACTTCTTTGCTTTTTTTCAAAACTCCACTTATCCACCATCAAGACCTCTCTTCAAGATGCTTACAGTGTGGATTGTGGGACATAGCTATATTTTCTAAAGTGAAAGGTACGCACAACAGAAAGAAATTCACAAAGACTTAGGTTTACCAAATGTGAACATTAAATGGATTGGACGAAGAGGTTTAAAGTGGCATACACTCCATAAATATCTAAAAATATTTTACTTTTACTTGAATAGGTAAGCTTACGGAACGACTTACGGACTTTGCACTGTACATCGTACGTAATTTGCACCGTACGCGCACGGTAAATCTATCATAAAAAAATATACCGTCTATTACAAATTATTTTATAATCCCCTGAGACCCCATCGTCGGGGCTAATAAAAAACATTGGGGACCGTGGGGGGAGCCCAAATGCCTCCACTGTCCCAGCCAGCTCCCCACGTCCTTTGGGAGCCGGCATTGCTTTTCGTCAGAGAGAGCATCTAACATGCTGGTCTCTCTGACGAAAAGCAGTTTTCTGTGGTAGGGTGGGAGCCGCGAGGCTCTGCCCTACCACAGCAAACAGCAGAATCCCGGGATTGGGCACCGCGGGACACTGTGGAAGCCGCCCTGGGGGGTGGCGGTCCCCAAGGCCATCGAGGGCTCCAGGAGGGGGACCGCACGGCCCCCCTCCCAACAACAACAAATCCCCAGGGATGGTGATCCCCGGGGCTGGGGGGTCTGTCACAGACCCCCCCATATTAAATATTACAGCCCCAGGGAGGTGGCGGTCCCAGGGGCAGGTGGGGGCATAAAGAGCACCCCACATGATTTTTTTAGAAGAAAGCCCCGGGGGGTGGCGGTCCCCAGGGTTCGGGGGGCCTTAGAGGCCCCCATCACTAATATTAAAGCCCCAGGGGGTGGCTGTCCCTGGGGCTGCGGAGGGGATCTATGCCCCCCCATTAGCATAATAACTTGGCCCGGGGGGAGGCGGTCCCCAGAGCAGTGTGGGGAGATTGGGACCCCCCAACACTTTTTTGGAAATTTGCCCCCAGGGGTTAATTTATAAAAAAGCAGACCAACATTTTTTTTTTCCACAGAGTTCACGTACCGTACGCGGACCACGTGACTTTTTAAAAAACATTTGGGAGGGTCTTGGGGGTCCTTGTGGGCCCCCCTGAGCAGGCCTAGGTGGTCTGGGTATGTCTACCCTGCCCCCTTTGCGTGTTTTACGCATTTGTTTTCAGCTTTCTTGTACCTCGGTTCTACCGAGGCACAAGATGGCTGCCAACACTTCCTGGTTTGGAGTGTTGACAGACAGTTGACATCCAATTAGCATGCAGCTTGTGCTCGGGAAGGTGCGCGTATGGTAAGCGCACTGTGCAGAGTACAATACAGAGTACAGTAAGCTTCTATAGATATACTTATGATTTTACTTATAATTTTCTCAAGAACTACTGAACGGATTTACACCATCCAACCAATAATGTGATCTGCGAACTGAATTCTACATTTTTGCCAAATTTGGTGTAATTCCGTTCAGCCGTTCGGGCTGTAGCCCTGGCTAAAGGTGCCTATGGAAATTGCATGGGGAAAACATGTTTTGGGACCCCCCTTTTTTCTCGGCCCCCGCTTCACGAATCAACCCCAGGTATAAAAAGGGACATGGCCCGTTATACGTCTCTGCAAGGCAGCCCCCCTGGCATGTTTGCAGAGGGGGAACTAATTCCCCTTGAATACTGGGGGTCCCTGGGGGCCAGGTAGCCCACCAGGAACCTTCAGTATACGCCAGGGGGCTGCGTTACAGAGCAGTGTAAAAAGGGGCATGGCCTCTTTACACGTCTTGGCAAGGCGGCCCCCTGGCGCATACTGTAGGTTCCTGGTGGGCTACATTGCCCCCAGGGATCCCCAGTATTCAAGGGGAATTATTTCCCCCTCTGCAAACGCACCAGGGGGCGCGTTTGCAGAGTGGTGCCTTAATTTTTTGTGGGGATCGGCAGGGTATGTGTACCCTGCGCGTATCCCGTGATTTTTTTAAAAAAAATAACAAATTTGGGGGGCCTTGGGGATCCTTGTGGGACCCCCTGAGCAGGCCTAGGGGGTCAGGGTGTTTCTACCCTGCCCCCTTTGAGCCTTTTGCACACTTTTTTTTCTGTTAGCATGCAGCTCGTGCTCGTAATGGTACGCGTACTATCCTCGGACAGTACGCGTATGGTATTTTGTCTAAAGATATATCTATGATTTTACTTTTGATTTTCTCAGGAACTTCTGAACGGATTTACACTATTTAACAAAAAGCGTAATCTGCGAACCAAACTCTACCTATTTGCCAAATTTGGTGTCATTCTGTTCAGCAGTTCGGGCTTTAGCCTCACTTAAAGGTCCCTAAGGAAAATTGCATGGGTAAAACACGTTATGGGGCCCCCCTTTTTTCTCAGCCCCCGCTTCACAAATCACCCCAAAACTTTATGGGAAGGAGCGGAGTGGAGCAGGGCATTTTCTTGGAGAACTTCGTGAAGATACGTCCACCGGCGCCAAAGTTATTCCAAATAGAAGGTTGCGGATTTCCTCTGGAAAATAGGTCCTAACTATAACTACATACTGGCGACCGCCAGTGGGTAATATATATTCACTGAAAAAACCATAGGTTTTAGTCACGTTATAGTTAGGAATTAGCATTTAAAAAACCTTCAAAATTCACTGAAAAAAATATAGGTTTCACACATGTTATAGTTAGCTGGACATTTCAGTCATACAAAACCATTGAAATTCCACCCGTTATAGTTAGTTCAGCTAATTATAACTCGTGCGCCCGCAATGCACTGCTGATGACGTCACATATTACATCACTCATGACATGGTCAGTGACATCACTCATGACATCACTGATGACATCTTAAATGATATCACTGATGACATCACTGATGACATCATCCAGTGAATGCGTGTTTTTCTGAAATGTTTGATATATGTATATCTTAAGGTCGATGGAAGAATAAATGGGTATATAAGTGTCTAAATGGATCATTTTTTTAAAAAATTGATTGTATAACTGACTGATTAAGTATATCTTAGTGAATAAATGGGTTATGTGGAGAAGTGTGGCTCACTGGTTAGAGGAGGCAGACCCGTAAGCAGAGGACGGCCCGGGACCAGGGTTTGATTCCCGACGCGGCAGGTTTGCGGACCAGGGTCAGCAGACTCGATAATTCTCGCCTCGGTGCCTACTCTAGTCAGAGACCACACTCGGCAACTCTGGGCATCAGCTTGCCTCATCTTCACAACGGCCCCCCCAGACCGCCGTGGATGCTTGGTCGCACCTTAGAGATACCCATCAGGGACCATCTCTCAGGGTGAGCCAGGACGGGTTACCCAGCGGTCGAAGCGTGGAGATACTCCTCCGGGAGTCGATTCCTAGTACTATATAAACCTGCAATTAAATTAAATTAAATTAGCGAGTAATGTTTAAATATGTAAATATCTGTATCAGTGTCTCACTTTGTGTATAGGTACCGGCATGGTTTGTGAGTAGCTACATGAGTGTCTATATGGGTTATTAGTTTGTTTTTTGAGTATCAGTATGAGTTCCTGTATGGTTTGCTGTTTGTATGTGTTTTGAAGACAGCATGTGTGCAAGACTGTATGGTAGATGAGTGTGTGTATGGGTGTGTTAGTGAGTGAATGACAGTCTCAATAGTATCTTTATGAGTAACTATATATGTTTTAAACTAGAATATGTGAGCATTGATGTATATAAGTGAGTATATGTGACAGTGAGAGATGGGAAGAGTTCCTGTATAAATAAGTATGTGTTTCTATAAGTGGTTGTTTAAGAGAGTAGGTATGTGTACATTTCTGTAGAAGTAAGTGTACTGGTGTGTGTATAGCTGTTTATGGAATTAAATGGATGTTTCATACTTTATTTGCATGTGTGAGTATGTGTGTGAGTATCTCTATGTATGAGTGTAGGTGTGTAACAGGATCTATAGGTGTATGAGTACAGGACTTTTCAGGATCAGTACAGGGCTGAAAGATGCAGCACTGAGGTCTCTCCTGATGAGTAAATCAGAATTTGTAGTTCGGCTGATTTTTGAGGAATTTTTTAAAGTTCCAAAACTCCATACTTAGAAGAATTTCCAAGTGAAACCAGTCAATGTTAGCCTATGGAAGGAAATTCAAGTTACTGTAGGTATGGTTAGAATTACTTTTCAGGATCAGTAGTGGGCTGAAAGATGCAGCACTGAGGACTCTCCGGATAACAGGTGAGTAAATTGGAATTCGTAGTTCGCCTGATTTTAGAGGAATATTTTGCTCAATAGTGAAGGAAGGGGGAGGGGCCTGAGGGGACATATGTGCAAACACGCCCTGTGGCGCGTTTTAAGTTGGGGAATTCATTCCTCTTCAATTCTGAGGTCCCCTGTGGGCCAACTAGCCCACCAGGTGCCTCCAGTATGCGCCAGGGAGCTGCGTTGCAGAGAGGTGTTCAGAGGCCACGCCCCCGTTTTAAAACACTCTGCCATGCAGCTCCGTGGCCCTTCCTGGAGGTACCTGGTGGGCTAGTTGGCCCTTAGGGTACCTCTGGATTGAAGAGGAATTAATTCCCCAACTGAAAACATGCCACAGGGCATGTTTGCACACATATCACCTCAAGCCCCGCCCCCTACCTTCACCACTGTGCAAACGCGCCCTGTAGAGTGTTCTTAGTTAGGGATAAAGTCCCTTTGAATACTGGGAGTCTCTAGGGGGCAACTAGCCCACCAGGAACCTCCAGTAGGCGCCAGGCAGCTGTGTTGCAGAGAGGTGTAAAAAGTGGCATGGCCGCATTACACCTCTCTGCAACACAGCTCCCTGGCACATTTGCAGAGGGGGAACTAATTCTCCTTGAATACTGGGGGTCCCTGGGGGTCAAAAAGCCCACCGGGAACCTCCAGTATGCGCCAGGGGGGTACGTTGCAGAGAGGTGTAAAAAGGGGCGTGGCCTCATTACACCTCTATGCAAGGCAGCCCCCTGGCGCATTTGCAGAGGAGGCGACCGCCAGTAGGTAATATATATTAACAGAAAAAAACATAGGTTTCAGGGATGTTATAGTTATAGTCAGCTGAATATTTCACTTGTACAAAACCATAGAAATTCCTCTGTTATAATTAGTTCTTCTAACTATAACTCGCACGTCCGCATTGCACTGC